>NC_135814.1:36191138-36495494 GCF_964213995.1 Mustelus asterias | reverse complement strand
CAAACATCTGAATATGCAGCCATGATAGGCTGTTTACCGTGATAATGCCTTTCAGACCCGTTACAAGTAGCTTGATATTAATTAAAATAGGATCTTTGCTTTAAAAGAGACCATTGGGATTGCAGCAGAGTTTATGTCCCGACTAGTCATTAAGCATAAGTGACTGCTGTTGGGTGATGGTGATTGCGGGGAGTGTGGGGGGTGGGGGGAGGGGAGGGTGGGTAAGGTAGCGGCAGAGGCAATTTTATTACTTTGACCAGCTGTACTTTCTTCTCTGTAAAAGGTAATTACATCCAGTGGTAACAAGCTAATTGATTGCTAATTAGATCAATCAGCACCTTAGCTACTGTCAGCGACTGACAGATTACTGGTCACATGATCTCTATTGGAAATGAAAAGTGGACAAGGGCCTGGATGTGATTGACATGCTGAATAAAATGTGATTTGGGATCTCCTAGGTGGTCATGGAAGGGGTAAGTAAACATGATTGATTCGATGGTAATTGTCTGAGAGGAAATGAGAAGTGAATGGGCCTCAGTGTCTGTGCTGGATCCTTACCTCAAGATACTCAAGGGTTTTCACATGTAAATAAACCAGATAGAGCCTCTAACAAATGAGAAATAAAGTGACAAGGAGGAGTGGGGAGAAGAGGAGAAAAGAATAAGTGAGCTACAGATTTAGCTTAATGTTTGCTATCAATATGCAAACTGACTGCATATTTTGCAACACCAATAAAAAGTAATTGTCAATTAATGTGGATAATCCAGAAGTTGAATCTATTAAGGATTAATTGCACCTTAATTAAAAATAAATTGAAACACAGATGGATTCCAAATGATATGGTTTTTCAGCAGTGTACCTTCTCTGACTGAAGAGGAAGAAGTTTTTTTTTTGTCTTTTTGAGCATTTTATCTTACAAAGGCCAGTCAGATGTATAACATTACAGCATCCTTTCAGTTAGTCTCAGCACAAACGATTATGTCGCAGTCTGTTTTAATTTTGTTTGGATTTAACAGTCAAAATGCGGTTGTATTTAATTACTCCCTAAATATAGAAACTAAATAAAATTATGTGCCTTTTAAAATGGTTGTAAATAAGTGAAGTTAAATTAAATAAATCATACAGAAAAATGTTTTAGAATTAGTTGGAGGGTCGGAATTGGGGATGTTCTCTGATAATTGCACAATGTTCAGCACCACTCACAACTCCTCAGATACAGATGCAGTTCATATCTAAATTAAGCAAGGCCCGCACAATTTCCAGCCTTGCGCTGACAAGTTGCAAATATTATTCGTGTCAGGCAATGACCATCTCCAACAAGACAGGATTTAACCATCGCCAGTCAAGCGGGCTTATTTGTCCTGTATGATGTTATTGGAGCTGCACTCATCCAGGTAAGTGGAGAATATTCCACCACACTGCACACTTCTCCATTTACCTGGTAGAGTAGCTCCAATAACACCAACCAGGACAAATAAGCCCGCTTGATTGGCACCCCATCCACAAACATTCACTCCCTCCACCATCAATGCACAGTGGTAGCAGTGTGTCCCATCTATATGATGAAGTGCAGGAACTCACAAAGTTTTCTGAGACAGCACATTCCAAACCCACAACCGCTACCATCCAGATGGACAAGGGCAACAGACACCTGAAAACACCACCACCTGGAAGTTCCCCTCCAAGACACTTACCATGCTGACTTGGGAATATATCACCAATCCTTCACTGGTGCTGGGTCAAAATCCTGGAACTCCTTCTCCAGCAGCACTGTGGGTGTACCTACAGAACATGGACTGCAGCGGTTAAAGAAAGCACCTTACCACCATTTTCTCAAGGGCAATTAGAGATGGCTGACCTAGCAAGCCTACATGAGTGAATTTAAAAAAGCATAAGAACATAAGAACCCTTTTTACTTAGCAGCTATTCTTGCCACTCAGTTTTGAAAGAGTAATATGCAGAATAGAGTAATCAATGTTTTGGCCATTATAATTGCAGTAAAGTGGTAAGCCAGTAGGTTTACCAATAAATTGATAACTTCCCCGGTGCTTTAAAAAAGTTAACATTTTTAACATCTGGTGCTTTCCTTCTCAAGAAACTTTTGAAAATGAGTAACATGTATCTCCCCTGCAAACGTTATAGAAAAGATTGTGGTTATTTAAGTTCTATAAACAGAAACATTGGGGATGATCTTGAGCCCATGCTCTCTGTCCACGGGAATGGCAAGGGGGGGCCAGGTTTGGGGGGGGGGGGGGAGCGGGGGGGAGAGGGGTGGGGGGGGGGCGAGAGGGGTGGGGGTGGGGGGGAAGGGGGCTCCAGATTCGGCAAAATCCGAAAGTCACGAGATTGTGATCTCCAGTTTTCGCCTCCCCTCACCAGGCATGGATCTAATTTTAATGCATTTTAATAAATTTAAATAATATTAAAGACCCTCCCTTGCCATATATTACCCTCTGGTGTATTTTCAAGGTGTCACTTTGGCGAAGTTTACAGCCCGTTCACCTGCTTGATTGGCACCACAAACATTCACTCCCTCCACCATCAATGCACAGTGGTAGCAGTGTGTCCCATGCCAACCTGGTAGTGTCAACTTGGCAGTTCCAACCTGTCCGGGGGGCAGTACCACGGGTGGACCCCAGTGGGAATCTCACTGGAGTGGGGGGGGGGGGGGGGGCAAACTCACTTATTTGTGATGGAAGTTAGGAATGGCGCTGGGAGATGGGGTGTGGGCATTGACTATTTGGGGGTGGGGTGGAGCAATGCATGCTCTGACCACAGAGGGAGGGGATGCTAGCTCTAAGCCCTTTGGGGGCGTGGGGGCTTATTTTTTGCTCTGATTGGGACGCCCTTTAAAAAGCCACCCCGATCTCAGTGCAGCCGGGATTTGCCAATGTGATTAGGCCCCGTCCCTCAGCATGCCAGTGTGAAACAGGTCCCCCCCACCCTGTTTTATTTTGATAAAGTGCAATAAGATATGGAATGGAAAGAAAACCTGCCTGAATCTCCAGAGAGAAACATGCCAGTCTTTAGTGAGACTCTGGTACTTTGCCAATTTTTGGTAGGATTCTACCCATTGTAGATGTATATGTGCTTGTAATTATAATTGCAGCAGCCTTTGTGATGTGGCTCCAAAAATCAAGGGAAATACAAATTTCCAGAAGGGAAGTTAGGAAGATTCAGGAGGGAGGAAAAGGGAGAAGTAAATCCAAGTCCAAAGGGACAAAGCAGTGGAAACTGGGATAGATTAAGACAGGCAAAAGTAAATGAGAAAATATCAAAGACAATTACTATGGGAAAAATTGCAGGAGGTTATGAAAATTGTAGGGTATCAAGGAAAGATGGCGGAATGAACATGGGTTTATTAGATATTAGAGAAGCCACCAATTTTATTCATTAATGACCTGTACAGAATGGCTTATAAGGGATTAGATCGGTGAGGATTATGTTTGGGCATAGGGAAGTTTAAATAGATCAAGAGAGAACAAGGGATCTATGAGAATCAGGGAAGCATGCAAGTGAGAGGATTGAAGGATATAGTTGAGAATAGAAAAACAAAAACAGGGAAATAGTTAAGAAGGAACAATACAGCAATTATACTACTAAATTGAAAGGATAAGTGAGTAGCACTGAGGGCCATAAAAAGGGGCAATCATATTGTGTACAGTGCAGCCAAAATTCCAAAAATCTCACCATATAATTCAGAAGTCAATATTAATAGTGACTTGTTTCTTCTGTCAGACCTGCTGAGACTTTCCTGAGATAAATGATTTCTTCAGTTCTGGATAAAAAGACAGAAGCTGGCCAAGTTAATTTACTGATTTATTTGGGAGGCCCGACAGAAGATAACACAATAGCTAGAAAATGAATCAACAGTTCATCTGCAAAATTTGGTGAAGTTTTAAAATCAGTTGATTCTTATTTGAACCTCAGAAGTAACAAAATCTTTGAAAGGGCTAAATTTAATAAATGTGTCCAGCAGTCAAAAGAAGCCATCGATTTTATTCATTAATGACCTGTACAGAATGGCTGAAAGCTGAGATTATAGTGACCTGAAATCTAGCTGGTCAGAGATAGAACAGTTGTATTCGCTGTGGACAATGCATTCTCAGACATGCTTCAAGCAAAAGAAGACCTAATGCTTGAGAAAGCCATCAAGATTGTCAGGCAATCTGAAATCCATTTGCTACACAGATCCAAATTAAGGGGAGAAAGCAAACCATGACATAACCCTGATATAATATAGACCTCACTCTCCAGTTAATGACACAACACAGAAACAGGGACATTCCAGGCCAAGGGAAGCAATACCCTAACTGACCAGTAGGGCGACCATGCCAGAGCTGTGGAACAAAGTACCCCCACAGACATGATCAATGTCTGGCAATTTCAGCCCAATGCTTTCAATGTAACCAAATTGGACACTTTGGGAAGGTGTGCAAAGCCAATACATCAAAATGCACAGAAAATCCCAAGAGGATTCATGAAGTCAAGACAGCAGATGAAGAGAACACACAACCATGCTGTAATGACTTCAACGAGGTACAGGAGGTTGGCCTCTTGGAGACTGAATTCCCTGATTGAGGTCATAATTGCCTGCCCGGTCAGGGAGCCTCATATATGTGTGGAGTTCACACATTCTCCTCATGTCTGCATGGGTTTCCTCCGAGTGCTCCGGCTTCCTCCCACAGTCCGAAGATGAGCAGGTTAGGTTGATTGGTGATGCTAAATTGCCCCTTAGTGTCAGGGGGACTAGCAGGGTAAATATGTGGGGTTATGGGGATAGGGCCTGGATGGGATTGATGCCGGTGCAGGTTCGATGGGCTGAATTGCCTCCTTCTGCACTGTAGGGATTCTTCTATTCTATGTAAAAATGGGAGTGTCAGGTTTTCTGGCACTCCAGATTCTGACTGTGTACCAGAAACACTCAATGAGTGGAATAGAGTTTGTAAATAAAAGGAATCTGGTGAAGGGACATCGGCCTCTGAAGAGTTATTTCATATTGTAGAGTACCGCTACTGGTGCAGATATGTAAACCATATCGCCTGCTCGACCAGCATGCACGTAGCAGCATTAGCCTCATTGTAATGAGTCTCCTCTGGTGTTTGTGACATCTACACTGGCATCATTAACCACCGCCTGAGTGGGTACCCCTTGTCCCTGAGGAGCCAACTCTCCAGCCTCTGCCCTTCCTTAAAGGCGGCTGGGATCTGAGAGCGCCCCAAGATGTAGCCGTCATGGATGCGCCCTGGGAAATGGGCACAGTGCATCGTGTGGTCATAGACGAGCTGTGCATTGAGGGATGAGTATTCCTTGTGGTTCACGAATGGCGCTGAGTGGTACCCTGGAGTACGCAGGGTCACGTGAGTGCAGTCACTCATGCACCTGGGACAAGCCCGCTAAGTGGGTGAAGCCCAAGGCCCTGACATCTTGGTTCGCTTAGTCTCGGTCCAAGTTGATATAGATACGAGCACTCGCACAAAAGGTGAAGTCAAGACAGCACACCAAGAGAACACACAACCATGTCATCTCCCAGACACATTTGTGTGCGGCCGACTGTGAGATGCCACATAAGTCACCCGTACTGACCTGGAATGAGCCCCTCACATAGAAATTCAGAGTGGCATTGAGTATAAGGGCTACAAGCGGTAGGTATCCTCCCATTCCAGATGGTGCCCGCTCTTACAGGGTCTGGCACAAGTGGTCCACCATTGCCTAGGACAGATGCAGCCTTCTACGGCACTACATCTCTGACATCTGCAGGTGCGATGACTGAGGTCAGAATATCCTCAGCTGGTACCTACGCATCTACGGTGCTGCTCCCGAAACAGCAACAGGCCCAGCCTCTCCCTCCTCCGCAGGGGTCTGGTCCTGGTCAGGTGCCGAGGCAGGACGGTGTCTCTGCCGTTGCTCTATGCCAATAAGTAGCCAACTCAACAGGCTCCATGATGCTCCAGACCATGCACTGTAAAAAAGAGAAAACTACAGTGAGCTTTAAGGGTTTGTGATAGAGTCCCGATCCTCCTCTCACAATTGCTCTGGGACTACCAGCCAATGGCAGCACACTCAGTAGGTGTCTCAATGCCATTCTTCACACCCTCCACCTGGACACTGTCGCCACGTCTCCACATTGGTCCCTGTCAACTCCAGCAGGATGCAGTGCGTGGACCCCCCCCCCCCACCCCCCAACCGCGCACCCCCCCCCCCACTCAAGGACCTTAGTGGCACCAAACGCCCACATTCCCCCAGCCTCAAGCCTTCCCCAAAGAAACCTGGTGTCAGAGGGCAGTCGAGCGGTTGCATGTGACCAGTTTGCATCCTGACGGGGGACCTTGCTGATGCACCCTGTCATGGCCTTGATTGGGGTGCGTGATGATAGCCACCACCATCATACCTTCCATAGGGCTTCACATCAGTATTATCTGTGTGATGTTGCAGCCTTTCTGGGAATGTCAATGCTTGGGACATACATTTAAAAGGGCTAAAAGGAGGCCTCCACTAAATAGCAGTGATATTTGGCCGCACACCATTTATTGACACAGCCACTAGTGAAAGCAGGCTTGGGTTCCTGTTCAGCCAAGTGTCTTCCTCTTGTAGCAGATGAGGCACAGCTGAATCATAGGGCCAGCAACTAGCATGTCCAGCACATTCCCAGAGGGCATCCTTTTTCTCCCAGGTCACAAGAGGTGCAGAACTGAGCAGCCTTCCATGACCCATTAAGATCTACTGTTACATGCAAGCACCCTTGACAATTGGTTTTGGACTGCAGGGCAGCCTCTCCCCCTGTCTTCACACCACTGCCTGAGTGTGGGTTCCAATGACACTGCAGTCATCCTCCCCCGAGTGTGAGGCCCTTCAGGTCGCATCAGGGGAGATGCAGCCCATTCCTGAATCCCCAACTCTGAACTTACAGCCCGGCCTCTCATGGGACCCCACCGGGTAACTCACAGTGCTGAGCCCCTTGTTTTTAAGTCCTCCCACCTTCTTACCAGCCCCCACTAAGTAAGGGCATTCCCTCAGCTGCAATACGGGCAGGAACCCAGAAAGTGCTACCTGATAACAGCCTTTACAACCACTTTAAAGCAAGGATGCCCCGACATGAAGGGAAGGTAAGGCCTGCAAGTGACCCCTCCCGACCCTTCTCCCCAAAATGGCAGTAGTGGGACCTCCAACCCCGACCCCAAGTTGAACTTATCCGTGTCCCACGAGTCCTCTCTGGTGCCTCCTGATCAGTGCACACCATGGAGAGTGCTGGCTGCCTGAGCGCTCACCTCCGAAATCCCCCTCGGAGGTGAAGGTGCCAGGTTCATGTCTAGGTGAACCTATTGCATAAAGTTAAATCTCATGGGATCCAGGGTGAGGAATCTAAATGGATATAAAATTGGCTTCTTGACAGAAGCCAGAGGGTGGTTGTAGAGAGTTGTTTTTCAAACTGGAGGCCTGTAACCAGCGGTGTGCCTCAGGGATCAGTGCTGGGCCCACTGTTATTTGTCATTTATATTAATGATTTGGATGAGAATATAGGTTGGAAAGTTTGCAGATGATACCAAGATTGGTGGCATGGTGGACAGTGAGGAAGGTTATCTCCAATTGCACTGGGATCTTGATCAATTGGGCCAGTGGGCTGACGAATGGCAGATGGAGTTTAATTTAGATAAATGCGAGGTAATGCATTTTGGTAGATTGAACCAGGGCAGGACTTACTCAGTTAATGGTAGGGCATTGGGGAGAGTTACAGAACAAAGAGAGCTAGGGGTACATGTTCATAGCTCCTTGAAAGTGGAGTCACAGGTGGACAGCGTGGTGAAGAAGGCATTCGGCATGCTTGGTTTCATCGGTCAGAACATTGAATTCAGGAGTTGGGACGTCTTGTTAAAATTGTACAAGACATTGGTAAGGCCACACTTGGAACACTGTGTGCAATTCTGGTCACCCTATTATAGAAAGGATATTATTAAACTAGAAAGAGTGCAGAAAAGATTTACTAGGATGCTACCGGGACTTGATGGATTGAGTTATAAGGAGAGGTTGAATAGACTGGGACTTTTTTCTCTGGAGCGTAGGAGGCTGAGGAGTGACCTTATAGAGATCTATAAAATAATGAGGGGCATCGACAAGGTAGATAGTCAATATATTTTCCCAAAGGTAGAGGAGTCTAAAACTAGAGGGCATAGGTTTAAGGTGAGAGGGAAGAGATACAAAAGTGTCCAGAGGGGCAATTGTTTCACACAGAGGGTGGTGAGTGTCTGGAACAAGCTGCCAGAGGTAGTAGTAGAGGCGGGTATAATTTTATCTTTTAAAAAGCATTTAGATAGTTACATGGGTACGATGGGTATAGAGGGATATGGGCCAAATGCGGGCAATTGGATTAGCTTCGGGGTTTAAAAAAAAAAAAAGGGCGGCATGGACAAGTTGGGCCAAAAGGCCTGTTTCCACGCAGTAAACCTCTATGACTCTATGAGGTGAACCTGTTGTAAATGGCACTGACTTGATGTCATGCAGGCACCCGTTGAATATCCAGCAGTGAGGAGGGGGTGGTTGGGGGAGGTAGGGTTATGGTGTCCTGGAGAGAGTTCTCACTAATAATACGTGGGGCTACGTGCAAAGGGGCTGGGTGGGATTGTGGTCGATGCAGACGCGATGGGCTGAATGGCCTCCTTCTGCACTGAAGGGATTCTATGATAATAGCATGCTAATGCATTAAAATGAGCGTTCTGCGATCCCATGGTGTGTTTCACGCCACTTGGCCAGCGAGGGGCCGGGAAGATCGAAACTCGGTAACTTGCCGGCGCAAATCATGCTTTCTGGATTTTGAGCATGTGCTGTTCGCCACTCCTGCAGACGGAGAGCGCGGCCTCAAAATCCGTCTTCCAACACGTGGTCAGTTTTCAAAGCACAATATCCACACATTACTAAAAAACTCCGTACTACAAAATGCAGATTCAAAGTTAAATATTAACATTTATGCCATCATTATGGACCCGTTTTCAAACAGTTATTTTGTTTGTTCAGCGCTATTTTACCCTGTAATAAATCGAGAGGATTGTGAGTTTCATAAAGAATCCTGTTGTCTATTTCTTACAGCTCATTAAAAAAAGATTCTTTTTGATGCTTTTACCTACATTTTCCTATGAATTTCCTCCAATTATGGAAATTATGAATTATGAAAATCTGAGGGGTGATATGGAGGAATTAATTACTAACATGATAATTCCTTGCAGTTCAGTAACCTGATGGGATTTTTATGAGTTTTAAGTTTGGGTATTCTTTATCCAGCTTCTGGCAGCTTTGGGATGATTTAAGTAGATCTCTGTGGAGCGTGTCCATTCTTTACATTACTGTCAGTCTTGGGAAAATATTGACTATTTTAGCAAATGCTCGAGCACGTTTGGTTAAAAAAGTATGTAATATATCTGTCACATGCCATTTGGAATATGTCTAACTCCATCTAAATCATTTTTATTGGTCACAATGTGGAGATAATTTTATGTGCAAACTGTGGCAGAATCTCCACCTTGGAATTTCTGCGACAAATATTACATTTCAAGTAATAGTTTTCCAAAACTTCCGGTACAGAATGAGGACTAAATCAAAATATAATCTATTGTAGAATTAAGGTCAGGAGGCAGGAGGTTTAAAGGGGATTTGAGGAAAAGCTTTGTCACCCAGCGGGTGGTGGGAATCTGGAACTCACTGCTTGAAAATGTGGTCGAGGCAGGGACCCTCACAACATTTAAGAAACATTTAGATGGACACTTGAAACGCCATAGCATACAAGGCTATGGACCAAATGCTGCAAAATGGGATTGAAATAGATTGGTCCTTGATGGCCACTGCAGACATGATGGGCCAAAGGGCCTCTTTTTGTAAAATTCTATGACTTCTTTCCCCAACCCATTCACGGAAACGTAGACAATAGAAGCGGGAGTAGGCCATTCAGCCCTTCGAGCCTCCTCTGCTATTCATTATGATCATGGCTCATTATCAAATTCAATACCCTGATCCTGCCTTCCCCTCCATATCCCTTGATCCCTTTAGCCCCAAGAGATTGACCTAATTCCTTCTTGAAATCACAAGTTTTGGCCTCACCTGGTATTTATTCAGCGGTCCCTCCACCCAACCCCACTCCCACTCATTCAGCATCCTCTCTTCCCAACCGCCTCTCCTCCACTCACTTACACTGCAGCCACTCTTCCCAAACTCCCTACCTCCTACCTTAGTACTTTTAATGGGACTGCACAATAGCCTTGAGCAGGCAGGCTGCAAGTCCAGCAACTACCTTTCCCACTCAGAGAGTGTTTCAGACAGTGGATGCTGCTCCTACACCTACACTGCACTGCACGAATGCACAGGCTCATGTGTCACCACTCACCTTCCCGCTGCTCACTGTTAGAATCATAGAATCATAGAAACCCTACAGTGCAGAAAGAGGCCATTCAGCCCATTGAGTCTGCACCGACCACAATCCCACCCAGGCCCTATCCCCATATCCCTACATATTTACCTGCTAATCCCTCTAACCTACGCATCTCAGGACACTAAGGGGCAATTTTAGCATGGCCAATCAATCTAACCTGCACATCTTTGGACTGTGGGAGGAAACTGGAGCACCTGGAGGAAACCCACGCAGACACGAGGAGAATGTGCAAACTCCACACAGACAGTGACCCAAGCCGGGAATTGAACCCAGGTCCCTGGAGCTGTGAAGCTGCAGTGCTAACCACTGTGCTACCGTGCCGCCCTGTTACTCCAATCATAGGTTGTTTCTCTCCCTCATTTGCTGCTAGCAGGTGCAACAAGGAATGAAACTGAGCAAACCACCCAGCATTGACCAAGATACTGGGCAAAACAACAGCAACAGTCCTGTTGACCCTGCAAATTCCTCCTGACTATAACATCTGGGGATTTGTGTCAAACTTGGGAGAGCTGTCTCACAGTTTAGCGAAACAGCAGCCTGATATTGTCATACTCATGGAATCATGCCTTACAGATAGTATCCCAAACACTGTCATCATAACCTCTGAATATGTCCTGTGTCACTGGCAGGCTAGAATCAGCAGAGGTGGCAGTGGTACAATAGTACACAGTCAGGAGGGAGTTGCCCTGGGAGTTCTCAACATCGACTCTGGCTCGCATGAAGTCTCTGGCCACCAGATCAGACATGGATAAGGAAACCTCCTGCTGATTATCACACACCATCCCACCTCAGCGGATGAATCACTACTCTCCTCCATATTGAACACCACTTGGAGGAAGCACCGAGGGTAGCAAGGATGCAGAATGCACTCTGGGTAGGGGATTTCAATGGTAGCACCACCACGAGCTGGCTGGATCCTAAATGTGGAGATGCTGGTATTGGACTGGGATAAACACAGTAAGAGGTCTCACAACACCAGGTTAAAGCCCAACAGGTTTATTTGGTAGCAAAAGCCGCTTTCGGAGCGCTGCTCCTTCATCAGGTGAGTGAGATTTCAGTTCACAAACAGGGCGTATAAAGACACAAACTCAATTTACAAAATAATGGTTGGAATGCGAGTCTTTACAGGTAATCAAGTCTTAAAGGTACAGACAATGTGAGTGGAGAGAGGGTTAAGCACAGGTTAAAGAGATGTGTATTGTCTCCAGCCAGGACAGTTGGTGAGATTTTGCAAACCCAGACAAGTTGTGGGGGTTACAGACAGTGTGACATGAACCCAAGATCCCGGTTGAGGCCGTCCTCATGTGTGCGGATCTTGGCTATTAGTCTCTGCTCAGCGACTCTGCGTTGTCGTGTGTTGTGAAGGCCGCCTTGGAGAATGCTTACCTGAAGATCAGAGGCCGAATGCCTGTGACTGCTGAAGTGTTCCCCAACAGGAAGAGAACACTCTTGCCTGGCGATTGTCGAGCGGTGTTCATTCATCCGTTGTCGTAGCGTCTGCATCGTATTTCATGACCATGCAGACGCTACAACAATGGATGAATGAACATCGCTCAACAATCACCAGGCAAGAATGTTCTCTTCCTGTTGGGGAACACTTCAGCGGTCACGGGCATTCGGCCTCTGATCTTCGGGTAAGCGTTCTCCAAGGCAGCCTTCACAACACACGACAACGCAGAGTTGCTGAGCAGAGACTGATAGCCAAGTTCCGCACACATGAGGACGGCCTCAACCGGGATCTTGGGTTCATGTCACACTATCTGTAACCCCCACAACTTGCCTGGGCTTGCAAAATCTCATTAATTGTCCTGGCTGGAGACAATACACATCTCTTTAACCTGTGCTTAACCCTCTCTCCACTCACATTGTCTGTACCTTTAAGACTTGATTACCTGTAAAGACTCGCATTCCAACCATTATTTTGTAAATTGAGTTTATGTCTTTATACGCCCTGTTTGTGAACTGAAATCCCCTCTCTCACCTGATGAAGGAGCAGTGCTCTGAAAGCTAGTGGCCTGTGCTACCAAATAAACCTGTTGGGCTTTAACCTGATGTTGTGAGACTTCTTACTGTGGATCCTAAATTTCATAGCTGCTAGACTGGGTTTGTGGCATGTGTTGAGGGAACCAACAAGAATGAAAAACATACTTGACCTCATCCTCACCAATCTGTCAGCCGCAGATGCATTTTCCCATGACAGTGTCAGTAGAAGTGACCACCGCACAGTCCTTGTCGAGATTAAGTCCTGTCTTCACATTGAGGATGCCCTCTATTGTGTTGTGTAGCACTACCACTGTGCTAAATGTGATAGATTTCAAACAGATCTAGCCACTCAAGACGGGGCAACTATGAGGCGCTGTGGACCATCAGTAGCAGCAGAATTGTACTCAATCACAATCTGTAACCTCATGGTCCAGACATATCCTCCATTTTTCCACCAAGTCAGGGGATCAACCCTGGTTCAATGAAGAGTGCAGGACGGCTGGGAGCAACACCAGGCATACTTAAAAATGAGATATCAACCTTGTGAAGCGGCAACACTAGACTACTTGCATGCCAAACAGCATAAACTGCAAGCAATAGACAGAGCTGAGCAATCCCTCAACCAATGGATCAGATTTAAGCACTGCAATCTTATCACATCCATGAATGGTGGTAGACAATTAAACAACTCAGTGGAGGAGGAGGCTCCACAAATATTCCCATTCTCAATGATGGGGCAGCCCAGCACATCAGTGCAAAAGATTTGCAACAATCTTCAGCCAGAAGTGCAAAGTGGATGATCCATCACTGTCTCCTCCAGCAGTCAGCAGCATCATAGATGTCAGTCTTCAGTCAATTTGATTCACTCACAATGATTTAAGTCATTGGATACAGCAAAGGCAATGGGCCCTGTCAACATTCCAGCAATAGCACTGAAGCCTTGTGCTCCAGAACTTGTTACACTCCTAATCACGCTGTTTCAATACAGTTACAACACTGGCATCTATCCTGTAATGTGGAAAATCGCCCAGGTATGTCCTATCTACAAGAAGTAGGACAAATCTAACTCAGCCAATTACAGTCTCTCGATCCTAAGTAAAATAAAAGGGTCATTGACAGCACTGTCAAGCAGCACTGAATTAGCAATAACCTGCCCATTGATGCTCAGTTTGGTCCAAACATTGTCAAAAGAGCTGAACTCCAAACTCTCACCGCCTTCCTTGACATCAGTGCAGAATTTGATTGAGTGTGGCAGCAAAACTGGAGTCAATGGGAATCAGGTGGAAAACTTTCCACTCCTTAGAGTCATACCTAGCACAAAGGAAGATGGTTGCGGATGTTGAAGGTCAATCATCTCAGTTCCAGGACATCAATACAGGAGTTTCTCAGGGTCGTGTCCTAGGCCCAACCATCTTCAGCTGCTTCATCAATGACCTTCCTTCAATCATAAGGTCAGAAGTGGGGATGTTTGCTGATGATTATACAATGTTCAGTATCATCCGTGACTCCTCAGATACTGAAGCGTTCCATATCCAAATGCAGCAAGACCTGGACAATATCCAGGCTTGGGCTGAAAAATGGCAAGTAACATTTGTGCCACACAAGTGCCAGGCAATGTCCATCTCCAACAAGAGAATCTAACCATCGCCCCTTGACATTCAATAGCATTACCATCACTGAATCCTCCACTATCAACATTCTGGGGGCTTACTACAAGAATTACAAAAATGATTAGCTTAAGGAATGTTAGCTATTTAGACAGGTTTAAGGATTTTGCTCTATTCAGTTCAGAGAACGATTGATGGATAAGTCACCTGTTAGAGGTCGATAAAATAATAAAAAGGCAGGATAGACTCCCTGTTGATAGGTTATTCCAGTTTAAACGGCTGCAAGAAACAGGGAACATGAGCTTAATTTTAGTAAGAGTAGAAATAGAATGGATATTAGGCATTTCTTCCTTCCCCAGAGAGTACGAACCACTGGAATACATTGCTGGCTGGTATGGTGTGTACAGACTCTCTGCATTACCTTCAAGAAAGAGCCAGACTGGTTCTGTACTGGGACAAAAATTACATTATAAAGGAGATGTGTTTTATAGTTAACATTTGGTTGTGTGGTGTCCTGGACTGCATTTGATTGCCGGAAGAGCCAGAGAGGAACTTTCCAGGGTAGTTTTTCCCTTTATTGGTCCTCTCCGTTCCATTCTTTAGTCTCTCCCAGGAGATTAAATTGCTGTGGGAATGAGTGGAGTCAGAAAGAGAGTTACCCACTTCAGAATTTCTCTGACCTGCTCTTGTAGTGAGTAACCTGATCCCCATCTGATGTGCTCCGAAAGCTAATGGCATATGCTACCAAATAGCCGGCATCTCCACATCTGCTCTTGTAGCCACAGTATTTATATAGTGGGCCCTGTTAAGTTTCCAGTCATTTCCAGTCCTGGATATTGATGGTGTGGATTCATGGTTGTATTGTCCATGGGGAGACGGTTAGATTCTCTTGTTGGAGATGGTTATTGCCTGAAATTTGTGTGACATGATATTACTTGCCACTTATCAGTTCAAACCTAAATGTTGTCTCGATCTTGCTGCATGTGGGCATGGACTGTTTCAGTATCTGAGGAGTCAAGGACTGCTTCATTATCTCTGGAGTTGCAAGCTGACCTGAACACTGTGCAATCATCAACTAACAACCCCATTTCTGACCTTCTGATGGAGGGAAAGTAATTGCTGAAGCAGCTGAACATAGTTGGGCTGTGTAACCTTGAGGAAATCCTGCAATGATCTTCTGGTGCTGAGATGGTTCACCTCCAGAAACCACAGACATCTTCCTGTGTATTGGGTTTGACTCGAGCAGTTTTCCCCATTAACTTCAGTTTTGCTAGGATCCCTTGATGCCACACTTTGTAAAATGATGCCTTGATGTTAATGGCAGTCACTCCCATCTCAACTCGGTAATTCAATTCTTTTGCCATGTTTGGGCAAAAGTTGTAATGAGGTCTGGAATTGAATGGTTCTGGCGAGATTCAATCCGAGCATTAGTGAGCAGGTTATTGATGAGTAAGTGCTGTTTGATAGCACTGTCGACAACCCTTTCCACCATTTTGCTGATGGTGGGAAATAGATTGAGGAGACAATAATTGACTGGATTAGATTTGTTCTGCTTTTTGTGAGCAGCACATACCTGGACCAGTTTCCACTTCTCTGGGAGGATGTCAGAATTGTAAATGCACTAAGACAGGTTGCTTGGAGGTATGGCTTGTTATGGACACAAATAAGTTTTCAGCACTAAGGCCAGGATTTTGTCATAGATTATACCCTTTACTGTATCTACTACGCTAAACCATTTCCTGATATTGGGTGAAATGACGGAAATTGGCTGAAGGTTGGACCCGTGGTGGGCTGAATGTCAGGAGGCCAAGTTGGATCACCCACTTGGCACTTCTGACTGGAGACGGTTGCAAACATATCAGCTTGTTCTTTTGCACTGATGTGCTGGACTCCATCATCATGGAGGATGAGGATGTCATGGAGCCTCCTTCCTCGGTTATAATTGTCCACCGCCCATTCATGACTGGATGTGGCAGGATTTCAGAACATTGATCTGTTCCAATGGTTATGGAACCACTGAGATCTACATGCAGCCTGGTATTGTGGCTTCACCAAATTGGTACCTCAATTTTAGATGTTCTTTGTGCTGCTCCTGACATGCTTCCTGAACTCCTCATTGAACCAGAGTTGATCCCCTGGTTTGATAATACTGGTAGAGTGAGGGATATGCCTGGCTGTGATGTTATAGATCGTGGTTGTGTACGGTTCTGCTGCTGCTGATGGCTCACGGCATCTTGTAGAAGTCCAGCATGAGCTGCTAGTTCTGTTCAGAATTTATCCCATCTAACATGGTGGTCATGCCACCCAACATGACGGAGGGTGTCCCTCAGCATGAAGATGGGACTGCGTCTCCAAAAGGACTGTGAAGTGATCACTCTTACCAATATTGGCATGGATAGATGCATCTGTGACATGTGAATTGGAATGTGAGGAAAAGTCTCAAGTTGTTTATTTCTTTGTGCCAGTTCTCTCACCATCTAACACATGCCAAATTTGGTGGCTATGTCCTTAGGACTTGGCCAACAAGATCTGTGGAGGTGCTACCAAGCCACGCTTAGCAATGGACATTGAACTCCCCCACCCAAGATACATTCTGTGTCTTTGCTACCCTCATTGCTTCTTCCAAGTGGTGTTCAGCATGGAGGAGTACTGATTCATTAATTGAGGGAGAAAAGAAGGTGGTGATCAGCAGGAAGTTTCCTTGCCAGTCTTTAACCTGATGCCATGAGATTTCATGAGGTCCAAAGCCCATGTTGTGAATTCCTAAGATCACTCCCCCTAACTGTATACCACTATGCTGCCACCTCTGGTAGGTCTGTCTTTGCAATGAGTTAGGATTTATCCAGAAAAGATGATGATGGAGTCTGGGAGATGGACTGCAAGGTACAACCCTGTAAAAATAATTATACCAGTCTTTTGCTTGACTAGACTGAGCTTCTGCTCTTCCAATATTGGCACAAGTTCCCAGATGTTGGTGAGGAGAACAGCTGTTTAGGTTTAGTGTGCTTTTGTTGAGTCCAGTACCTGGATCGATGTCATGTGGTCCACCTGGTTTATTTTTACTACATTTTCTCATCGTGGTTTGATACAGCTGAGTGACTTGCTAGGTCATTTCAGAGGAGAGGTAAGACTAAGAATAATCATGGATCTGTTGTGAAATATAAGCCAGACCTTGTAAAGATGGCAGATTTCCTTCTTCCATGGACATTTTTGAACCAGATATTTTTGTGACAATACGGTAGTTTCATTGTCACCGAGACTAAGACAAACCTTTATATTCCAAATTTATTTAAGTAAGTGAATTTGAATTCTTCAGGTACCACTGTGGGATTTGAATTTGTGTCTCTGGATTATTAGTCCAGGCTTCTAGTGCAATAACATAGCAATTATGTTCCTACATCCATAAAAGTCAATTAAAATACAGTTTCTCAATTCTGGTCTTGACCTTGTCCCTCATTTCTTTGCCAATAGTTCTGTGATGCTTTGTTAATTCAATGATTTCTTGTTCATAATGTCTAATTGAATGTCTACTGTATAATTTGCACTGGTGGTAACTTGTGGATAGTTTTGATCCTCTATGCATTAGCTTAAGTGTATATTGAAGTAAGGAAAATACATCTAACTTACCTTGTTACAAGGATCTTGTTTCAGACCTAATTGTTTTTATCTTTTTCCCAAAGTAAGACAATATATTTCTACAATTTACTATTCAATAATTGTTCCAAATACCTCTGAATGCATTTAAGTCAATATTTACTGCACTAGATGGCAGTCTATTCCATAAGTTCATTATTGTAACCATTAAAAGTTATCCCTTGTTTCATAAAGTTTTGGCCTTTGCTTCTCTTATCCTGGTTCTACACAAAATATTTCCATTGGTCTTGATGTTATGAAATTTCTTCCCATAATTTAAGAACTTGGGTTAGTCTCAATTCGATCTTTTCATAGAACGTTAGAAACATAAATCATTGAAAGGAGGCCATTTGGCCCATCATGCCTATACTGGCTCTTTGAAAGAGCAGTCCTGCTCGACATCCCTGCTCTTTATCTATAACCATGTAACAACTTCTTCCTCAAGTGTCTCGCCAACAATCTTTTAAAATTAATTGTGGATTCAGCTTTCATCACTATTTCTGGTAAGGCATTCCAGATGCTGACAATTGTCTCAGTGAAAAAAGTTCATCTCATCACCGCTCTAAATCTTTCGCCAAGGATTTTGAATTCATGAGCCCAAGTTATTGATCCACTTTTCAGAGAAAATTATTTTTCTCCATCTACTCTATCAGTAACTTCCATCAGCTTGAAAACCTCTGTGAGGTCACCTTCTAACCTTTTGTGTTCCAAGGGAACCAACTGTTTCTCATCCCTGCTAACATCGCCTCGCCTACCTTCCTGAGACATCTTGCCTGCAGTGTGGTGCCCAGAATGGTCCATAATATTCCAGCTGAGACCTAACCAATGATCTATAAATTCATAACTTGACCTCTTTCCCTTCCTCTACTTCTAAAAGCAAGTAACATACATGCTTTGTAAACCATGTGACAATAGATTTGAATTATTTGAACCCATCCCACAACACTAATTTAAAACATAATATAACATTCTCTATTCATCTGTGATCACTTCCATTGGATCTACATAGGGCAACTAAAAGTATAATTTATTTTTGGTCTTTATATAGTACCAATGCCAATGTTGCTTGGACTCACGGATTGACTTATACCTTACTTCCAATTATTTTATTTGCAACCACACTGTTTTCTAATGGTATTGTTTTCAAAATTTGATCATTTATGATGACTAGATTTTTTTGACTCATCTTATTTAACAACATACACTTGTTTTTACAACTGCATTTGTTATGTTAATATTAATTTCTTTTATCCTATATTTCCAATGCTAAGCTCCACTTAATCAACCCAATTATCTGATTCTCTATATAGTTTCTGTAAATTTTATTCCTGTGCTCTAAGCTTTCTAGTTTGACATCTTCTGGAGACGTAAATGTTCTACATCAATATTACTTTTCGACATTGTGACAAGCAAAGATCTGAGAAATGATCTCAGATACTCTGTTGATCATAATGACCAATTAGAATGATTGAAATAAGAACATGCATTGATATCGTAGCTTTCATGACCTCGGGATATTCCAGAGTGCCTCACAGCTAATGAGGTACTTTTCAAGTGGAGCCACTGTTTAAATGTTGGGAAACAAGCCAGGCACTTTTCTGCACAGTAAGGTCACACAAACAGCAGTGGAATTAACGACCAGCTCATTTGTTTTAATAATATTGGCTGAGGTATAAGTATTGTTCAGAGCACTAGGAGAAATCTTTAGCTATTGTTTGGACATATATTTAGGGCTTTAGTTTCAATGTAGCAGTTGCTCAGCAGACAAGCAAATTGGCATCCTACATTATGTGCTCAACTCCATGTCATTCTGACTCACAAACGGCATGGTGGCACAGTGGTGACCACTGCTGCCTCACAGCACCAGGGACACAGATTCAATTCCCAGCTTGGGTCACTGTCTGTGTGGAGTTCGCACGTTCCCCTCATGTCTGTGTGGGTTTCCTCCGGGTGCTCTGGTTTCCTCCCACAGTCTGAAAGACGTGCTGGTTGATGCATTGGCCATGCTAAATTCTCCCTCAGTGTACCCAAACAGGCACCGGAGTATGGTGACTAGGGGATTTTCACAGTAATTTCATTGCAGTATTAATGTAAGCCTGCTTGTGACTAATAAATAAAAAAACTCAAACAAGTTTCTTACCGATGAGCTGACACTGAGCTCCTAAATAGGTTTTCAATTCTGATATTTTATACCTTATTAATGATGCACATTGTATTGCCAAATGTCCACCTTTATTTCAATGTCTTAAATTGACCTTTTTTTGAGATAAAATCTTAGTTGAAGTCTTTTGAAAGTTAAGATATATCCTATTCACCATGTTTGATTTGATTTATTATTATCACATTATAGTTTATGCATGAATACATTACATGGGCTGTAACTTTCTGGGATCAGCGTTGTATTGCCACTCTATGCCTAATTACTTACTTGATTTTTCTTCTGATCCTACCTTACCCAACCTTCTGAGGCCGGGTGAGATCCAGGCTGTGCTATGTGTCCTAGGGTGCCGCTTCAAACTCCAGCTCCATGAAGTAAAGGACGACACACCCCTTTTTTACGGCACTAGCTACAGTAAGGTAAAAGTTAAAGTAGCCATGGTCCCAGATGGCCATAGACTGGTTGTGATTTAACCTGAGGATCACCGCACCTCAGATTTGGGCAAGGTTAAGAAGGCAAACCTTCATGGATAACTTCAGCCAGTACAGGAATTGAATTCACGCTGTTGGCATTGCTCTGATTCACAAACTAGCCATTCAGCCAAATGAGCTAACTAACTCCACAACTGCTGTAAACAAGATAAGTTAAAGATCCCATTAAAATTAAAAGGTCCTTGACAGGCCAGGGAGATGGTAAGTGTCTAAGTTAAGTGGGTAGGATTTGGGGGTGGAAGTGGGATCAGAGGTCAGCAGGGGGAGGAGGGGTCAGGCCATGGAGGGGAGTGGGGATGGGGGTGAAGGTAGTCAAGCCTCAGGGGTGGAGTGAGTGCAAGGATGTCAGGTCTCGGGGTTGGGGGTTGGACCTTAAGGTAGGAGTGTCAACATCGAACCTGTGTATTAGTGTGTGTTTCCGTGTGTGTATGTGTTTGCGTGAGGGGGCTGAGGGGTGACGGTGATGATTTGGGTCGAGGCAGGTCAAGCTTGCAGGTGGGAGTGGTGGGGGGGGGGTTATTTTTATCCTGAGTGTTTATTTTAGCACTTTTTTATTTCTTTTATATGTTTACAATATTCCTTATTGGTTTCCATAAATCTTTATAACAAGTTTTTTGCTTCAACGATTTAAATTTTCTAGGTTAATCCCATGCACCTATGTTGTTAAATGATCTAATGTAATAACTCAGGGTGGCTCCACTTCACCACAGAAGTTATGGTTGAATTGGGACCTTGACATTAACATCCTTTTAAGTTCTGGGAGCAGCATCAAGATCATTTATATATGATCTAGGGCGGCACGGTGGCACAGCGGTTAGCACTGCTGCTTCACAGCGCCAGGGACCTGGGTTCAATTCCCGGTTTCGGTCACCAACTGTGTGGAGTTTGTACATTCTCCCCGTGTCTGCATGGGTTTCCTCCGGGTGCTCCGGTTTCCTCCCACAGTCCAAAAGACGTGCTGGTTAGGTGCATTGGCCATGCTAAATTCTCCCTCAGTGTACCCGAACAGGCGCCGGAGTGTGGCGACGAGGGATTTTCACAGTAACTTCATTGCAGTGTTTAATGTAAGCCAACTTGTGACACTAATACTTAAACTTAAAACTTAATAAAGGGTGAGGGAACCTATGCCATTTACAGTGCTACTTGGGTACCAGCTGCATAATTTCAGAATTTCTCCTTGTTGCTTCATGGGTGGTGGGAGTCGGATGGGGAGAGGAATTGAAAATTCCAGGGGCAACTGGGATTCTTTTCTTGATCAATTGGAGGTTCTTTCTTGTTGTTTTCCTTATGGAAACCAATTACCCAGTGAAAAACTGGCATAGAGCCTCCGTTCCTTAGTGGTGTCTCTAAGTGAATCAGGCAGACACATTTTCACTGAGGTAGACAATAAGACATAACTTGTGAAGTTGCTGCTGGGGCAGGATGTCCTGGCAGAAGGGATAGCTGCAAGAGGTGCCCACTCCTCCTTCTGTTGGAATATTTCCTCCTTCCTGCAAGGAGATGAAGAGCCAGCTGAAGTGAGTCCTGCCCAGATTCCACCTTCATCTGCCCCTGCTGCTTGGCATACGCCACTGTCCTGCCCCAATCCATAGGATGTTTTGGGTCCCACATGCTTAGCATGTGTTGAACTGGCAATGTCACGCTTTCAAACTATCACAATTTCAAAGTGTCGCACTGCCCAGTATTGTAAACCGTCTACCAAACGTCGAATGGGTTGGAAAATTCTGACAGTGTGAAATAAATAAAGCACAAATCACAACAGATCCATACTTGCTGAAAAAGGCTGTCTGCAATCTGACTCTGAAGCTGGCAAAACTATTAATGGATAATTACCAAGCAGCATGTGGCACAAAGCCAATGAACCCTTTGACGCTCCCATTCACCATTAGTGTTCGTTCCTTCATCACTTTCCAGAATTTAGACTATCCTTGAATTTTTTTCCTCAACCTTATTGATTCTAAGCATCAGCCAATTATCCATCCCCTGGAGTATTTCAGGGGCCATTGCTGCTTCCTTCAAGTACTTCCAAATTATAAGATTATTTTGCGAGGCGGAGAGAAGAAGTCCAGTTAAAGTTTATTTATTAGTCACAAGTAGGCTTACCTTAACACTGCAATGAAGTTACTGTGAAAATCCCCCAGCCGCCACATTCTGGCACCTGTTCAGGTACACTGAGGGAGAATTTAGCATGGCGAATTCATCTAACCTGCACATCTTTTGGACTGTGGGAGGAAACCGGAGCACCCGGAGGAAACTCACACAGAGACCGGGAGACCATCCAAACAGACAGTGACCCAAGCCGGGAATCGATCCTGGGTCCCTGGTACTGTGAGGCAGCAGTGCTAACCACTGTGCCACCGCGCTGCCCCCATTTCAGATAACTGACCTTTCATATGAACAGGGAATAGTTAGAAATGTAACAAGTGAAAGGAGGCAGAGAGTGGGAGGACAAAGGGAAAGTCTGTGATCGGATGGAAGACAGGAGAGAATAAATAACAAAAGGGTTGGTGGTGCAAGTATGGTAGTGAGGTAGATAAATAAACAATAGATGTCTCCTTTCTGTGCTGCAACCACTCTATGCTTGACTGATTCTACCTGACCTACTGAGTATTTCCAGCACTTTCTGTCTTCACCAACGATTTCCAGCATCTGCAGTATTTCACTTTCATTTTCGTTGTTACATCAAGATTGTTGTGGGATTGCAGGGAAAGGAAAAATTAGGATCATTCATGAGTTTGACCACAGAAGATTAATAAGTATTTTTTATAATATATACTGTACTGCAAATCAAAACATCAGTATTGTTATAGAACAATGTATTCTCTAGCTAATCATAGGTGACATCATTGAAGAATTACTAATCCAATTGTAATATATATGTAATTTACACTCCTACAGTTAGCATTGCCTGACTCCACTTCCACCTCAACTCATCTGCCGCTGAAATCCTCATTCATGCCTTTGTTACCTCTGGACTTCATTATTCCATTGCACTCCTGGCCAGCTTCCCCTCATTCTGACCTCCATGAACTTGAGGTTGATCCAAATCCTATTGTCTGTGATTTTACTCACACCAAGGCCCGTTCATTCAATACCTCTGTGCTTGCTGACCTACATTGACTCCTAGAAAAAACAAAGTATGTCTTGATTTTAAAATTCTCATTTTTATTTCAAAACCCTCTATGGCCTCTCTGCTCCCTATCTCTGTGACCTTGTCCAGCCCCAGAACCTTTCAAAATATCTGTGCTCAGCTATTTCCAGCCTCGACAGCATCTCCAAATTTAATTGTTTACTTTGGTGGTCATACCTTCAGCTGCCAGCACCCTACATTCTGGAACTCTCTTCCTAAAGCTTTCCACCTCATGTCCTCCCTTTGTTCCTTTAAGACATTCCATAAAACCAAGATTCTGCCCTAATATCGCCTTATATGACTTGAAAGCAAACTTTGTGGTGGCATGGTGGCATTGTCACTGGACAGGTAACCCAGAGACTTAGGGTAATGCTCTGGGGATCTTAGTTCAAATCCCACCACAGCAGATGGTGAAATTTGAATTCCATACAAATCTGGAAATAAAAGTTTAATGACAACCATGAAACCATTGTCAACTGTTGTGAAAAAAAATTCATCTGGTTCACTAATATCCTTGAGGGCAGGAAAACTGCCATCCTTACTTGGTCGCGCCTATGTGACTCCAGATCCGCAGCAATGGCCTAGCATGCCACTTAGTTCCAGAGCAATTAGGGATTGGGAAATAACTGCATAAATTAAAAAAAACACTTCCCATGAACCTTGGAAAGCTTAAATATGCTAAAGGTGCTATATAAATAGCTGTTGTTGTTGTTGTTGCAGGCCAACAGCCAGTGGAAGGAGAACCAGCCTCCCATCCATTGACTCCGTCTACAATTCCTGCTGCCTCAGCAAAGCAGCCAGCATAATTAAGGACCCCACACACCCCAAGCATTCTCTCTTTCACCTTCTTCCGTCGGGAAAAAGATACAAAAGTCTGAGGCCATGTACCAACCAACTCAAGAACAGCTTCTTCCCTGCTGCTGTCAGACCTTTGAATGGACCTACCTTGCATTAAGTTGATCTTTCTCTACACCCTAGCTATGACTGTAACACTACATTCTGCATTCTCTCATTTCCTTCTCTATGAACGGTATGCTTTGTATAACGCGCAAGATACAATATTTTTCACTGTATGTTAATACATGTGACAATAATAAATCAAATCAAATCAAAGAACATGCTGAATGGAGATGGAAGTTGAAATAACTGGGTGTAAGAAATCGATGATGGAGAAAACAGTGAAGATATTGGTTAAACCTTTTGTACTTGGGTATGTGGTAGAAAGCAAAGATTTTAAGTGAAGGGTGAGAGGCATAGAATATGTGGGAATGGGTACAACAAGTACACACCTTAGTTTCTATTCTAAAATGGAGGCATCAGAGAGTAAGGAAGAGATGAAATGAGGAAGTCAGGACTTGCACTCACCATTTATGAAAAGAAACTGGAGACATGATACTACAAGGGGCAAAGTGAATGGAGATTGGTGCTTTGCCCTTATGATAAAGTAAATAGTCTCACAACACCAGGTTAAAGTCCAATAGGTTTATTTGGTAGCACGAGCTTTTGGAGCGTCACTCCTTCATCAGGTGAGTGGAGAATTGTGTTCACAAACAGGGCATATATAGACACAAACTCAATTACAAGATAATGGTTGGAATGCAAATCTTAACAGATAATCAAGTCTTTACAGGTGCAGACAATGCGAGTGGAGAGAGGGTTAAGCGCAGTTTAAAGAGATATGTATTGTCTCCAGCCAGGACAGTTAATGAGATTTTGTAAGCCCAGCCAAGTCATGGGGGTTACAGATAGTGTGACATGAACCCAAGATCCCGGTTGAAGCCGTCCTCATGTGTGCGGAACTTGGCTATCAGTTTCTGCTCGGCGATTCTGCGTTGCCTTGTGTCTTGAAGGCTGCCTTGGAGAATGCTTACCCAAAGATCAGAGGCTGAATGCCCTTGACTGCTGAAGTGTTCCCCGACAGGAAAGGAACACTCCTGCCTGGTGATTGTCGAGCGGTGTCCATTCATCCGTTGTCGTAGCGTCTGCATGGTCTCGCCAATGTACCATGCCTCGGGACATCCTTTCCTGCAGCGTATCAGGTAGCCAACATTGGCCGAGTTGCAAGATTATGTACCGTGTACTCAGTGGATGGTGTTCTCACATGAGATGATGGCATCCGTGTCGATGATCCAGTACGTCTTGCAGAGGTTGTGTGGTTTTGTGGCCACTGGAAAATGCAGAGGAAGGTGCAAAAATAAGAAGGAAAATGCAGCAATAATATGCAGATTACAGGAAAGGCCTGATTATGTTATAGGAATCCAGACATGTGAACTTTACAGTTGCTGTTGTATCTTTTGTTCAGAGAGCACTCATGGCCCACTTTGGCACCAGTGTAAGTCACTCAATCCTGAAGATTAAACCTCAGTTGTAATAAAAGCCACACAATGAATCTCCCCTGATCAATCCCTGCACTCATTATTTCATCATCTTGTGAAAACCAAAAGAACACAAGTGTTTATTTTCTCCTTTTGAACCTTGCATAGAGCACACGGTGAGATTGGTAAACATGCTGTACTGTTAATGTCCTTTGTGAATCATCTTTACTGAGGGTTTGTTCCCCATGTTGGCGTCACGGAATGTGAAAATCTAAACTGTAACAAGGCTGAAATTTGATTTTCATTACAAAGAATTGCAATGTTAAATTATTAAATTAAATATTACTTTTAATGTTTCCTAAAAAAAATACTATGGTGACATTGACAAGAGTTTTATTCAGCTTATAGAAAGATTTCAAAGTATGAAATGTAATTTCTTTGTGAAAAAATCTGAAATATTAGCTGGGATTTTCTGGGACAATGAGGATAGTTGTTGAAGATTGGGGAAGGGGGATTCTGAATACTGGGACTGAAGATGTCGGAATGGCGATGAGCATCCAATGCCAGTTGCAATAAAGGTTCTGTGTCTCTGGTTTTTACCAGAGACTCACTGAAGACATCTGTGGGATTTCTGAGTCTGTGGTCCATCAAGGTGTCTCCTACATTAAGAAGTCAATACTTACACATTCATTTTCACACCCATCTGGGTAGTCAGGCTGACCGAGCAGTTGGATTTGGGACCATCACTAGATTTCCCCATGTACAGTATGTGATCAACTGCACGCATGTGGCCATCAAGGCTCCCACCAGCCATCAGCAGGAAGGGATTCCACTCACTTAATGTACAGCTGGTCTGCAACCCATGTAAAGGGATCCTGGATGTGTGTGGTCAGTTCTTGGGAAGCAGCCACAATGCCTACACACTGAGGCCTTTCTAGTTGCCATACATTTTCATCCCATGTGTCTTCACGGATTTTGATTTGACTTGATTTGATTTATTATTATCACATTATTAGTGTACAGTGAAAAGTATTGTTTCTTGTGCACTATACAGACAAAGCATACCATTCATAGAGAAGGAAAGGAGAGGGTGCAGAATGTAGTGTTACAGTCATAGCTCGGGTGTAGAGGGAGATTGAATAGGTTGGGACTTTATTCCCTGGAGCGTAGAAGATTGAGGGGAGATTTGATAGAGGTGTATAAGATTTTGATGGGTATAGAACATAGAACATAGAACAGTAGAACATGGAACATAGAACAGTACAGCACAGAACAGGCCCTTCGGCCCACAATGATGTGCCGAGCTTTGTCTGAAACCCAGATCAAGCTATTTCCTCCCTATCATCCCGAAATACTCCATGTGCCTATCCAATAGCTTCTTAAATGTTCCTATAGAACATAGATGTTCCTATAGAACATAGAGTATAGATAGAGTGAATGCGAGCAGGCTTTTTCCGCTGAGGCTAGGGGAGAAAAAAACCAGAGGGCATGGGTTAAGGGTGAAAGGAGAAAAGTTTAAAGGGAATATTAGGGGGGGCTTCTTCACGCAGAGAGTGGTGGGAATGTGGAATGAGCTGCTGGATAAAGTGGTAAATGCGGGGTCACTTTTAACAATTAAGAAAAACTTGGACGGGTTCATGGATAAGAGGGGTGTGGAGGGATATGGTCCAAGTGCAGGTCAGTGGGACTAGGCAAAAAATGGTTCGGCACAGACAAGAAGGGCCAAAAGGCCTGTTTCTGAGCTGTAATTTTCTATGGTTTCTATGATTTCTATCAACTTAATGTGAGGTAGGTCCATTCAAAAGTCTGCTGGCAGCAGGGAAGAAGCTGTTCTTGAGTCAGTTGGTACGCGTTTTCAGACTTTTGTATCTTTTTCCCGACGGAAGAAGTTGGAAGAGAGAATGTCTGGGGTGCATAGGGTCCTTAATTATGCTGGCTGCTTTGCTGAGGCAGCGGGAAGTGTCGACGGAGTCAATGGGTGGAAGGCTGGTTTGCATGATGGATTGGGCTACATTCACGACCTTTTGTAGTTTGTTGCGGTCTTGGACACAGCAGCAGCCCTACCACGCTGTGATACAACCAGAAAGAATGCTTTCTATGGTGATCCCACATACAGATACAAACCATGGGGCAAACCAAACAACTTTGGCTCAGGCCATTTGTCTCTTGAAAATGTAATTCAAGTGCTTATAATGATCTAGCGATGCCCTCCAATATTCTCACCAAGGTTTTTGCTTAGTGCAGTGTTCTACTATGCTCTACAAAACCTGGCTGTGCAGATGAAAAAGAGTGAACAGTGAGCATATACTAGAGCATGATGCCTCCTCAGACAATGAGGGTGTGAAGATAGCTGCGAACTAGGCAATACATCATAAAGGTCCCAGGAATCACAGGAAAGACGTGATGGGATAGACACAAGGAAGGTTTGGGACAGAGCCAAGAACCTTAAGAGAGAAAGGAAAGTCGCTGTTTTATACTGCCCATATATCGCACTCTCTGCAGAATTACTAGCATTACAATCTTTATTCCAAACAGTCCATGGTTGCTTCCAGTTTCCAATAGGTTCACGTTTCCCCCAGTATTAAGTGTCTGTCTTCACGTGCTTTCACTTTTGGAGCGTTTTCCAAATCCCACTCCAATAATTCTTCTTTCTCCTCCCCTACCCCCACCACTTTCCCCACTCGCATCACCCAGCCATGCCAACACAAATTGCCTGGATTCCTTAGATGGCTACGGAATGTGTCTCTTTAAGCAGAGACCATTTCTCTCCTGCATCTAGCTTACAGACCTTTAAATATGGAGCCAACACCTCCAATGGCATGACTTGATGTCTGTCACAACTATTTCCATCTCTGTTTCCTGACTGGTTGCCTACTGCACAACATCCTCCCCGCCCTCCTCACCACCGCCACCCTCTCATCCGTGGTAGTTAAATGGCCACACCCTCTTCCAGCTCTGATGGTGGGACCTTAGCCTACCCATAAAAATCCAGTCCATTGTTTTTATTTGATAAACCAGTTTCTATCTGGTGCTGGAGGTTATTTGTTGTCAGTGTTTCCATTGCCTGCTGTTCATAATTCTATCAGTTCCCTATTTCCACTCTGAATGGGCTGGCAGCCAATACGTTCCATTTTACACAGAGAGAGAGAGAGGGAAAAATGAAAGAGCAAGACCGACCGAGACAGAAAAAAAATGGCCACTATCCAAATATTTTTCTTAATAGTCATAGATGACACACATGCCAATTTTTATGAATACATGCTACATCAACTCAAATGGATGGAAAGGGGAATGGGGAAGAGGGAAGTGATTGAGTCAAATTCCCAATATACTTTCCCATTGCGTTCCACACATTGGCCAGTTTTTTGCAAAATTTATAATGTTTCTTAGAGAGAAGGAAAGATATACCTGGGACATGAATCTCCAAAGGGGAGTTTGGAAAAACATATTTGGGATCTTCTTCACTAAAGGATTGTGTGTTGGCCAATTACCTGAATTAGTAGATGGTTAGCATGTGGTTGAAAATCATGCTCACAGTGTGGGTTCGATTTTTGTTCTGGCTCAGGTGGAACTTGCGACCTACCCCATCGACCTGCTCCTGAGAGTGAAAAGAAATGGCCACTGACAAAAACTGCCAAGAAAAGTAGCTTAAGGTGAAGCATCAGCAAACACTGAACCAAGAACCTGCCTTTGCCAGCGCACGAGTGGAATGGATTTGGTTCTATGTCACAGAAGAGAAATTGGGACAATATTTTCACTGATTGCTCAGATTGTTGTGAAGCTAAAGAGGAAACACTTGATTCAAGAGTTTAGGAGAAAAAATGTTCCTAAACCTTCCAATGCCAGCATGATTTTCAATGATCAAAAACTGCTCACTAGATAAATATTTTTTCAATTATCAAAATGCGTTTGGTGGTCTTGGAGTTTATTTTAATTTCAAACATATTTAAGTTAGCTTGTTTCTTTAACCTACAGTCAATTGAGCAGATCTTGAGGAAGTCACTGTTGAAACTATAGCCTCAGCCAAAAGTTAGTGAGTGCCCTTGTACTACATAGTTGCCTTATTGCTAACTGAATGGTTGGGAGTTATTTTATTCAGTCTGCTCAAACATCGTACTGGCATTTAGGTCATGCAGGGCTCAGAAATCTACCTTAGGCACCCTGCCACAATGACCAGGTGGATATGTCTCCTCTCCGTTTTTTGCGTTTTACCTTTCCTCACACATAGTTAATGACACAGAAGAAAGGAATGTTTTTGATTACATAAAAAATAAGATAAATAAAATCTTGAAATGGACATGTCCAATTAAAACCTACCAGTTACCATGTTGAAGATGACCCCTACAAAGATGTTTTAATTCAAGAAATAATTCAATAAAATGATACCATCATGGACATTATGTTCCCAGCTTCAGTTTAGTTTTGAGAGATGAACCAGGGTTTGACCAGCTGTGACTAGTTATGCTATTTCCCAACAAGGATTGATATGATATGATGTGCATCAGTCTGGAATTCTCTTTATGTATGCATGCAACCGTTTAAGAATGCAGCATGCAAAGACCTCCACTGGAACAAAATGGGAAAAATTCCTGTTCTCCATGGGCTAGATACACCCAGGTGCTCTAAATTGTAGGAAGCAGTTAATAATACGGTAAAATGTTTCTGTCAGGATTTCTTGTGTCAAAAGTGACAACTTCAAAAGATGACCTGGAAATGGAAAGGTACTGCATGATGTCTGAATTTAAGATGTGACTGAAGCTCAAAGGTACACAGAGCTGAACTACAGAATAGAATCCATAGAATCCCTACAGTGCAGAAAAAAGCCATTTGGCCCAAGTCTGCACCAACTCTACAAAAGGCACTCCATCCAGGCCCTTCCCTATGCCCTATCCCCGCAACCCCGCACATTTACCATGGCTAATCCACCTAACCCACACATCTTTGGGCACTAAGAAGGAATTTAGCATGGCCAATCCACCTAACCTGCACATCTTTCGATTATGAAAGGAAACCCATGCAGACACAGGGAGTACATGCAATCTCCACACAGTCACTCAACACCGGAATCTAACCCGGGCTCCTGGTGCTGTGGGGCAGCAGTGCTAACCACTGCGTCACCAAAAACCAGGTTAGAAGGAGAGATGGGCTCCAGTTGATCTTGGGTCACATTGTGAGGAATGGTGATATATTCAAAGCTATGGATGCTAACTGCTGCCTTTTCTCTTTTATTTATTTTCCAACAAAAGTTGGCAGGAGAATGTTAGTAAGAGTAAAATGATCCCAGCTTTCAAATATAGGCCTTGTTAAAACAACAATAACTTGCATTTATACAGCAGAATTTACTACAACCTAATTTGAGGTTTAAATTAAGAAAGAGATGACATCAAAAGATTACTTGGGCTGTGTTTTCGTGATTCTGGTGTCATTTAAGATCCTTGATATTTTAATGTCCTGTAATATGTATGTTGTAGAATACTTTGTGATTGTGAGTATGAATTTGACTCCCCTGATGACTCATTGTTCATTGAGTAGCTAAACCGTACAAACCACAACAGTCTCAGTTCAATCCCTTGACTTTGTTGTTTTTAACTTGTTTACAGGATGTAAACCTCACTTGTAAATGCCAGCATGTTTGCCCATCCCTAATTGCCCTTGAGAAAGTGATGCACTGCCTTCTGGAACCACTTCTATCCATGTGGGGTTTGTGCACACACATGCCAATTGTTCATGGATTTTGATCCAGCGACAGTGAAAGAGGTGAAGTCCAACACAAACTGGAGGAACAACACCTCATCTTCTGATTAGGCACTTTACAGCCTTTTGGGCTGATGTGACCATGAACTCTCTTCTCCAACATGACCAGCTATTTTAATCCAACATTTTTGTCCCACTTCCTGCCTGAAGCCCAGGTTGTGTTACCTGCCAGGTATCTGACCCTTTGCCAGCCTCAGCCCACTGCACATGAAATAGCGGCAGAGGTGGAAATGGTCACTTCACCATCTCAACCAACTACTCTTGAAATTGCAGCTGGGGCAAGAATAGGAGGATAAGTAGCGGGAACGCCCCCATGGCACTATATAGGGCCCCCACCTGACAGTGTAAAATTCTGCCCCAAAAAGTTCTTTTTGCCTTGAACTTCACTTTCAGAAATTCAAATCTGTGTTGCATTTGTTTTTCTGACTACATGGTCAGATTATCTTCTGTTTTATTTATTCATGGCATGTCAGCATTGCTAACAAGGCCAATTCTTGCCCATCCCTAATTACCCTTGAGAGGTTTATGGTGAGTTGCCTTCTTGAATCACTACCACCCATATAGTGTAGATACAAACATTGTGCTGTTATGGAGGGAACTCCAGGATTTTGACTCAGCAACAGTGAAGAAATAGTGACATAGTGCGTCCTCGAGGGAGCGTGAAGATGATGTTCCCTTGACCTTGCAGCATTTGTTGTCTAGATGGTAGAGGTTATGGGGTTGGAAGGTTCTGATGAAGGAGCCTTGGCAAGTTTCTGCAGTGCAGTTTGTTTACTGTACATACTGCAGCGACAGTGGAGTGGAGAAGGTGGAAGTGAATGTTTAAAGAGTTGGATAGGGGGGTCAATCAAATGAGTTGCTTTGACCTGGGTGATGTTGGACTTCTTGAGAGATGTTGGAGCTGTACTCTCCCCGGCAAGTAGAGAATATTCCATCACTCTTCTGACTTAGGCCTTGGAGGTAATAAAAGATATTTTGGGAGCCAGGAGATAAGCTACCTGCCTTACACACTGCATTTCCAGTATTTATGTGATTATCCAATTAAGTTCCTGGTCAATAGTGATCCTCAACACATTAATGGTTGGGGATTTAGAACAAAGAACAAAGAACAGTACAGCACAGGAACAGGCCCTTCGGCCTCCAAGCCTGCGCCGATCACATTTACCTATCTAGACCAACCACTTATATCCCTCTATTCCCCGTTTGTTCATATGCCTATCAGGATAAGTCTTAAATGTGGCTAACGTAACTGCCTCAACCACCTCACTTGGCAGTGCATTCCAGGCCCCCACCACCCTCAGTGTAAAAAATTCCTCCGCACATCTCTACTGAATCTTTCCCCCCTTATCTTGAACTTGTCAGAAGTGGGGATGAGAATCTATTGAATGTCAAGGAAAGGTAGCTGGATTTTGTTTTGTTGGTGATCATCATTACCTTGTACATCTGTGGCATAATATTGCTTGCCACATATCAGCACAAACTTGATCATTGTTCAGGTCTTGCTGTTTGCTGGCACAGGCTGATTGATTATCAGGGGAGTTGCAAATGGAAATGAACACGATGCAATCATTGATGAACATCCCGACTTCTGTCCTAATGATGAAGGTAAGGTAATTGATGAAGCAGCAGATGAAAGTTGGACATAGGTCACTGCTTTGAGGAATTCCTCCAACAATGGCCTTGTGCTAAGATAAATGGCCTGCAACAATCAAGATCATTTTCCTCTGTGTGACTCCAACCCGCGGTGAGTTCACTCCCAATGGCATCAGTTTTGCTTGGGTTCCTTGAGTGGGTGTCAAGGGAACTCACTGTCACTCACCTCTGGAATTCAGCTCTGCTGTCTACGTTTGAATCAGAGCTGTATTGATGTCAATATATTGTGCAATAGCATCCCAATTCCTAACATCAGTGGGCAAAACATCCTCAATGGCATCATAAAGTTGTGCTTTTAGTCAATCAGAACCCAATTGGCAGTATTCTTGCTGCTGTGTCCAAAGGTTGTTTGTTTAAGTCCTACTCTAGAGACATGGAGTTTTATCATGGCGGGGATGGGGCCAAAAGATGCAGTGAGCCGTTCCAAAGTCCATTGACTTCAGCAGGACTGGAAAACCCTGCCAGCAGGAGGGGGCCAGAAAACTATGCTCTGGAGCACAAAAAAGTTAAGTACTGAGGTGGTGAAGCACATTCGGAGGTCTTGCGGACGTAACTTTAAACCAAGGCCTGTCGTGGCTCTCAGGTGGGCATAAAAGATCCTGTGGCACTGTTGCAGAAAAGACTTATTCCTCAATCAACATTAGTAAAACTGATCATTTTTGTCACTATCAAGTCGCTGCTTGTGGGAGCTTGCTGTGCGCAAATAAGCTGTCATGTTTCCTGTATTAAAGTTTAAAGTTTATTTATTAGTGTCACAAGTGGGCTTACATTAACACTGCAATGAAGTTACTGTGAACATCCCCTGAGCCAAACTGAGCCAAAAGCAACTGAGCCAGTTTACAACAGCGATGAAGCTTCAAAAAGTACATCATTGGCTGTGCAGTACTTTGAAAGCTCTTGAGTCTGAGAAAGCCATTGATATAAATGCAAGTCTTTCTACAGGCCACATCTAATGACATTTAATTTGATGTGCATGATGAGATGTTAATTTAATGTTCGTCTAAAGTCTTGAACTTATTCAGTGGTTTTTCACAACAGTTACATAATTTGTTACAGAGATTTGACTTCTTAATTTATCAGTATTTGCTTTTGAAAAATGTGCCTATGTTGGCAAGTGACAACTGAGATTGTCCATGTGTTACTTCTGCCAAGTTATACATGAACAAACATCTGTTGTTACTGAAAGATGTATCCAACAGGAATGTCTGCTGTAAAACAGGCACATCATTTTCAAGAGTATGAATAAATATCTTCATTGTTTAAAATATAAAAAGTCACTTTATAAGCATGAAATTTCTGTGAAGAAACTCTGGCTCACGGTCATTTAGCTTTCTGAGGCAATTCTCACTTCTGGTCATTACTCTTCTTATTACTTCTCCACTTCGGATGATTTTTTTTTCAATGGAGTAAATGTAAGAATGTTCTGCTATGCAATGCCCAGCAGTTCACTGAGTAAATCCATCATGTTTTATCACTCAGGGTCATAAAGATCAGAACGGACCCATATTCATGTTCATGGTACGTGCTGAGTAAATTGATCTCAGCTCATGGACTTCAACATCAAATTGCGATGAAAGTTCATCAACCTGAAATGTTAACAATGTTGCGAAAGTTTTCCCAAGTGGAGCTGAGTTTCAGTGCATGTGGAAAGATAAACCCCCTTGAAATTGACATCGGTCAGTATCCTGACATCATCCCGCCACCTGGCTTTCCCCAATGTGGGTTTTGAGGCCAGTGGGGTCTAGCGGGAAACCAACTGAGCCAGTTTAAAAGGCAATTGAGAGCCTCTTTAACCGTGGATCTGTTCTTTCCCACCCAGTGCTCGGGTTTCACACCACGTCTGCCCCCTGCCAGGTTGGAGAAGGTGAATACACAATGCGGATTCATTGTTGTGAAACTGACCTCACAGCAATGGTAGAAAGGCTGAAATTGGCAAGCTGTGTTTTGTTTTTTATTGTCCATCCCTGGTTGCCCTTGAACGGAGTGCCTTGCTAGGCCATTTCAGAGGGCAGTTGAGAGCCAACCACATTGATGTGGCTCTGGAGTCACATATAGGCCAGACCAAACAAGGACGGCAGATTTCTTTCCCTGAAGGACATTAGTGAACTAGATGGGTTTTTCCAGCAATCAACAATGGATTCATGGTCATCAGTAGATTCTTAATTCCAGATATTTTCTTTATTGAATTCAGATTTCGCCACCTGCCGTGGCTGTATTTGAACCTGGGTACCCAGAACATTATCTGAGTTTGTGGATTAATAGTCTAGCAATAATATCACTAGGCCATCACCTCCCCATCAGTCACATTAAAACGCTAACATTGACAGGAGCGGTTTTTTTCAGCCTGGTTTACTTGTTATCAGCAACCTTGTCCAGCTACTATTCGGTGCCTTGGTTTCTACTGAACTCAATCTCACCCTCTCGCCTGTGAGACTCCACTGCAACATGGGGGCCATCAATTCTGCAATAGCTTGAAGTTTTGAGGAGATTTCCCCACCTCAGCAGCCACACAGCAACTCCAGCTGCTGCTGCCTTATCCACAACCATGCATAGTTGCGTGGAACAGTGAGAATGGAGACAGAGTTGCATCTCGAAGGAGCTAATACTACCAGCATAGGGTGTATAGACCAAGGGTCAGCTTTCTCAACTTCTCTTAGCAACAGTGCCTCTTCTGCAGACATCTGCAGCCTTTTGGAAGCAGCCCTCTGCCCAAGAGGAGAAGGTAGCCGCATGTTTCCCCGACTGTCAAGTGAACAATGCAGTCAATTTCTTCATGTCATATCCTTCTAGGAATCAGCTGGTGAGATCAATAGGATCTTGCAATCTGCAGCCCACAACTAGGTCACTCAGGTCAGCAAAGCCTCCTTATGAAGTTCTCCAACTTTATTCTCTTTGTCATAGATAAAACAAATCTTTGCTTCCCTCGCAGAGTTTCCAGAGATCTGAGGGTGATGAATTGCACTCGTTTGGCAATGAAGCTACTATTAGATTAACATCTTTGTTAATCAGAAGGGCTTTCACTTCCTTAATATGCAGCTGGATTGTGACCATTGTGATGCGCGATTAATTCACTCGAGAGGCTAGATCGTACTCGGGAAATAAAGGCTTTTATTCGCAACAAGAATAGAGCACACTGCTTAACAATACTATCCCAGACTAAAGGGTCACTAGGAAGTGCAGTGACCTTTATACTCCTATAGGAAGGCGGAGCCAACCAGAGTGTACCACAGAACAATGCTAACAGGTGGAACACCCCAACCCTAACCCCAACAGTAACAAGAGTAACATATGTACAAGTACCCATAGTGATAACCATCTATGGTTCAGTACCCATAGTGGTAACCATCTATGGTTCACCACATTCACCCCTCCTTTAAAAACAAAGGCCGGTGGGGCAAAAAAAAACCAGTACGAACTGTCCATATATTCACAAGTTCAGTCGTATCGGAGGTCCACACCGTCTCTGCGACCTCCGCAGCACTGGCTCCAGTGCCGGTTCTGGTGACCGTGGTGTCCCTCTCTCCAAGGTGGTGTCCAGTGACTCCTCCAGTTCCTCACGCACGGGTGGACCTCGAGGTGGCGACAATCTCCTGGACTCAGGCAAGCTGTACACGGGAGTAAGAGGATTAAGTGGAGGTCCCGATACTGTCAGGAGGGGAGAGAATGGGCAAAGGAACCCTAACCAGGGGTGCGGGAGTGACGGGGGTTCCCAGGTCCCCTGCAGGCGCCAGATCTCGGATAGAGACCGTGTCCTCTCGCCCGTCAGGATATGCTATATAGGCATATTGAGGGTTGGCGTGGAGGAGATAGACCTGTTCAACCAAAGGGTCGGACTTGCGGGTCCTAACATGCCGCCGCAGGAGGACCGGTCCTGAGTACGTCAACCAAGACGGCAGTGAGGTCCCAGAGGAAGACTTCCTAGGGAAGGTAAACATCCGCTCATGTGGGGTAGCATTGGTTGCCGTACACAGGAGGGACCGGATTGAATGGAGCGCATCAGAAAGTACCTCTTGCCAACGGGAGACTGGAAGACCCCTAGACCTTAACGCCAGTAAGACAGCCTTCCAGACTGTAGCGTTTTCTCTTTCAACCTGCCCGTTACCCCTGGGATTGTAACTCGTAGTCCTACTTGAGGCAATTCCTTTAGAGAGCAGGTATTGCCTCAAGTCGTCGCTCATAAACGACACACCCCTATCACTGTGGATGTAACTGGGGTAACCGAACAGGGTAAAGAGATCCCGCAGGGCTTTGATGACCGTGGCAGCGGACATGTCAGAACAGGGAATGGCAAAAGGGAATCGGGAGTACTCGTCAACCACGTTGAGGAAATACACATTCCGATCTGTCGAAGGAAGGGGGCCCTTGAAATCAACACTCAGTCGTTCAAAAGGGCGAGTGGCCTTAATGAAGTGTGCCCTGTCAGGTCGGTAGAAGTGCGGCTTGCATTCAGTACATACCTGGCAGCTTCGAGTTATCGACCTGACATCCTCTATGGAGTAGGGCAGATTCCGGGCCTTTACAAAATGGAAGAGCCGAGTGATCCCCGGATGGCAGAGATCATTGTGGAGGGCCTGTAGCCGGTCCTCCTGCACACTGGCACATGTTCCACGCGACAGGGCATCTGAGGGCTCATTGAGCTTCCCCGGATGATACATGATATCATAGTTGTAGGTGGAGAGTTCGATTCTCCTCCTCAAGATTTTATCATTCTTAATTTTTCCCCTTAACGTGTTGTTGAACATGAATGCCACGGACCGCTGGTCCGTGAGCAGGGTAAATCGTTTTCCTGCCAAATAATGGCGCCAATGTCGTATGGCCTCCACAATGGCCTGAGCCTCTTTTTCCACAGAGGAGTGCCGAATTTCAGGGCCTTGGAGGGTGCGAGAGAAAAAGGCGACGGGCCTGCCCGCCTGGTTAGGTGTGGCGGCCAGGGCGAAATCAGATGCACCACTCTCCATCTGGAAGGGGATGGACTCATCGACAGCGTGCATCGTGGCTTTCGCGATGTCAGCTTTTATCCCTTCAAAGGCTATGCGAGCCTCTGCTGCCAGGGGAAAAGAGGTAGATTTTATGAGCGGACGGGCTTTGTCCGCATAATTGGGAACCCACTGTGCATAATACGAGAAGAAGCCTAAGCATCTCCTCAGTGCTTTGATGCTAGTGGGTAGGTGAAGTTCAAGGAGGGGACGCATACGGTCTGGATCGGGGCCGATGACCCCGTTTTCCATCACGTATCCGAGGATTGCTAGGCGGTGCTTGCTGAATACACACTTCTCCCTGTTATAGGTCAGATTCAGGCGAGACGCAGTGTGTAAAAACTTCAGGAGGTTGGCGTCGTGGTCCTGCTGGTCATGGCCACAGATAGTGACGTTGTCCAGGTACGGGAAGGTAGCCTGTAGCCCGTTCTGGTCCACCATTCAGTCCATCTCACACTGGAAGACCGAGACCCCATTAGTGACACCAAAAGGGACCCTTAAGAAGTGGTAAAGACGGCCATCCGCCTCAAAGGCCGTGTATTTTCGGTCCTCTGGGCGAATGGGGAGCTGGTGGTAAGCTGACTTCAAGTCGATGGTGGAGAACACCCGGTACTGCGCAATCTGGTTGACCATGTCAGATATGCGCAGGAGAGGGTAGGCGTCCAGCTGCGTGTACCTATTAATGGTCTGACTATAGTCTATGACCATCCGGGGCTTGTCTCCAGTCTTGACCACCACGAGTTGTGCTCTCCATGGGCTAGTGCTAGGTTGGATGATCCCTTCCCTGAGGAGCCGCTGAACCTCAGATCGAATAAAGATCCGATCCTCAGCGCTGTAACGCCTGCTCTTAGTCGCGATGGGCTTGCAGCCTGGCACGAGATTTTCAAATAAAGAAGGCGGGGTAATTTTGAGTGTCGAGAGACTGCATGTGGAGCGCGCTGGGCAATTTGGAGGCTGCTGTTCTCCCACTGAAAGTGGAGGGAGTGGCCCATCGTACTGCAGGATCACACTCTTCAGGTGGACCATAAAGTCTAGCCCCAGGAGTACCGGAGCGCAAAGGTGTGGTAACACGAGGAGCCTGAAGTTCTCATAAACTGTGCCCCGCACCGTTAGAGTTACCACGCAGCTCCCAAGAACGGTAATAGATCGGGACCTCGACGCCATAGAGATTGTCTGCCTGACAGTTTGCACGCGGAGAGCGCACCGTTTCACGGTATCCGGATGGATGAAACTCTCCGTGCTCCCGCTGTCAAACAGACAATGTGTTTACCTCTATGTCCATCATGGACTTGTCGAGTCTGTGAGGCTTGGCCTGGTCCAGGATGATTGACGCCACTGTTGGATCCCGAGTGCAACTGCAGGCAGCTGAGATAGTCGATGACGAGGACCCCTGCTGGTCATCTGCGGCCGGTGCCGACCAAAATGGCTGTGCCCATGGATCGCACATGGTCGATGGCGTTGAAGGTGGCGGCACCCACAGGTCGCATGTTTGTTGCGTCGTCATCATCAGGAATGGCGGCGCCCGTGAATCGCACGTGGTTGAAGACATCGACGAAGCTGGAGACGAGGAGACGGATCCTGGGGAGTCACACGCAGCACTGCTTGGCTTCGAAGGGGGGCTTTGCTCGGCACACTTTTGCATAGTGCCCTTTCTTCCCACAAGCGGAGCAAAATACCGTCCTGGCCGGACATCTCTGGCGAGGGTGCTTCGCCAATCCACAGAAATAGCACCGTGGGCCTCCTGGAGCTGCCGCAGCCGTCAGGTCCGAGGTTGAAAGCACGATCGCACAGTTCCTAGGAGCTGCCGGGTAGAGCTGAGTCGGTGGCTGTACTTGCCATGATGTTCCCACGTGGTCGGTGGGGTAAGTTTCAAGACTTCTGGAGGCCGTTTCCATCGCATCAGCCAATTCTACCGTCTTAGCTAGGTCCAAGTTACCTTGCTCTAGCAGCCGCAGGCGAATATAGGATGAGCCGATTCCCGCCACGAATGCATCTCGGATCAGATCGTTAGAGTACTGAGTAGCTGACACCGGCTTGCAATTGTAGGCTCTGGCTAGCTGCTGAAGTTCGCACAGGTACTGTGCCGTCGTTTCGCCGGGCTGCCGCCGTCGAGTGGCTAATAAGTGACGAGCATGGATTTCATTTGGCGGTTTATGGTACAGCTTCTTGAGTAGTTCAATGACCTCTTTGTAATCTTGGGAATCACGGATTGTTGCATACACAGTGTCGCTTACCCTTGCGTGGAGGACCCGCAATCTGTCGGCGTCGTTTTGGACTGCTGTTGAGGCGTCGATATAATCCTGGAAACACTTCAACCAATGGTCGAAAGTGTTCGACGCTCCAGCGGCACGCGGTTCTAAGGTTAGCCGATCGGGTTTCAGCATCTGCTCCATTTTTTTTTTCAGAACAAAATTTGTTGCGAATAAAATTGATGCGCGATTAATTCACTCGAGAGGCTAGATCGTACTTGGGAAATAAAGGCTTTTATTCGCAACAAGAATAGAGCACACTGCTTAACAATACTATCCCAGACTAAAGGGTCACTGGGAAGTGCAGTGACCTTTATACTCCTATAGGAAGGCGGAGCCAAACGGAGTGTACCACAGAACAATGCTAACAGGTGGAACACCCCAACCCTAACCCCAACAGTAACAAGAGTAACATATGTACAAGTACCCATAGTGATAACCATCTATGGTTCAGTACCCGTAGTGGTAACCATCTATGGTTCACCACACATTGCAAGATCATCTCGCAACTTTACACCAGGTATCAACAGAGTTGCCATAACTCTTTCATCATTCTGCAGGTCAATGTGTAGCTACTGTCTCCCCTTGGTCAGAGGCTTGCTACCAGAAGGCTGCAGATGTCTGTGACTACCTGAATGCTGCATTCACTTCGGTCATTGTGATTCTTTCCAGGGTTTCTTTTCCTTCATGTTTGAGGTTTGGTTGGAAAACCAGAGAAGGAATAATTGTGTCGCTCGGTGAAAGAGCCTTCTCAGACCATGCAAATGATTAAATGAGTATCCCAAAGTGAAAATGACCCGAACATTACAGCAGGCGCTATCTCCACAAGATCCTGCCCTGTTTTTCTCCCCAGAGGTGCTACCTGTATTTCCAGAATTTTCTAGCTTATTTAAAACCATACTCTTGGCCTTTGTATTGGGGATGGGGAAGAAAATCAGCCAGCATTCTAGCTCCATATCACAATGCATGATCTATGCTTTAAAGACGTTTTGTGTGAACATTGAAGGGTGATGTATGGGTTAGGTGGTTTGACCATGCTTAATTGCCCCTGAGTGTCAGGGGGACTAACTAGGGCAAATGCATAGGGTTGTAGGGATAGGCCCTGGGTGGGATTGCGGTCGGTGTAGACTCGATGGGCCAAATGGCCTACTTCTGCACTGTAGGATTCTGTGACTCTATGACAGGGCAGGAATAGGGTTGGACTGTGATCATTCCTTCCATTATTAGGTAGGCCCAACACTCACCATTCAGACTCACAAATGCAGAGATACTACAGCAGTTCCAAATGCAGAGATACTGCTGCAGTTCCAGAACCTATCAATTCATAATCCATCATGAATCACAGTGATAAGATAAAAGTAAAAATGCTTAAATAAAAATGAAAATGATAGAAATATGCAGGTCCATGAACAACTGGAAAATAAATGATAGATTAGCAGTTTGGTTATAGACCCTTCATTTGAACTCTATTCATTAGAAATGATAAAACATAAGCTGGAGTGAGAAAAAGTTATACATCATTCAAGAATGTGAAGATTTCTTCAAAGTAAGAGATTTAACCTTGATCATGTTCTAAATTAAAATTTAACTTTGTTGAGTTAAAGCACAAGTGCTGGAATAGTTATGCCTTTGGTAATATAACTACGTGATGTTACCAATGGCAACAATGCAGCTTTCACTTCTGCATAACCTGATCTCGTCCATTAGCAAACACCAACTAAAGCATCAATTAAATAATTACTGGGGGGAGACCTAACTACACTAAGTGAAATTGGTGCTTTCGAGGGAGATATTAACATATAGACCATAAATTCACCTTTCCAATGATGTCCACATCCAAAGAAATAAAAGAGTGAATTCTGTTGCTATGATTATGGCATCTGCACATAGAATCATAGAATCCCTACAGCGCAGGGGGAGGCCATTCAGCCCATCAAGTCTGTACTGGCAACTATCCCACCTCGGTGCTATCCCCGTAACCCCATGTATTTACCCTGCTGGTCCCCATTGGCAATTTAGCATGGCCAATGCACCTAACCAGCACATCTGTGGACTGTGGGAGGAAACTAGAGCACTCAGAGGAAACCCACACAGACGGGGGAGAATGTACAAACTCCACACAGACAGTCACCCCAAGGCCAGAATTGAACCCGGGTCCTTAGCACTGTAAGGCAGCAGAGCTAACTACCGTATACTTCTCATATATAGTTTGCTGAATATGAATAAGACAATTATAGAAAATAGCACAGACTGTTATATAATTCTAAGGTTTCATTTATATAACTATAGTATTAATGTGCAGAAACTTCATATCCCATTAATGCTGTGGTTACAGTGTAAATGCACCATGAATTTGGCACCAGAACCCAAATTGACACCAGAATTGAGCCTGTTGCAGTGAGAAATCTCATTTTGCTTCATTTTGGAGACAGTTTGGGCTTTCACACTCACTTAATACTCTAGGCTTAGTATCAGTGCTAGCCAATGAAACAATTGTGGTCAGCACTTCTGCAATAAAGATAAGCTGTATGCTCTGAACCTGTCGTTTCCTGTTTAAATGTATCAGTCAGATGAATGCTAAACTAATTGAGAGAGTTGCTCACAACATTAATTTTCGCAGAGCTCGGCCATAATGATAACAAATTGAATAAGACTTGTTTTAGTTGGGTTTCCAAGTATCTAGGAACTATTAGCTTGATGTTTGTATATCTCTGTACATCTTTAAAGGGAACAGTTGCCATTATATTTAAAGTTCATCCTGGATGAACACACTGGTGTTGTTTGGTCCTGAGTACTGAATGACACATAGTTTATCTGTTTTGACTGTGGCACACCCCTTCATGCCAGCTTTTATTCCCCGAAACACACTGCCACGCTGCCTAGTCAGTATTTCCTGTGTCGAGGGCTTGCCCCTTGTTCCATGTAGAGTTGTTAGTTTTGTTTAGCCATTCTATGATTCTATCTGAGATTTTACTCATCCAAAATAGCTCTAAGTACAGTCAAGCAGCTGGATAAAAGCAAATTATTGTGACAAGTCATCCAGACTTGAAACACTGGCTCTGTTCTCCTTCCACAGATGCTGTCAGGCCTACTGAGATTTTTCCAGCATTTTCTGTTTTTGTTACAGTCAAGTAGTGTTTAAGTTATCTGATATGAGTATCACATCCCCTGTTTTCTGGGAGGTTAATTTTATTTTCCATTTGTTAAACCATGCATCAGGATAACAAATGATCTCGTCCAATATAATATCCGTATCTTCCTCTGAAAAAAAAGACTTCTCAACATGCCCAAGGTGGGTGGCACAGTGGCACAGTTGGGCGGCACAGCGGCACAGTTGGGCAGCATGGTGGCACAATTGGGCAGCACGATGGCACAATGGGCGGCACGGTGGCACAATTGGGTAGCATGGTGGCACAGTGGTTAGCACTGCTGCCTCACAGTGCCAGGGATCCGGGTTCGATTCCTGGCTTGGGTCTGCACATTCTCCCAGTGTTGGTGTGGGTTTCCTCCAGGTGCTCCAATTTCCTCCCACAGTCTGAAAGACATGCTGGTTAGATGCATTGGCTGTACTAAATTCTCCCTCAGTGCACCAGAACAGGCGCCGGAGTGTGGCAACTAGGGGATTTTCACAGTAACTTCATTGCAGTGTTAATGTAAGCCTACCTGTGACTAATAAATAAACTTTAGATTTTTTTTTTACAATCAGGCAACTGCAACACATTTTATTTGTGTTTTTAATCTAGGTATCTGGATTGTTTTATACTGAATCACTACTGGTCTGTATTTTTCACAGCACAACTATAAGTCTTTTGAATATAGCAGACTTTTTGAAAGCTGCAGTATGAATTGAAAAAAAGTTGCAACCCCAAATTAGTTTTGAAAATCAGTCACCAAATTCCTATTACATCTAAAGGCCATTCTTTTCAAATCAATATATTTTGTATTAATTTTTTCATAATGCTAAATGTCACCAGATGCATTATGTAGTTGTGCAATATAATGTGTGGGCCTATAATGTGTAAAACAGTAATGAGGGTATTAGCTGTTAGTTTTTCATTTCTGGCTATTAAAAGGTTTATTTGAAGGAATTATCGGAAAGAAAACATGGAAATCCTATGGTAAAGGTTAAATTCTATTTTATTGTGTTTATTAGACTTAAAAGTTAAATCAGGAACTGCTGATTTAACTTCAAGTGAAAGTGTTGGATTAGCTTCCAGAACCAGACATGAAAGAAACCTTAATCCATGAAATCTCTAAAGGTTGAAAGGTCATTATGTAACACCAGATTGTGTGAACACTGAAGCTGCCAAGCTGTTCTGTCCTTCAGTTTCTCAGCTAATCCATTGAGGAAACGATCTGAAGCCTCGATGTGCAGGAAGGCAAAGTTGCAGAAACTTGGGCATTTTAAACAGTAAAATATGAGAGTGCGTTTATTTTTGTGCATTGGCACTCTTCATTGAATATGGATGTCGGGTATGATTAAGTTATGCTGCTTCTCTCAGAACTGTTTCTTTAAATTATGCTGATTCTCCATTGTAAATTGTTTTTGTCCCTTCTTTTTCATCAAGAACATAGAATGGACTGGTGTACAACAACTGAAGCAATGGGCAAAATTCTCGCAGACCTGACTCGCAGGAAAGAGGTTGGTTAGAAATTTGTGGGAAGCTACAATTCAGGAGTTTTAACCCCACAGCGCATCACTGATGTCATCGATTTGTTTGCCGCCCAGAGGCTAGAGTGATTGATGGACTCGGTGAAGACTGCAGTAGGAATAAGTCTGCGTCGGGGATAGTGGAGGCAGGCGGGGTGGCCTGGAGATGGGGGATCGACTAGGAGAGGGGTGGGTGATCAGAGGGAGATTTCTCGGGCATATAGGGCGGGGGGGGGGGGTTTGGGTATAGAGAAGGAGGTGGGGGGGGGGGGGTTGATCAGAGTGAGGATCAATTGGAGTAGGGGTTGGAGTACATGGGGGTGAGCTATTCATGGTGGGACTGAAGGCCTCAGACGGTCATTGATAAAGGGTGGATGAGGCTAGGAATGGGGGCAGGCACCTGGATCCAGAAGTATGTGTGAAGGCACTCACCCCTTGAATACTCTCTTCACCTCAAGGAAGCTGGTTGGCAGCAGTTAGAAAGCATGACAATTGAGGCTGGCAAAGCACAATTGAAGTTGCCTCCCACCTCATTGGATCTAGTTCATAATTTTCCTAACTTCTGACCTCAGTTAAAGCCAGAAATGGGCAGGGTTGAGGGTCAGGTATAGATTTCTGAGACTTCAGCACCATGACCTCTGCCCCACAACCCAAATCATCTGCTTATTTAGGTTAAAATTCAGTCACCAATTCCCCCATACCAGCCATGTGCTACACAAATTACCATTCACATTCATCAGCTCTATATCATAGAGTCATAGAAACCCTACAGTGCAGAAGGAGGCCATTCGGCCCACCGAGTCTGCACCAACAATACTCCCACTCAGGCCGTACCCTTGAAAGCCCACATATTTATCCTACTAGTCCCTTTAACATACACATCTGGGGACACTAATGTGTAATTTAGCATGGCCAATCAACCTAACCTGCACATCTTCAGACTGTGGGAGGAAACCGGAGCACCTGGAGGAAATTCACGCAGGCACAGGGAGAATGTTCAAACTCCACACAGACAGTGATCCAAGCCGGGAAACAAACCCAGGTCCCTGGAGCGCCAGGATTTTGACTTGACTACAGTAAAGGAACAGTGATATTGTTCCAAGTCAAGATATTGTGTGGCATGGCAGTGTTCCAATGCATCTGCATATCCACGTACTGGACAAGATAAACATTAACATGCACCTCCATATATCCTAATTAAAGAAAAATAACTTGTATTTATATCTTACCATGGCTGCAGGTGAAATTTGAATTTAATTAATAAAATCTGGAATTAAAAATTAGTCTGAGTAATACTGACCATGAAACCATTGTTAATTGTCGTAAATGTCCATCTGGATCACTCGTGTCCTTTTGGGAAGGAAACCTGCTGTCCTTGCCTGGCCTAAATGTGACTTCAGACAACACATCACTGTAGTTGACTCTTAACTGCTCTCTGAAATGGCCCAGTGAGCCACTCAGTTCAAGAGCAATTAGGGATGAGCAACGAATGGTGGCTTTCCTAGTGATGCCCACAACACATAAAAGGATAAAGAAAAGGCCCACCATTGCCCCGATGCCAGGGTTCGCCCCCAATCACCCTTGATGACACCTCACACCAAGCTATAGCACTTTCATCCACTATAAATTGTGTAGAACCAATGAACCCTAAAGTGGCAATAGAATGCGTTTTTAAAAAGTTTTTTTTTGAAAAAGTCATTAGTTTGTAACATTCCAGTTTCTTTAAAAATCCACCTTTTTATTACAGGCCTATCAAAGTGTAAATCACCCAATCCCTTTAAAGTATCAGTAGCAGAAATTGCAAGCACTTGAAACCCCTTTATCTTGCTTGAATAAACATTGTGCAATTGACAGCAAAGAGAGCTGTCAATCAAGTTTATTTTCTCTGAGGCTCAGGTGTTTCAACAGGCTAATAGATTTCTGTACTCTCGGCCACGCCTCATTACGTATTCTTGGCTGACTGTCTAGAAATCCATTAGAACATAAAATACCTTTGCTTTCATTGAACATTAGTTAGTTTAACTCAAACAAGCTGCTCTAGAACAGCATAGTATATTGGGGAAAATCTGCTGAGGCGAATCTTCTGAGGATTGGCAATCACCATTGGATTGTCATTTCACTCCTATTTACTTACTTTGTATCTGGACTTCCAAATCGGGTTTGTGGAATGTACCAGGTCCAGGGTTAGTCCTTCGTAGTAAAAGAGAGCTGGGGTAAACCAAATGCTATCCCCATTTTTTTATAGCACTAGCGACCATATACCAGTATGCTTAAACGTTCTAGGGCCATTTTGACAAGATATAGTGAGAAGGGAAGTGTGTAAGGTAACTGGGTAAAGGAGGTAAGTGCGTAAGGGAGTAGACCAGGTTGGAGTCAGAGTGTAGTTTGGGTGGGAGGGTTTGTCGGGTAATCAGGGCTGGAGGCATGGTAATGGATGGGGATAGTTAGGGAATGGGAGGTTAGTGGGGTGGTCAGAGTTTGAGAGGGTAGTTGGGTTGTGGCAGTTGTTGGGAGGTCAGGAGGGATAGTCAGGTCATCTGGATGGGAGGCGGGGGTGGATTAGGTGGAGTGAATCCAGTGCGGAGTTCAAGAATTAGCAGAATAGTTACCCAGGAATTAGAATTGCTTTAATCCATCTAACCTGTCCTGGGTAACTAGTCTGGTAAATATTTGGAATCATCGGACGTCTTCCAATTAAATCAGAGTTGTAGAAGGTTCCAGATGCAGGAAAATTGCCCAATGGATGATGAAACTTTCCCAAGCAATTCCCATACAGTCAGAGTATGGGGAACTCTGAGGGATCCCCAAGCACATCTTCCAGGGTACCTCTAGGACATGACATCTGGAGACTGAAAGATCTAGGCCATTGTGTTATCACATGAAGACAAGGTATACTGGTCAAATTATTTGAGTACAACAATAACGGTTGCTTTGTATATTGTTCACTGAGAAATGAAACAGATTATGCAAAGTATTATTGTAAACCCTGGATTATGCTGTTATATATGTAGATATTGGGTAGTGTGCATTATCTCTGGTGCATAAGGGATTACGTGCCTACTTATAAAAACAACTTGTAAAGGTGCCCGTGGTAGTTCCTAAACTTGAAATATTTGCAAATAGCTGTTCTAATATATTGTATATATTCCGGATCTATATTTTCCCCAATGATTAACTGCATATCATATCTTCACAAAAATATAAGTTATAATCATTAATTCTCTCATGAAAATCATCAAATTAAAGACTTGCACTAAAGTTGCCATCAGAATGACATAACTGTTGAAACTATTAATTTCATTACTTCAGTCATTATTATCTCCATTTACTTGTCAACAGTTCCTCAGCTGTTTCCTGTTCAGATCAGAGTACACTACATTCCATATTTACGCTATCCAAGATGATGGCATTTGTCTTCTATTAAAAGCTCAGAAGAAATGATGCAATCCTAGACACTATTAAGGCCTATATATATTTGTCAGATTAGTCACCTAAATTGGAACTGTAGTTTACACAGAGACTACATAAGGTGTGATTTTCCGGCCGCGCTTGCGCCAAATCCGAAAAATCTGGGCCAAGGTCAACAGACCTTTTCCGTGGCGGGTGGGACGGCAAAATTCCACCCATAAGGTCTACAGTGACATTACACTGATCAGTTTTATCATGAAGTTACCATGACACTTGAGTGGCCTAAATGTTAGCCGATTTATCACAAAAACAACTGTAGACTGTAATTAAACTAAAATAATACACTTGGTTTATAATATGTACAAGCTAAGGTATTCTCTTGCATGATTTAGTTCAATAAATCTTGAAATACTCATCAAATCAGACAATTCAGCTATTACATTGCAGCAGCTGGGAAGAAATAGAAAATGGTGAGAAGTCATTAAATACTGACTGTTTCTACCACTCTCCATTACACTAACGCTTTATAACATATTACAAAAGATCTGTTATCCTACCTATCTAGTTTAAATAGAACATTTAGCAAAGTATCAACATCATCAACATTTATTTACTTAATTATGAAGTAGGTATTGTATCAAATACTGACTCTTCAGAAGTATATTTTAAGACAGTAAACACATTTAATAATATAGCATGAATTGTTTACCCTCAGGTAACAATCAATTTAGAAATAGCTCATTGTGGTGACTTTTTGAAAAAGGTCTACTTATGCTTGCTTATAGTTCTAAGTAGAATGGAATCACTTGAAGGATACATAATAAGGGACCTGTATAGTCCAACTGAAGTGAGGAATGTATTAAGGTTTTGGAAAGGGTTACGTAGTGCTGATATTCATGTAACTCTTGCATATCTAAAAATAAGAGTATTTCAAATTCCTAATAGATTTTGCGCTGCTGCAAAATTTTACATTTATATTTAGCTGATGTAGCAATTTTGTTACTTAGTGTTCCAGATGCTTTGCACCATCTAAAGAACTGCAAGGCGTTTGTGATACTCAGATTGCCAAAAAAGCTTCTGGCATTGTTTTCAAACCTCTCTGGCAGAAGGGAAGAATGCACCCAAATGTATTACTGGATCTCTTTCCCGTGGATGTATGATAGTATTGTGATGAGTTATTGTAGCTGTCTCATTTATTCTTTGAAATATTAACTGTGCATGATTAGATGATCTGAACAATATGCATTTGATTGACCCAATAATACAAAAGGGGATGCAAGGGGATAAAAAAAATACACTGGTTGTAAAGTTTGAAAGACCAATGATGAGGTACACATCAGTTCCAAAATGGAATCCAGAAATGGATTGTGAAAAATGTCCATTTATTTTACATCTTTTAAAAATATTGAACCTTATTCCTTTTATTTGCATATAATATCACTTGCACTGGTTAAGATTAATAAAGCTGAAATCATTTATTCAGCTCAACCCCTTAATGGAATGAAAGCACGTGTGGTTGTTATTGATCACTCTGTCAAGAAATGCTACAAATGTTGCAAGCTATTTTGCAGAATTTATTTTGCAGAAACTCTTCAGGACCATGTCCCTGCGTTCCACTTTCATTTGATCTCTAAATGCAAAGATGTGAGGCATTTTTGTCAGATATTATGGTTTAGCTCATAGGATTAGGATTGGTTGAGCCAAATGCTGCCCAAAGTTGAACCCATGTGCAGCTCACAGCTTAATAACACATGCTGGCTATATATAAACAGCTCATTGTTTTCAGTAAGCAATATATTATGCAAGTTTAAGATCAAGTTAAAAGCACAAAAATCACAAAATTGTAAAACAAAATGTCTGGTCCATTAAGTGTAACTGCGCCTGTACGTTTTTGTTTTGGTGTACTTTTGAATATAAATTCTTTTGTGACAGATATTAAAGGAGAGATTGTTTTTAACAAGCAGGTTGTTGGGACTAATTTAAAAAGTCATGTACAGTCATCCATCGAGAAACCAAAAATTAATTTTGCTACATATCCCATGTATCAACTTGGTTAGGATATTCCTAAATGAACAAAGCACTGTTTTCTTTCTATCTCTGGTGTACAAATTCTAGTCATTCATCCTTACAGTTCACAAAGTGAGTCAAGTTGTGACAAAGCTTGACAAAAATTATCACAATACCCTTCATTTTACTTGAAGAGCGAAATTACTTCTTTGTACCAATGTGAAAGTGAAAACAATTTAATTTTATTTAATGATTGAATATAAATATTTTACATACAATTAATATGATATATATCAAAATAACTTTCAGATATTTTATAAGGGAATTCGGTGCAATACTCACTAGCGGTACAAAAAATGCAACACCTAAAATTAAGGTTGAGAAAAATCCTCTTTCATTAAAGTGATAGTGTTTGTAATCTTTCTGAAAAAATAATAATCAGTATTATGCTCATTAATTTATTCTAATCATAGTATGCATTCTGTTGCTACTTTTAACGTTTTAATATAATGGGATACCTTCACTTACAATTCAAATTGTTTGAAAAGTAATATATTTAATTATAAAATCATGTGCATTTCAAAATGTAAGGCACTAAGGATGAATAATGTCGCAATAATATCGTTTGAAATTAAAAGCTTCTAGACTGGCAATCCATTTCTTATATGACTATTTACAAAGATCAAAATGGTGATTTGCCACTTTCTCATGTGGCAAATCAGGGAAAGTAGGTTATTGGAAGACCATTCTAGAGTTTGTGGACAGCACAGAAAATAATACATTTGAAATTGAATTTACCCTGTGTTCATGAAAATGAGATAAATGGATATAAATGAAGAAAGTTAGAAGCTGTAGTTCTTAAGCATGTTGGCTGTTGTGAAAATGTGAAATTTTATTTGGTCTCATCTGCAATTCTCACACACATTCCCAATCTGATCCGGGTTGTCTGGCAGGTTACTGAGCGGAGGCTAGACATTTTGGAAGGGAAGGAAATTTAAAGTCCATGCCTTCCAACTTTTAAAAGATGTCATCAGGGAATTGAGCTGAAGCTTTCAGGGAGATTTGCCAATTTCTTATAGAGAATACACAACATGACTTTATGACAACTAGGTAATAGTGCCGTGTCAATTGATGCAGCAGCTCCTGGTAATTACTTATAGTAAATGAACATTAATATGTGAAACTGAACAGAAAATAAATCTAAGACAAAACCATTTACTTGTATAATTTTAATTTTATTTGATATTCTAAAAACGGATTGATCAGACTAATTTTTCAAAACAAACCTTAAACCTGAATCCCAAATGTGCCACAAATAAACTAATTTGTAACATTATTTACTTAAAGCATTTTAATTTCAATTATTGTAATTCTAGATAATTTTGCCAGAATTCTGGTCCTCAAATTAAAAAATACGGTTCAAAATTACAAGTTAGAGGTTCCCCAGTGTCCCGTGAACAACACAACATCATTACACCTCAATTTCAATGCTTTCAGTGTTCCATATTTGCACAAATGGTGCACATGAATTGCATACATATGAAAAATGCATTTACACATAATGTGGAGTAGCAGATTTAGTAGATGGTGCAAAATGAAGTGGAAACTGTTCTGTGGCAAATACCAAAGTTGTGACAGGTGATTTCTTTTGTAGACTAAGTGTTCTAAAAAGTGTATTGTTATTTATTATTCTGCCACACACAGTACACCAAGATGTTTTTGTAGTTAAGACACAAGGAAGGAATACTCCATTCAAACCTCGTACAGTTCAAGAACACGGATTTTATTTATTCCTCTGCTGCTTAAAACAAACAAGTTTTTCTTTTGTCAATGTGATCTGTTGGTTTTCAGTCTAACAGAGTTACGTTCCGAGAGGATGGTTCTCATCAGCAGATTTTTTTAAGAAACAGGAAGTGAGATCCTTTTGGCTATAATAAAAAGGAATGAAATAAGAGACCATTCAATCCATCAAAGCTGTCTCTTCCACCGGCCTGGATGCAGAGCCCGGCAATATGTACTGCTGTACAGAAAAAAATGACACCTTTGCAGGCTATATCAGCCATGGACACAAATTAATTTAACACTGACTCAAAGCTCTAGTATGAAGTTCTCACTTTGTAACTTGATGTATGCTATAAATTAAAATATGTTTTAAAGTTTGCCATCAGCAAAATAATTTGATTCCATAGAGCAAGTGTAACATTGTAAGTGCACTGCCATGTGCTACCATCATTATAAATCTATCATGTCAGTATTTCTACTTCAGAGATTATAGTCAGTATTTCTACTTTATCACAGTAACATTGCATTTAGGCCCCTTGTATGAAACTGAAGGCAGGAGTAGAGCTTTTGTGGTCTCTTTTGACATGCAACATTAATCAGATGCAATAGGTGGGTCGCACACCACCCACCCAAAGGTATCGGCATGAACTTTGTGCATTTCCATGGCTGGTACTAATTTATATTAAATAAGCAAGCTTCCAGTTTGAAAGTTGCTCTCTATAAGAGTCTCGTTAATTGGGAGGATGGGGAATCCATTGAGTTAAAGGGGAGCCTGCAACACCTTTAAAGAGGTGGTGCTTTTCTCAGTTGATGATAATGGATATCAATATCAAGGAGCAGCAGGCTGGATGGTTTCAACAAGGACCTCTAGATTCTCAGATGCAGTGGGGGAACTGCTCACAGATCAAATGAACAGTAGGAAAGATTATGACCTCTCCTCCGATGGGCAATGAATGCCAGGATGAATTAGTTAATTAGTAATGATGGAGGTGAAAATGTCACGCGTATTCAGCCCCAACTGCATCAATACTTCCCTCTCTCACTTTCTCCTCAAGTTAACAGGGAATACTTCACTGAACCTCTTGCATTCGAATCTCCAATCTTACTGCTGTGCTCACCTCTGCTCCTTTTGCTTCCTGATGTGGAGATGCCAGCGTTGGACTGGGGTAAACACAGTAAGAAGTCTAACAACACCAGGTTAAAGTCCAACAGGTTTACTTGGTAGCAAAAGCCACTAGCTTTCGGAACAGGCTGTTCCTTCGTCAGGTGGGTGGGAGTTCTGATCACAAACAGGGCACAAAGACACAAACTCAATTTACATGAATAATGATTGGAATGTGAGTCTTTACAGCTAATCAAGTCTTAAAGGTACAGACAATGTGAGTGGAGGGAGCATTAAGCACAGGTTAAAGTGATGTGTATTGTCTCCAGACAGGACAGCTAGTGAGATTTTGCACATCCAGGCAAGTTGTGGGGGTTACAGATAGTGTGACATGAACCCAATATCCCGGTTGAGGCCGTCCTCATGTATGCGGAACCTGGCTATTAGTTTCTGCTCAGTGACTGCGCTGTCATGAGTCGTGAAGGCCGCCTTGGAGAACGCTTACCCGGAGATCAGAGGCTGAATGCCCGTGACCACTGAAGTGCTCCCCAACAGGAAGAGAACAGTCTTGCCTGGTGATTGTTGAGCGGCGTTCATTCATCTGTTGTCGTAGCGTCTGCATTATTTCCCCAATGTACCATGCCTCGGGACATCCTTTCCTGCAGCGTATCAGGTAGACAACGTTGGCCGAGTTGCAAGAGTATGTACCGTGTACCTGGTGGATGGTGTTCTTGCGTGAGATTATTGCATCCGTGTCGATGATCAGGCACGTCTTGCAGAGGTTGCTGTGACAGGGTTGTGTGGAGCTGTGGTCACTGTTCTCCTGAAGGCTGGGTAGTTTGCTGCGGACAATGGTCTGTTTGAGGTTGTGCGGTTGTTTGAAGGCAAGAAGTGGGGGTGTGGGGATGGCCTTGGCGAGATGTTCGTCTTCATCAATGACGTGTTGAAGGCTCTGGAGGAGATGTCGTAGCTTCTCCGCTCCGGGGAAGTACTAGACGACGAAGGGTACTCTGTCCACCATGTCCCGTGTTTGTCTTCTGAGGAGGTCGGTGCGGTTTTTCGCTGTGGCGCGTCGGAACTGTCGATCGATGAGTCGAGCGCCATATCCTGGTCTGCTTCCTAACAGAGTAAACTGCCTCAGCATCTCAAACAAAGCACAGACAAATCTGCTCATCTTGCAGGAGAAGCTGGTGTCCAACAGAAAGGAGATTATGAGAACAGGGGCAAGTCCTGCCTCTCTGCACTCACTTGCACCAATGGGAGGGCCTGTTACTGACATCATTGATAGGGAGATGGCCCATAGCACTGGAGATGGCAAGGCTGAACAGTATGCACAGCAGGGTCTCTGGGCATCTTTCCTCTCGTTTCTCTTTTTATTTAATTCTCTCACTCTCTTAGTCAGACACTCGGCATTGTAACCCGGTTCTACATTGTGCTGCCATTCAGCTGAGAATATTTCTTTTATTTAACTGTTTATGAAAGATTTTTTTGATGGAAGTTGACAACATACTTGGACTGATGTGAACTACATCGGCCGCATAAGTTTTTAATAAACCTAACATGGTTCAAAAGTACCTACTCTTAAGTCAGCAAATAAAGGTCCATATGTATACAACAACTGTGCTGTCAACACTTATAGATTGCATGAGTGCCAAGAAGATGTCAGTAACACTTGAAGTGGAGTTTGATACACTTGATTATAGATGCAGAGAAAGATTTTGGAGTTAGAAGGGACATTGTTTCCACCAGTAAATGGATTAATAGGGAAAATATGGTTATTGTGGTTTGGCCACATATGCAGCACGCAGGAGGCACAGATCCTAAATCAAGCCTTGGTATGGGTTCCAGATGCTCAGAAAAAGAATGGGCAAATATTCTTCATTTGGCAACAGACTGTGGAAAGCGATCTTGAGGAAATGGATGTGACACGAAGAAAGAAAAAAAAGAACAGCTCATAACTACAAGAAATGGAAAGATCTACTTGCTAGCCTGTTTGCCTCGAATGACGTGATAATTTAAACTAGAGTGAGTCTGGGTGCAAGTCTCCTGAGTTTTTTCAATGAATTAGCTCAAACAACAATCGAAGCTATTAGTCTTTCAGTCATATCCATTCTTATTTTCCAATAGGAAACATTAAAAGTAGGACTTTTGTATACTTTAAGAATACACAAATGTGAACTTCAAAATACTTTTGTCAGTGCTCCGTGGAGAAAACTCTTCATTCAATATGCCATTGACATGTAGGTAGATAAGTAGCAATGAACATTAGGCCCACAGTACTGATCCAAACTTGTCAGTATTTGGCTTCTGTGTACTAATGTGGAAATACGTGAAGTTAGCTTAGTTTGGACTTGTATCATTATAATTAAAATGCTGGCATATATGTCAATATTATGTGATTAACAAATATCCTGCATAGGTGTAACAGTTGAATTCACATAATCAATATTTGTGACTGGGTCCATATGGGTATTTATTTGCTAAATAAAATATAAATTTGCTTTCACCTCAGAGTATATTTCATTTTTCTAGTCAGGTGTTTCTGCTGGACTTGGATTTTTGTTTTACTAATCTAACTTCCCAGTAGTCTAGTTATAGTGTAAGGGCCTAGACACATTCAATTCTATGCATGTCTCAGGGTGTGTGGTTGTCTATCAGCCCTAAACTTCTTGTATTGGTCTCTGGGCGAGTGGTATCCATCAAAATCCTCAATGTATAATGCTAAAATGTATTTAAATCTCCGGTAGCTTTTGCGTACCAGTTAAATGGAGTTGCTGCTTGGTCCCTTTAAGTTTGTATCTGAAGTGTATTGAAATGCACGTCCAAAGTAACAGTTTTTCTGTTGTGGTAATCACTCATTCATGGAGTTTTCAATTAAACATATTATTGTATGTAAAATAGATATTCTACAATTACTTCATTTAATTGAGATGAGTAACTATTCAATTGAACTGAACAATTTGAAATTATTGTTTTTTTTTTGTTATCTTCAGCAGCATATTAATTCTTTTTAAAAATGATACAAACTGTATGGTTATAACAACCTTGTATCGCTTTACATGCCAAGAATGTAAGCATTTAGGAACTGGTAGCTAATGTCTGGTAATTAAGAATAAATTTATTCAATTAACTGATACTCTGTTTTAATCGTGCATTGCAAGAATTAGTAATTCATAGGCCCCTTATAATACGTAACAGATTCAAGAGGTCTGAGAAGAGAAATGGAGTTGTATGTGGGTTTTTGGCAGGTATTTAGAGGAAAAGCAAAAATATGCCACTGGAGATATTCTGATCATATCATGAAAGGCAAACAGTGCAAACTGTCACTTCTGAAGAAATCCTTTCAAACAAGCCTTTATTGTATATCCAGTGGAACAAGCCATTTCTTAAAAAAAAATGAATCACTGCAAGTGCCAAAAAATCATAAAACAGTGTGCTTTGAGCTCAGTGTTGAACTGAGTCGGACACATATGCTTTTCATAAATTTCTCACAAAGGAAAGGCTAACACCAAAAAAACTTTTTTTTTATTATGATAAATTAACCAGTGGCAATATTGTAAGTATGTCTTGATTATTCTGTCAGTGAACATTGGAGTAATTTTAAAAAATTATTATTGGCTTTTGTGACTTTTTAATTTACTTGATTAATAGCTATTGTTTAAAATCATTTAGTATGGTATTTAATAATCATTTTGATGAATAGCTCTAAATAGTATGAAAAAGTCCCAGATGGTCCTAATTAGACCAGATTGTAGTATCTTCCAGTACAGTGCATCCATTCCTGTTCCCACAGTGGATTGTTTTCTCTGGGAAGCTCCAGACTCATCTGCATAATGCACCAAGGTGGATGTTTTAAAAACCAACAGCAAGCAACCAGTCCTAAAATGACAAAGGAGTTTACTGGGCACAGCCTACTTTTAATTCAAAGTTATTCATTTTAAGTTATCTGATCATTTAAAAACGTTTGATGCGAAAAGCATTATTAGCTAGTGGTTGTACATGGAGGTCGATGGGGGCTACAGTCCACCTCATTGCTCTTGGTGTACTGGCCTCCAGAAATATGCCAAAGCAGCGGAAATGATAACTCTGCATAAGGAATCCTCGCTCTGCAGTTTCACCCCTGGAGTTACTGCAGGACAACATTTAAGGATAGATGGATTACCACTCCTTACGAGGCTGACCAGCAAATTCTGGAAATAATAAGCACTCTCCAGAACCCAACTATTTCCTGTAAGTCAGCAAAGAAACCGAGGAATCCCCAAGATAATTTTGGATTAACTATAAAAATTCATCTTGAGGTTGACCATTTGATGTGGGTGAATGGCTTGTGTCACACGGTGAGAATCTTCAAGTGTCTGTAAGTATCTGCTTAATCCCAACTGATACCTGATGTTAGACTGTATCACATACATAGTTGAATCCATGGACGTGTCCAAGTAAAATCTTTACCTTACTCGAATAACTGGTCATTTCTGTGCTGGGTGACTTCACATGTCCACCTTGTCAGAAGTGCGACTCAGAAACTGTTAGCTGTTAACCCAGACAGTGTTTTAAAAACTCATTTCTGCTACTCTGATTGGTAATTAAGTGAATCATCTATTGGCCGACAGTCCTGTGTGCTTCCCATGGCAATTGTTAGTTCTTCGAAAACCACTGCTGACAAAATGAGGCCTGCCCTCTGTGCGCAGATAATGAGACTGGGCTTGACAGGTGTGTCGTGATTATGAAACTTTTCCACGCAGCTCATTCTGCTGGCCCCTCACTGTAAACAGACTCATCAGCTCTTGCCAGTCCCAGGAGGCAAAGCATGTTTGACATTATTAATTGGCTTTTCTGTATAAGGAGTCAAATAGATGAAAAGGTTTATCAAGCTGAAATAATTAATTTTGCCTGAAACCGCTGACAGTTCAGTTCCTCCATAAAAGGCCTCCTTTAGACCTTTTCTCCAGCTAATAAAGTACAATATGCTCTGACTACACAAATAATATCTAGTTTTTTTCCCCCATAAATTATTTCAAAGGAATTTAATTAATTGAGATTTGTAAAATGAAAAGAAATAGATTTTCCTTATCTGGTCAACACAAAGTCTAAGTAGACAGTGCTCATTACAAATATTATTGTATTATAAACGTCATTTAAAATATTAATGCTATACATAAATTTTGTGTTCTTTAGACTGTGCCACAGCCTGACTATGCTGCAGTCAACAGCACCCATAGCACAATTATGGACTCGAGATCATTCTTTGTTTGAATAATTGCTTTGGGCCGTAGTCATCATTCAAATGCACTCCATTTATATTCGCACTTTGTAGAGACCCAGGAAAAGGGGTAGGGTCGATCCAGCCTGTTCTGCTATTCAGTCAGATCAGAGCCGATCTGTAACTCAACTCCATTTGCCTACCTTTGATCCATCTCCCTTGATACTCAACAAAAATTTATCAATCTTATTTTTGAAAATTTCCATTGCGCCACCATCCATACCCATTTGAGGAGAAAGTTCCAGATTTCCACTACATTGTGTGGAAAGTGTTTCCTGATTTCACTTCTAAATTGTTCACTTTGAAATTGACTGTTTCTAATTTAAAATCGTGTCATCTTGTTCCAGATTGCCCACCTGTGGAAAACGTTTCTCTCTATGGGTCCTTCGGCATTTGGAACAACTATCGGGAGGCGACAGCCGAGTGATATTATTACCAGACATAATCCAGAAATTCAGCTAATGTTCTGGAGACCTGGGTTCGAATCCCACCATGGCAGCTGGTGGAATTTGAATTCAATAAAAAATATCTGGAATTAACAATCTACTGATGACCATGAAACTATTGTTGATTGTTGGAATAACCCATCTGGTTCACTGATGTCCTTTAGGGAAGGAAATCTGCCATCCTTCCTGGTCTGGCCTGCATTGACTCCAGAACCACAGCAATTTTGCTGACTCTCAACTGTCCTCAGGCAACTAGGGATGGGCAATAAATGCTGGCCAACCAGCAATGCCCATGTCCCACAAAAGAATAAAATAAAACTTGGTTACGTTCCACAATCTAATATTCTATACTCAACAGAACACAGGTTTATGCAACCTGACCTCATAATTAAATACTTTGAGCCCCAATTTAATTCTGGCAAAACCCCTTCAAGGCCAATATAGCCTTCCAGGGATATGGGGCACAATCTTGCCTGCTGTTCATGCCATGATCCTGCTGCAGCGAGGTCGGAGAATTTGGTGGCTGGTCAAATCTCCGTTCACTGTGGCGGGTTGGGAAAATCCAAGATAAGATTCTGGTAATTCTGGTAAGATCCTGACCATGGTGTCCAGAAATTAATGCAATTGTTCAAATGTAGTCTGACCAAGGATAAAGTAATTGGAGCAAAGCATATCTTCTCAATCACCTCCCGACGTGCTTATTTTCCAGTTCCCTTATGACAAAGGCCAACATTCTATTGCGCTTGATGTAATGGTTGATTAGTGTTTAATGATTTGTATATGGACAACTAAATCTCTCTGCCTTGCCCCCTTGTTCTTTCTTCCTATAGTTTCTAAAAATACTTGGCTAAAACATTCAGTTGCACCCCTCTTTGGGAGAAGAGGGCTTTGATTCACATGCAGACCACACCTGATCCTGTTGAGGCAGGTAGTATGCAAATCCTCTCCTGCCTGCTCATTTCCATGATTCCAGCATGTAGGCTAGTGTGACCCATGCTGCTGGTTGGTGGGACCAGAGGCCTAACCAGGTGTGAGGCAGGCATTTGTTGCAGTTAGCCTCCAACTCTAAAAGGGTGGCCACCCCTCTTCAAGGTATGCTATGCTGAATGAACGGAGGCTGCTGCTCACTGTAAGTGCTGCTTTTAGAAACAAAAGCAAAGAGAGAGGCTGGTACTGGAGGATGCAGCCATAGAGGTCAACAGGAGGAGGGATACCATGGGCAGAATGTAATGGTTGTGACAGTGGGCCTGTCAAACTCACCTGAAGAAGGGGCTTAAGGCTCCGAAAGCTTGTGTGGCTTTTGCTACCAAATAAACCTGTTGGACTTTAACCTGGTGTTGTTAAACTTCTTACTGAATTGACTGGAGAGCCAGTAGCAATTCTACCACAGCCTTTTCCAGGAACCCCAAGCTCAAAAGTGAATTGAGAAACCTGCTGGCTGCCATTAAGACAGATATCCTGCCTCAGAGAGATTCTGGCCAATCAGAGAGAGCCCATGACCACTGAGTGCCCATGGATGGCCCCACCACCAGGCTGGAGGCATGCTAGTCGAAGCATACTTGGCAGCTTGTCCATAAAGGCTGGGATGACCATTTCCTGTCCCATCACCATATAATAACAGTAGAGCCAAATTGAGGCCTTTAAGTGGATTCTGGATGGGAAGGTCATCCTTGGTGCTTAATGCCCTGGACTTAATTGGGGAGAACTGGGTGATGAGTCTCTACCCCAAGCCTTCCTGCCCCATTATATGCCCTCCCCTCCCACGTGGGCATTAAATTCAATCCTATGTTTCTGTAGGGAGGCTAGGAGACCCTAAAATAATACCCTCCAAAGGGAATGAGAGCAAGCCCCAAGGTCCTGGCCACAGTACCATTATTAATGACCTCTTGCTGGTGGTCAATGCCAGTGAATGCATCTTCACATGACATCTCCTATTCACTTCACCAACCAGCTGACAGTGCTTCACACCTCCACACTCATTGATCCTTGAACTCAGAACTCATCGTAATGCAAACATACTCACCCTCACACACCTTCAACTAATGACAGTTTCACTGCCTCCACATGCCACTAGCTACTGGAATCTGGTAGGAAGAACAACCAAACACTGGGTAACAGAATCAGTGACATTTTTCCAACTTGCTTGTAGGATAAGGTTGATCATAGTCAAACCATTATAAGAAATTTGGCCCAACTAGCCTGCTCCACCATTTGCTAAGTTAACACCTGATCTGAATATCAGAGAGTTGGAATAAATGGGTGCTTTTCTAGTTGGCAGATGGTGACTAGTGGCGTGTCGCAGGGATCGGTACTGGGGCCTCAACTGTTTACTATTTACATCGATGATCTGGAGGAGGGGACTGAGTGTAGGGTAACAAAGTTTGCTGACGACAGGAAGATAAGTGGGAAAGTGAATTGTGTGGAGGAAGCAGAAGGTCTGCAGAGAGATTTGAATAGGCTGAGTGAGTGGGTGAGGATCTGGCAGATGGAGTATAACGTTGGCAAGTGCGAGGTTATTCACTTTGGAAGAAATAATAGCAAATTGGATTACTATTTAAATGGAAAAAAATTACAACATGCTACTGTGCAAAGGGACCTGGAGGTCCTTGTGTATGAGTCGCAAAAACTCAGTCTGCAAGTACAACAGGCAATCAAGAAGGCAAATGGGATGTTGGCATTTATCACGAGGGGGATAGAATATAAAAGCAGAGAAGTCTTGCTGCATCTGTACAAGGCATTGATGATGCCGCAGCTGGAAAACTGTGTGCAGTTTTGGTCCCCTTATTTGCGAAAGGATATATTGGCCTTGGAGGGAGTGCAGAGAAGGTTCACCAGGTTGATACCGGAGATGAGGGGTGTAGATTATGAGGAGAGATTGAGCAGATTAGGTTTGTACTCGTTGGAGTTTAGAAGGCTAAGGGGTGATCTTATAGAGGCATATAAGATAATGAAGGGGCTGGATAGGGTAGAAGTGGAGAGATTCTTTCCACTTAGAAAGGAAACCAGAACTAGAGGGCACAGCCTCAAAATAAAAGGGGGTCAGTTTAGGACAGAGTTGAGGAGGAACTTCTTCTCTCAGAGGGTGGTGAATATCTGGAATTCTCTGCCCACTGAAGTGGTGGAGGCTACCTCGTTGAATATGTTTAAGTCACGGATAGAGGATTTCTGATCAGTAGGGGAATTAAGGGTTATGGGGAGCAGGCGGGTAAGTGGAACTGATTCACTTCAGATCAGCCATGATCTTATTGAATGACGGGGCAGGCTCGAGGGGCTTGATGGCCTACTCCTGCTCCTATTTCTTATGTTCTTTATGTAATATAGTCCCAACTCCACTTTCCAGCCACACCCACCCTGTAACCCTTGACTTCTTTGTTGATCAGATATCCGGCTAACTCAGCCTTGAATCTCCTCCAAGTCCCAATCTCCACAGCTCTCTGTAAAAGAGACCTCCAAAAACTAAGGCTTTGAGAGAAGAAATTTCTACTCATCTTTGTCTTAAATGGTATGCCCCTTATTTTTAAACTTTTCCTCCTAGTTCGAGTTTCTCCTAGAAGAGGAAACATTCAGTATCTACTCTGTCAAGTCTCCTCAGAATTTTATATTTCAATAAGTTCACCTCTCATTCTTCTGAACTCCGTTGAGTACAGGCCCAACCTGCTCAAACATTCCTCATAAGACAGTGCCTTCATCCCAGGAATTAGCCTAGTGAACCTTGTATGAACTACTTCCTTTGCAGGCATAACCCTCCATAAGTAAGGAGACCATAACTGTTTGTAATATATATAAATGACTTGGAAGAAAATGTAGCTTGCCTGATTAGCAAATTTGCAGATTATATTAAGATTGCTGGAGTGGTGAAGATTGTCAGAGAATACAGCACGATATAGATAGGCTGGAAAATTGGACGGAGAAATGGCAGATGGAATTTAATCCAGACAAATGTGAGATGGCGCATTTTGGTAGATCCAATTCAGGTGAGAGCTATAAAATAAATGGCAGAGCCATCAGAAGCATAGACACACAAAGAGATCTGGGCATGCAGGTCCACAAATCCTTAAAAGTGGCAGCACAGGTGGAAAAGGTGGTGAAGAAAGCATATGGCATTCTTGCCTTCATCAGACAGGGCATTGAGAATAAAAGTTGGCGAATTATGTTACAGTTATATAAAACATTGATTGGGCCACATTTGGAATACTGTGTCCAATTCTGGTCGCCACACTATCAGAAGGATGTGGGGGCTTTGGAGAGAGTACAGAAAAGGTTTACCAGGACATTGCCTGGTATGGAGGGTATTAGCTATGAGGAGAGATTGAATAAACTGGGATTGTTTCCCTGCAAAGATGAAGGCTGAGGGGTGACCTGATAGAAATTTATAAAATTATGAAGGGTATAGATAGGCTGTACAGTTGGAAGCTTTTTCCCAGGGCAGAAATAACAATTACAAGGGAGCACAAGTTCAAGGTAAGGGGGGAAAGGTTTAGTGGAACTGTGTGGGGGAAGGTTTTTACACAGAGGGTGGTGGGGGCCTGGAATGCACTGCCAAGTGATGTGGTTGAGGCAGACATGTTAGCGACATTTAAGATTTATCTGGATAGACACATGAACAGACGGGGAATAGAGGGATGCAGGCGGTTGGTCTAGATAGGACAACATGATTGGCGCAGGCTTGGAAGGCCGAAAGGCCTGTTCCTATGCTGTACTGTTCTTTGTTCTTTATAACGATACCTCTAGCTGCAGTCTCACTACTGTGTTTCTTCAGAAGGAACTCTTCAAAATGTAGCTACAAAAATACAACAAAACTTACTCCAACTTATAAATCAAAGAAAGTGTTTAATAAAGAAACATCATTACTCCAAACTTGGGGCTACACCCTCGGCCACTCCAAGCTCTCCACATTCTACATGGTTTCTTATGTATAGTGAATCAGCTGGTCAGCTGACTATTACATTACTCTGTAATTGGTTCCATGGTTTACTGGGTCAGCTGACCCTTACATCTTGTTCCCTGATGCGCTATCAATAAGGCGAAAGACTACCGATATGCCAATATAAGTGTAGGCTTTTATTCACAACAGAATCAGGAGCAGATCCCAACAAATAACCGACCTGGACTGAACAAGGGGGAGGAGACAGCCACCTTTACACTAGGTGCTGAGGGGAGGACCCAAACTGGAAGGGGATGTGTCCAGGTATGACAAGCACACACAACGGTGGTCCATATAGGACAAAGGCACAACTGAGGTCCACCACATTCCCATTGGTCACATTACATTCAATACAAAGTTGTCACCGGTTACATTCTAACAACTACCGCCCTGGCGAGCTGTAGCAAGGCTTCCTACTTTTATACTCCATTATTCTTGCAATATTGGCTAATATTTCATTTGCAACCCGAATTATTTGTGGCACCTGCATGCTAATTGTTAGTGATTCATGTGCAAGGACAACCAAATCCCTCCGTACTGCAGAATTCTTCAGTAACTCGCAATTTAAATAATATTCTGCTTTTCTATTCTTCCCACCAAAGTCAACAACTTCACACTTTGCCACATTATACTCCATCTACCAGAGCACCCAGAGGGAGGAGGATAAGCTGGTGCGTATCTCGGGGCTTTCTACCCAGGAAGGCACCAAGGGAGAATCTCTGAAAGAAGCGGAGGAAGGCCATCAGGCAATGGTGAGGGCCCAAAGGGAGAGGAGAGCTCAAGAGGCCTTAGTATCCTCCCGCTTCATGGATGACCAGGACTAGGGTGGACACAGAAATCCCATCATGGGAGTTGGCTCTTCCTCAATGATTGGTGGCAGTGCTAACCCAACCCTGGGAGTATCCAGCCCACCTGACTCCCCTCTCCTTGTGACTACTTCAGCTCCAGCCCCACAAACCGAGGAGGGTGGCACAGGCTGGGGCCCTCCAAGTTTCGGTCCTCCAGAGGACAGCTGTCAAGGTAATCTCAGATAACAGGGTGTGGCAGACTGCAGGCTTCCTCCACCTCAGCTGTGGATCCTGGGGATACACCAAGATGTAGCGGCAGGGTTAGAGAGGTTAAGAAAGTTTAGTTGCACAGCGTGGACACAGGTGTTGTTTGACATTTGTAGATAGCAAGCACCTAAATATGCCTTGAACCACCTCTGTCAAAATATTCGACCTGACTTTTTGCACCCTCATTTGACACTTCCCCATAACATTCGACATACATGACTGCGCCCATCTAACAGTGAAAGGCTGAATGCTCACATCCTGACCCTCCCCCATCTCCTGTCTGCAAGAATGTCAACTCATTGATTGGCATTCCCTCACACTGACAGGACACAGTCATGCCAGTGTCAAGGAGGAGGAGACACCCCCCCAAACAATAGTCAAGCTCACCACTCAACCCAGTCATTGGGAAACTCTGATCTCAGCACAAGGAAACAAGCAGCTAGACCTTTGTGAGAGCTGTTCCTCTGTAACCAGTGACACGGATCCTCAACAACATCCCTAACTAGGGAAGAGCCTGCATCAGCAGAGATGAGTCTGCCTGTGCCTCCTTGCCCTGATGTTATCCTGGTCTCATGGCGTCTGCGAGCTGCCTTCAGCCAGACAGAAGTCAGATCTTCACAATAGCTTTTTCTGGGACAATGCCCTGTCCTCAATGCAAGCCGTCATCATCCTCCTGCATTGTTGGGACTGTTGATACAGGGGCAACCACTCCCTTCCCATGACAGGAACAATAGCAGGGTTGGGTTAGCACTGCCACCGGTGAGGAAGGGCCTTTTCCCATGATCGGACTTCTGTGTCCACCCTAGTCCTGGTCATCCATGAAGCGAGAGGATACTAAGGTCTCTTGAGCTCTCCTCGCTCTTTGGGCCCTCGCCATTGCCTGACGGCCTTCCTCCACTTCCTCCATGGGTTGTCCCTTGGTGCCTTCCTCAACATCTCCTTCATCAGAGATGTGCTGTTTGTCCATCTCATCCTCTGCCAGCTCCTTGCCCCATTGCAGTGCCAGGTTGTGGCAGGCACAGAACACAACAACGATGCATGGCAGTCTCTAGGAGCTATATTGGAGGGCTCCACCTGACCAGGCCTGGCACCGGAACCGCATCTTCAGCATTCTGATCATTTGCTCAACCAATGCGGAAGTAGCAGCGTGAACCTCATTATAGCAAGTCTCTGCTGTACTCTGTGGCCTCAACACTGGTGTCATCAGCCACTTCCTCAGGGGGTACCCCTTGTACTGAGGAACTAATGAGCTCCAGCAAATACCTCCGGTATCTGAGAGTAGCCAAAGATGTAACTGTCGTTCACGCTGCCCAGGAACCTAGCACAAACCAGCAGAATGCGCTTGGCATGGTCACAGACAATCTGGACATCCAGGGAGTGGAAAACCTTGCAGTTAATGAAGGGAACTCCTTGGTGACATGGGGAACAGAGAGTCATGCGCATGCAATCAACGGCTCCCTACACTTGTGGGAAGTTAGCTATCTGGGCAAACCCCATGGCTCTGGTTTCCTTGCTAGCCTGGTACCGGTTGAAATCAATGTAATGATGAGCCCTTCTGATTGACACCGCTTGGCCCATGAAGTCCCTCCAACCCCCAACACCCCAAGGTAACAAACGTAACTGTAGCAGAAACACCCCCTCTGTCCTCACCAAGAATCACCCACCTCATCAATGTCTGCCTGACCCACCCCAGTGACCCTGACTCCATTTATCTTGGCTCCAGAGCTGCGTCTATAATGCTGGTCTGGTCGGATGCAGTCTCCACTGCGGTCAGTGTCCTCGGTGGTGATGCTGGGACTGAAGAGCTGCTGGGCCCACCAATTGGCTCTGGGAGATGCAATCTCATCCCATAAAGGGATGGCAGCTCATTAACTGGCTGATTGCCATAGAAACCGACTGATGCTGCCCAAACCAACCGAGGCAGGATTGCTAGTGAGTTTTCAAGTCACCGCTGGAACCATCATTGAGTTTCTTGCTGACTACATTAAATTCAGTGCCTGATGTGCCACCTTCATGTCAGGGTAACCCATTGTATTCCCCCCATCTTTAAAATGAGTTCAGAGTATACACAAAAAAATTATCTTCTATCGACTTAGCAGTACTTATGTACTAATTTTATTATCATGTACGGTTTGGGCACAAAATGAGCTGCTTACATGATTAATGATGTCTCCTTTGACTAATTGTTCATTTTTACAATTAAATCAGCAGAAGTAGCTGCCTTCCTATTTTGACAAACACAAAAGGCTATTTTTAGAATAAGCCTTTATTGAGTTGTCCAGCGTGCAAGACCCAGGTTAAGAAAACATGCGCATAATACCACAGTCAGAAAACATTAGTACTTCAGTAAGATGATCTCCTTTAGATAATCAAAATGGGCATCTGTCATAAATATCTGTGAATGTACAATGCCCAATGCTGCCTCTGCACATGTATATATGCAGATTCGAAAATATTAGAAGACATCAGAAACATAGGGATGTAAAATAGAAAATATCAGGTGGAATCTTGCGAGACTCCTAGGAGTGGGAAACAAAGATGGGCAGGGCCAGGTAATTGTGTGGAAGGCAAAATGTCAACTTCCCGAAGATGTGATGGAGGTTGGGAATTACATTGCTGGTAGATTAAAGATAAATCGTAATTCTGAACAGTAAGCGCCAAGGAATTTATTTTTAATGCATTGGCATATTATGCATACTAAGAAGTCTCACAACACCAGGTTAAAGTCCAACAGGTTTATTTGGTAGCAAATACCATAAGCTTTCGGAGCGATGCCCCTTCGTCAGATGGAGTAGTTATCTGTTCTCCAACAGTACACAGACACAGAAATCAAGTTACAGAATACTAATTAGAATGCAAATCTCTACAGCCAGCCAGGTCTTAAAAGGTACAGATAATGTGGGTGGAGGGAACATTAAACACAGGTTAAAGAGATGTGTATTGTCTCCAGACAGAACAGCTAGTGATATTATGCAAGATCAGAGGGAAAGCTGTGGCGAGCTGTGGGGGTTACTGATAATGTGACATAAATCCAACATCCCGGTTTAGGCCATCCTCATGTGTGCGGAACTTGGCTATCAGTTTCTGCTCAGCGACTCTGCGCTGTCGTGTGTCGTGAAGGCCGCCTTGGAGAACGCTTACCTGAAGATCCAAGGCTGAATGCCCGTGACTGCTGAAGTGCTCCCCCATAGGAAGAGAACAGTCTTGCCTGGTGATTGTCGAGCGGTGTTCATTCATCCGTTGTCGTAGCGTCTGCATGGTTTCCCCAATGTACCATGCCTCGGGACATCCTTTCCTGCAGCGTATCAGGTAGACAACGTTGGCCGAGTTGCAAGAGTATGTACCGTGTACCTGGTAGATGGTGTTCTCACGTGAGATGATGGCATCCGTGTCGATGATCCGGCACGTCTTGTAGAGGTTGCTGTGGCAGGGTTGTGTGGTGTCATGGTCACTGTTCTCCTGAAGGCTGGGTAGTTTGCTGCGGACAATGGTCTGTTTGAGGTTGTGTGGTTGTTTGAAGGCAAGAAGTGGGGGTGTGGGGATGGCCTTGGCGAGATGTTCGTCTTCATCAATGACATGTTGAAGGCTCCGGAGGAGATGCCGTAGCTTCTCCGCTCCGGGGAAGTACTGGAGTACTTCCCTGGTACATCAGTCTGATCTTGCATAATATCACTAGCTGTTCTGTCTGGAGACAATACACATCTCTTTAACCTGTGTTTAATGTTCCCTCCACCCACATTATCTGTACCTTTTAAGACCTGGCTGGCTGTAGAGATTTGCATTCTAATTAGTATTCTGTAACTTGATTTCTGTGTCTGTGTACTGTTGGAGAACAGATAACTACTCCATCTGATGAAGGGGCATCGCTCCGAAAGCTTATGGTATTTGCTACCAAATAAACCTGTTGGACTTTAACCTGGTGTTGTGAGACTTCTTACTGTGCCCACCTTAGTCCAACGCCGGCATCTCCACATCATATTATGCATACGCCAGATTAACTTGTACTGTTGAAGTTAATTTATCAGTAAATGAGAAACAGTGGCTTCAGGATGACAACTGGTAAAAGGTGGTGTGCAGCAAATTTGGAAGTCTTCCTTTTTTTAAATCCATTTACTGGACGTAAGCCAGACCAGCATTTACTGCCCATCCCCAGTTGCCCTTCAGAAGGTGGTGATGTACTGCCTTCTTGAACTGCTGCAGTCCCCGAGGTGTAGGTACACACACAGTGCTGTTCGGAAATTATGTTCAGGATTTTGACGCAGTGATGGTGAAGGAACAGCGATATTCTTCCAAGTCAAGATAATGGGGAGGATTTTGCGGCCTCGCTTGAGTGAGACCGGAAATTCTCGTCCGAGGTCAATGGACATTTTCATTGTCCGCCCCTCGCCTGCTTCGATTCCGTGGTGGGCGGAGCTGTAGAATTCCGGCGGATGAGAGGCTTGGAAGGAAACCTCCAGGTGGTGGTGTTCCCAAGGTATCTGTTTCTCTTGTCCTTCGAGATGATAGTGGTTGTGAGTTTGGAAGCTACAGTTTAAGGAACTTTGGTGGGTTCCTACAGTGCACTTTGTAGATGGTACATATGGCTGCCACTGTTCATCGATGATGAAGGGATTAAATATTTGTGGAAGAGGTAGCAATCAAGCAGGCTGTTTTGTCCTGGATGGTATCAAGCTTCTTGAGTGTTGTTGGAGCTGCATTCATCCAGACAAGTGGAGAGTATTCCATTACACTCCTGACTTTTCCCTTGTAGATTGTGGATAGCTTTGGGGAATCATGAGTTATTCTCCACAGGATTCCTAGCCTTTGGCCTGCTCTGGTAGCCACAGTATTTATATAGCTAGTCCAGTTTAGTTTCTGGTCAATGGTACCCCCAGGTTGTTAGTGGGAGATTCAGAGATTGAATGTCAAGGGTAATGGTTAGATCCTCTCTTGTTGGAAATGGTCATTGCCTGGCACTTGTGTGACACGAATGTTACTTGCCACTTATCAACGCAACCCTGGAAATTGTCCAGATCCTGTTACATTAGGACACGGACTGCCTCAGTGTCTGAAGAGTTGTGAACACTGCTGAACATTGTGCAGTCTTCAACGGATATCCCCACTTCTGATCTTATGATGGTAGGAAGATCATTGAATGAGCAGCTGGAGATGGTTGGGCCTAGGACACTACCCTGAGGAACTCCTGCAGTGACGTCCTGGAGCTGAGATGATTGACCTCCAACCACCACAACCATCTTCCTTTGTGCCAGGTACGAATCCAACCAATGGAGGGTTCCCCCCTGAATCTCATTGACTCTAGTTCTGCCAGGGTTCCTTTATACCATATTTGGTCAAATGCTGTCTTGATGTCAAAGGCAGGTACTCTCATCTCACCTCTTGAGTTCAGCTCTTTTGTCCATGTTTGGACTAAGGCTGTGATGAGGTGAGGGGCTGAGGGGCCCTTGTGGAACCCAAACTGAATGTCAGTGAGCAGGTAATTGCTGAATAAGTGCCACTTGATAGAACTGTTGATGATCCCTTCCATCAATTTGCTGATGATTGAGAGTAGACTGATGGGGCAGTAATTTTATGTCTCTATGAGATCTCCCCTCATTCGTCTGAACTCCAGCAAAAACAATCCTTACCTAGTCAATCTCTCCTCATGCATCAATCCTGCCATCCCTGGAATCAGCCTGATAAACCTTCGCTGCACTTCCTCGAGAGCAAGAACATCCTTCCTTAGAAAAGGAGAACAAAACTGCATGCAATACTCTAACTGTGGCCTCACCAAGACCCCGTATAGTTGCAACAACACATCCCTGCTCCTGTACTCGAAACCTCTCGCAATAAAGGCCAACATGCCATTTGCCTTCTTTACCACCTGCTGCACCTGCATGCTTATCTTCAGTGACTGGTGCACAACGACACCCAGGTCCTGCTGCACATTCCCCTCTCCCAATTTACAGCCATTCAGGTAGTAATCTGCCTTCTTGTTTTTGCTTCCAAAGTGAATAACCTCACACTTATCCAAATTATACTGCATCTGCCATTGATTAGCTCACTCACCCAACCTGCCCAGATCATTCTGAAGGATCTCTGCATCCCTGTCATAGTTCACCCTCCCACCCAACTTGGTATCATCTGCAAACTTTGAGATGTTACATTTTGTTCCCTCATCCAAATCATTAATATATATTGTGAATAGCTGGGGTCCCAGCACCGATCCCTGTGGCACCCCATAGTTATGTGAAACAAGGGTGTCTGCATATCTATGGGTTTTGGTTTCATTTTAAACTCTGCTTGCATTGTAATTAAAGGGTTTATGATGTGAAAACAAATAGGGTTTAAAGAAAGTCTAGGCTGTTGCTTAGCAACCCAGAGCCTACATTGAAAAGCATATGCTTTTGTGGTTCAGTTGGAATCAGGTATCTGAGAAAATTGCTCGCAGAGTGCAGGACAATGGAGTAAGGGGCAGAAAGCATGTCCAGAATCTGAAGAACAGTTAGTTCTAGAAACCAGGAAATGAAAAGAGAAGTCCCAGGAAGACTGAAGTCAACAGGACAGAGAGCTTGAATCTAAACAAGGTACTGTTCACTAATGTTAAAGAGAGAGGCAGAGAGAGAGGATCCCAGTTAAAGACACTGCTGAAAGGTACAGACTTGGTGAATCCTGCTCGCGAGAGGACAGACATCTGAAGTAATCCTAAGGTTGGTGACGCCTTAATACAGCCTGTGAAGCAGTGGTGTTCTGTTGGCATGGCTGGATACCTGAGAGACTATGTGGAAGCAATCCAAAGCAGAGGAATATTTAAAGGAGAGACTGAAATCTGGAAGTAGATCCTTGGTGAAGGTAACTGAGAAGATTCTAAGGTGTGTTTTTTCCAAGAGTGGAGTTTGGAAACAGTCGTGTGGAAGTTAAAGTTCCAGTGAGACCAGCTGGCTCACAGTGTAACAAGTATCTGGGGTTGGGGTTTGATGATAAATCTACAGAAGTTGGATTGGGTGGCATCTGTCACTTAGTTTCAGAGAGTGACATGTCTGACCACATTTCACCTATTGGTTGACATGGACTGGGTACTTACTGAGAACGCTAGACTATAAGATATTTTGTGACTTGCGTAATCCTTACAGATCTGCATGTAACTGCAAAGGTGTAGTGGGAGTAAAGGAGTAGTGTATTAAAGTTAATCATTTATTGTTGAACAAATGTTATATTATTTTGTTAAAAGTTAATTGGTAATCCTATGACTCTGTTCATCCATGTCTCTATTCACAAAAAATAAAAGTTATGATCTATTGAGCCAGGGTTCCACTCTGAGATCTAACTATCCAGTAGTAACATTAGCTGAGATCATTATGCGAGGAACATTGTCTGTAAGGTATTCAGCGAGTATGACTAAGGGAGGTTGTTGCTTGACTAGTCGATGGGACAGCATTCCCAATGTTAGCATAAGCCCCCAGACGTTAGGAAGGTGGACTTTTCAGGGTCATAAGTGGAGGAGGGGAGAGGGGGTTGGGGGGGGGGGGCAGTTGTACAGTGGTATTGTCACTGGACTAGTAATCCAGCAACACAGCTCTGTGGACCTAGGTTCGAATCCCACCAAGGCAAATGGTGAAATTTGAATACAAATCTGGAATTAAAAGTCTAATGATGACCATTAGTTGATTGTTGTAAAAGAAAACATCTGTTTAACTAAACTTTAGGGAAGGAAATCTGCCGTTGTTACCTGGTCTAGCCTACACATGACTCCAGACACTCAAAAATGTGGTTGACTCGTAATTGCCTCTGAAATGGCCGAGCAATTATTCAAGGGAAATTAGGGATGGGTAACAAATGTTGGCCTTGCCAGCAATTCCCACATCCAAACACAGGGCTTTGTTTGACATTTCCGGTGCCTATACCGATGCCAGATGATCCATCTGGTTTCATTGCTTTTTGTAGACTTTGTAGCGGTTTTGATATAATTGAGTGGTAGATTTCTTTGCCGAAGGACATTAATGCACTAGATTGGTTTTTATGACAATCGACAATAGTTTCATGGCATTCCTGAGACTAATTTTTGTTTTTGAATTTCAGATTTATTAACTGAATTTAAATTCCACCAGCTGCCATAGTGGGATTTGAGCCCGTGTCCCCAGCACATTACCCTGGATCTCCCCTAACATGTAAACATTATAGAGCACATGACCAGAGTGATGGAATGCAGGTCCAAGTGCAAATTTGACAACAAATGTGTGTTTTTCTGAAAGGGAGCCATGCACTCACCTGCTGGAGCCAAGAGAGAGCCCATGGGCGACACGGTGGCACAGTGGTTAGCACTGCTACCTCACAGCACCAGGGACCCGGGTTCGATTCCCGGCTTGGGACACTGTCTGTGTGGAGTTTGCACATTCTCCCCGTGTCTGCGTGGGTTTCCGCCAGGTGCTCCAGTTTCCTCCCACAGTCCAAAGATGTGCGGGTTAGGTGGATTGGCCATGCTAAATTGCCCCTTACTGTCAGGGGGACTAGCTAGGGTAAATGCATGGGGTGATGGGGAGAGGGCCTGGGTGGGATTGTGGTCGGTGCAGACTTGATGGGCCGAATGGCCTCCTTCTGCACTGTAGGGATTCTATGATCCTATGATTCTATTGCTTGGAAGGACTCATCCACCATTTGCACAAGGCTGTGAAATTGCCAGATGTTCCCTCCCTGTCTATGTGTCTCCAGCAATTTCCTTGGAGCCATTCCAAGAGATCCTCGGCATTGGCCTGGTCTCCAGCAGTCTGTCAGCGACCTTGTCTGTCACATCCTTCAGCAGCTTCTATGAAGTGTCCGTGATGTGTTCACTAGATTGTGAACAGAGCCTAATCGCAAATGCATTGCCAGCGAAGTTACTGTTTCTGCTCTGGCAGAGGGTGCGGGGAATGATGAGACACTTCATCCTCTGAGAGGTCTGTGTCATCATCCTCAGAAGTGCATGACTGGCTTGCAGCAGACAGAGGGCAATGGATCTCCTAACCATGACCACCTGCAGTGAAGAACACAAAGCAGAATGCACAACACCATTTCCCAGTGCAGTGTCACACATATCTCCTGTATGGGCAGCTCTCAGGTTGGAGACATCCTCACTCTGTTGGCTTGGCAGTTTGTCCTTGCTATTGGCAACTGAGAAACCATCCTACTCCATGATCAGTTCACCCGCCTCTTCCTCCTCTGCAGGGATCAATATGTAGAGGTCGGAGACACTGCCATCAACCTTGGAATGCTCCCTGACTTTTAAGTGCTCTTTTGTCCTTCAGAGAGATGGAAGGATTGAATATCAAAACCCTTCTGAAAGCATGTAGGCCTGTAACAACTATTGTCACCCCTCATAAGTGTTCCACACACATACTCTCCTGCAACCTTCACTGCATGAAATGTCACCCACAAATTCAGTCTGCATGTTCCATCTGAGGCCTAGAACCTAAAGTCCTGCCTGGCATACCTCTCTGCTTGCACACCTACATTATTTAATAGCATCATGAGTGCCTCTCTGCATTAACTACACCATACCACTTATCCTTGTGCAGAGCAGGTGACCATTGACCCTTTTGCAGCATTGGACTGAGTTTTACTGCTATCTGCCGTTGCAATCTTCATCCAGCCCACCTTGATCAGATGAGAGGGTCTCCTGCTGCCTTGGCTGGAAAGCAGGACCACCTGCTGTTCCCGGCCAGAACTCTACCCCCTTACCTGCCATGGGATCGAAGTGGGCGACGGTCCGACAATGGAAATCTCCGTTGACCTCGAGCGGGACTTTCCAGTCTTGTCCGAGCGAGGCTGTAAAATCTAAGCAAAAATCTTCCATGTTTTTGGTCCTGTCATCGAGACACTCAACTCAACTACAAGATACTGCCCATAGGTTCAGAATATAGTGAGTTCTTCTTTATACCAAAAGGCTAAGGATAAATACACCAGATTGAAATTTGATCTGCATAGCATCTTAATTCCATTTTCTTTCTGATATTTTAAGTTATTCTCTCTTTCCTACTACTTTCCTTTTAGTTATACAGACAGCAATGAAGTGTCATGTAGTTTTCAGTTTGATTATGGCATGGTGACCTTTCAAGAACACCTTTCAAGGAAAGCTAAAACAATTGACAATAAAGGAGGAGAGGGGAGGAGATGTACCATGAAGCAAGGTAGAAAAGATGATATCCAGAAACACACGTTGTATGTGAACTTTAAAAGATTGGAGTTTGAATTTCATCTTACCCACTTGGTGGAACTCAGCTGGTGAGTGGTCTAAATCTAAATCAAACCAAACTCGCCTCTTTCCTGCTGCCTGTGACTTTAACTTACAAGTGGCTGAGGCACCCACTGAAAGTGGGCAGGGTCCTCCAGAATGTATGCAGATCAGACTACTATTATGTCAGTAGGACTCCAATTGCATTTTAAAGCAGGTCTGATTTGCCAGCTTTTGTTTAATTTAAGTTCACAAGTTATGATTACATAAATTTCATAACTAAATAAGAGTATTTAATCTGCATTCCAGTTTTATTTTTTTATGGCTGCTGCAAATTAATATTTTTCACCATGCTTGTTATGAAAGCATTTCTATCATTGAATTCCTACAGTGCAGTAGGAAGCCATTCAGCCCATCGAGCTGCACCGACAACAATCCCACCCAGGTCTTATCCCCGCAACCCCACACATTTACCCAGTTAATCACCCTGACACTAAGGGTCAATTTAGCATGGCCAATCAACCTAACCCACACATCTTTGGTAATTTATCTTAGTAAGTTATTAATCCATGGTTACCGGCTGTCTCTGGTAATTTGTTAATGGCTGCCAGTAGTATGCGACCATTTCCAGTATGTGTAAATGGGCTATATGAATACATCTGATTTGCCATGTGGGCACTTACAGGCATGAAGCAATTTCCTACCACTTTGAAATATCTTGTGTTTTGAAGTGTTTCTGTTGGGGTCAGATTTTTCTTTTTCTGCCCCAAAGATGTTGGCAGAACTTAAGCCTGTAGCTATATCCCATACCACCCTTGGTCTTAGTTCAACAATAACATGAGTGAGCTGCTGGTGGGATCTCTAGTGCTGTCAGAGGAGGAAGATACAATGGAGTTGCTGTGGGACCCAATGAGATGAGACTGAACAGAGGGAAAAATCTGGTACAAGACTGGGATATCTCCTTTGAAAATTAGATCAGTAAGTTTTCCATCTCTACTGTAAGGAGACCTCCCCTGCTCGTTCCTAGGTGTGGTACAATCTGTGACAGAACTGAGGAAATGGGGCAGCTTGTTTGGATTTGTCACTATAGTGTTCAATTATTGAATTGTTCTGTGCTCGATTATGAGAATCTGGTAACTGATCAATGCTCACTGTGCTTGATTAATGAAGTCTGGGTGTGGACTCAGAGTAAAGTAAACAGACACCACGGAAGTTACAGATTGGATAAGCATGAGTGCCAACATTTTGTGATTGCAGGGATATTTTAAAACTCTTGTAAATAAATCTGTGGTGCACTGTGAGAAACTGGTGTCATCTCAGCATTGCTTTGAGGCACATAAAATGTACTTCTGGCAGCAGATCAGTGAAAGGGCAGCTGACAGCTTTCTAAGTGAGGAGATTGGGAGGAAAATAGAAGCCAGGGCAGGAATAGTCTGATTATTCTTCTACAGATGTGGAGATGCCGGCGTTGGACTGGGGCAAACACAGTAAGAAGTCTCACAGCACCAGGCTAAAGTCCAACAGGTTTATTTGGTAGCAAAAACCACTGCTTTCGGAGCGCTGCTCCTTACCTTATCTGACGAAGGAGCAGCGCTCCGTAAGCTAGTGGCTTTTGCTACCAAATAAACCTGTTGGACTTTAACCTGGTGTTGTGAGACTTCTTACTGTATTCTTCTACTGCCAATATGCCACATATTTGGGAAATTTAGCCCTTGTCTTTAAGATTTTTGAATGAGATCAGTCCATATTATTGTTGATTCTTTCCTACTGAATTGACAATGTAACTGTATTTTAGTATGATTATTTTACCATTCAGATCCATTTTCAGGTTAGCCAGGTGGAAGGGCAAATTGATGGTAATGGCAACTCTGTTCTTCGGTATGCCAGCCCCAGTTCTACATGTTTTTAACGTTCTTCAAACCTAAAATTAACTAACGTTAGGATGATCCATCTAGCTTTCTTCAGCACATTGCTCTGCCATACCACTCATCGTTGAATCCAATTCCATACAGTGCTTCAAGGCACTGATTAAGTTATTCTGTTCGACAGAGCAAAGAGGTACTGAATAAATATTAATGAGCTAATTTAAATAGACTTTTAAATTGGCACACCGGAATTCCACAGGGGTGTCAGGGAGCAAACAAGCTTATGTGGCACTGAACAAAAGGTGTGATATTGCCTCGACAAAGTCAGTGGGCAAAAACAAAAATATGCACTCATTAATCTCCCATGGTGTTGCACATGAGCAAAACATTTGCAAAAGCCATATTTCCCTGTAACTGTTTCTCTGCTTGTCTCAGCTAATTATTTTTGTCTCACGTCCTTTGTATTTCTGTTTGTCATCCATTCTAACTGTCTCTCTCTCTCTCTCTGTATCCCTTTCACAGATTTTTTCTTGTTGTCACCTCACGGTGGCACAGTGGTTAGCACTGCTACCTCACAACACCAGGGACCCGGCTTCGATTCCTGGCTTGGGTCGTTGTCTGTGCAGAGCCTGCACACTCTCCCCGTGACTGCGTGGGTTTCCTTTGGGTGCTCCGGTTTCCTCCCACAGTCTGAAAGCCCTGCTGGTTAGGTGCCTTGGCCATGCTATATTCTCCCTCAGTGTACCCGAACAGGCGCTGGAGTGTGGTGACTCGGGGATTTTCACAGTAACTTCATTACAGTGTTAATGTAGACAATAATAAACTTAAACTCAATGTCATTATGTTTGTTCACTGAACTTTTCCTAACTTTTGTTTGCATGTTTCTATTATGTCTGTTTTTTCTCTTCTGCATGCCTCTTACTTTATGTGTTTTGCTTGCATTTTTCAAAATCTCTCCCCGTGTGCATGAGCAGCGTCTAACGGAAGTGATGGGGAACTTACCCACAAACTGGAGAGCAGTTGGGAGCCTTGTGTCACCTCTTTATGGGAAGGCCCATCCATTAAGTGTCAATTGGGTATTTAATTGGGCAGTGGTAGGTCTTCCCTGGGATCAAGCACCTGAGGTACGGACGTTTCACCTGCCAAAAGGTGCCGGACAATCAGGCCCAGAAGTTCTTCATTGCTCAGCAGCGCCACCAGAGAGACAGTGGCTGCTGTTGGTACTATACCCACCTGAAAGCCCAGTTTTTCCGATGGCCCCAGGCACAGATGAGTGAAGACCAGGTGGGAAGGAAGGTCATGAGGAAGCGGTTTTGTTGGCAAGGGGCGGCACTCAGCAGATCCCCTTTTTTTGATACTGGGTTCCTTGATCAGGTACTGAGTGCCTTTGAATGAGGGACCACCTCTCGAAGCTTGCAAAAGTAACCCCAACAGGGTTTAATTTTTGGGCTTTCTGCATGGTGATTTCCCTACCTATGGCAGTGGCATGAGGCCCTTAAGTGGGCATTAATAGCAGCAGCATGGTAAGGCCATCCTGCACATTCTTAATTGGGACAGAAGTGGGAAGACAGCATTGTCAAACCTGCTACTATCCCACCCGATTAAATACCCCCCGACACCAAACTCCCCATGGGGAAAGGTATTAAATTCTGCCCTGTGAGTTTCACTCTCTAGTGGCAGGATTTTGGGGATTGAAAGAGGGTTATAACTCAGACTGTGGGGGAAACAATCAACCTCAGTGATTTCTCTGAATTGATCAATTAGTGACCAAAAAATAGGTTTACCATCTAATTGAGCAAGGCGAGCAGTCTCTTGAAGCTGGATGGCTAATGGGAAGCTCTTCAGTACTGAAGGAAGAGCTGCTTACAGTTGAGGTAAGAAAGAAAGGGAGAGTGAAGAAACACCTCCATTTTGTAGCACCCTGTCTCCAATCTTTTATACTTTTAAAATAAAAAATATCTTTGGTAACCTTGCCATCACTGATGAGGGGTGGGAGGGAGGAGATTCTTCCACAGGGCACAGTTGAGACTGAGCAAGTGGGGACCGACGACAAACCCTGCCAGGAGTGTTGGCCACTGGGTCTGCCACCAGGCAGCTGGTCTAGTCCCTATTGCTCGGGGTCCCGGAGACTGACTGGAAAATTCCAGTCTGCTTCTGACAATGGGCCTTAGTAGGCTTTTGACTAGCTCAGTTGGCTATCTGTCACTTGTGAGCAGGTAGCCCTGGAATCCTCCCATTCCAGCTCAGAAAAATGGCATGGGGAACAGGATGGTGTCTGCGACCCATTATGCCGGATAACGGTGCAAATTCTCACATCTGTCATCCTCCACATTCTCCACATTAGGGCCTAGAAACCTCCGTTTTTCTTTTCATATATATATATGTTTGTCTGACATTTAGTTTGCCTTTCAGATACTTCAACCTTGGGTGTAACTCGGGATGAGAGGTCAGTGTGGGGCTGGTAGTGTGAGCGGTAGGCTCAATCCAATTAAATTTCTGACCTGAAGACCAAACCATTTGAACTCACAGGCCCCATTCTCATACTTGAACTGCAATCAGGGATGGGAAAGGATAACTGTTACAGAAGTATTACTGCTCCTCCTGACCCATAAGGAAACCTTTCAAAAACTTAACAATTCCCTCAGCCTTTTCTGGGCATACTGTTCCTTGGCAGCTAGTGAACCTGGTACCTGAACACAACAGTTGCATATTTAAGGAATATTCAGTCTAAATTATATAGTCATTCACCAGACTGTGATATATGTATATATTGTATGTTGGGGTTTGGGATGCAGACAGCCCCTTTAAGCGGGTGGGTCAGGTGACCCCTGGGCAATTAGCTCTGCCCAGTGTAGGACCCAGTTGGGCAAGTGGAACAGTTCTAAACAAGAACTCTCAGTGTTCAAGATACCAAACCTACTTTGTGGTTCCTTATGCACTCTTAGTCCGTAGGGGCATACATCACACAGACCTTTGCATTTTAGTTGATCAAGGCCTCAGCAATGCATTCCTTTGCTCATGGATTTATTTTATACCTTCGCGTACACACAGTTCTTCCGTTTGGGGAAATGGTAGAAGGATTCCTGAGCCAATTATCACCCCATTGAACCGAATTATGAACATGTTTTCGGTGGCTTACAAGTCCTGACATTGGACTTGTATCCAGAACTTCTGGTCTAGAGGTAGGCAGTGCCAGAGAACTCCAGCTCATGGATTGGAGCCTGATTAGTTGCAAACCCCAGCAGGGGGGGGGCATCATAGGTATTAGTAATTTTCCGCCCACAAAGCCATAGATCAGGTGACTGTTTGGTCATAGTCACTCCTTCCAGTACATGAGATTTGCCATTGGGCATCAAAGCCTCAAGACTCCTACAATTTATTCTGATCCCCAGGGCTCAATGAATAAATTGGTGGCAACCTTGTGGCTTTCACTCACTTAATGTTCAGATGCTAATGTGACCCCTGACTTACGATGAAGCAGATTAATGGCCACTTTCCCTGGAGTAACCATGATTCAAACATTTTGTATCAATTCAGTTTTACCGAGCTTGATAATCAGAAAGCTTGATGGTTGGCTCTTGGGAAATTTAGCTGTGCATTATAATCATGACTCGTAATGCACATTAAGTGCAATAAGGCACTTTGCTGAATCACAATGCTAATTGAGTAGGCCTTTGTCATTCTGAAAGAGCATTCAAATGTCTGGACTGCTCTGGTGGCTGCTTCACAGATGTCCCAAGAATGTTGCCTAATGAGTGGTAGTATGCTGTACAACTTTGCCATTGATAGAGGCATCAGCACACAGTTTACCTATAGTTGCCCGTGCAAGAGGAGGATGATGAGAAGGAACAACATCTGCCACCTAAAAGGAACCATGGCTGCACAAGAATGGTGGTGGCAATTGATTGATGACACTTTCCCTTGAGACATCGTACTGAAACATTTGTCTTGTGCTGACTGGAATGATGTCCATTCTATCTGTTTATACTATTTGAGATAAGTCAGAATTGGCTTAGGTGCTGGTGTGAACACTATTGCCAAGGTGGGGGAGAATTGTTCTCAGTAGAAAACATGTGGGGAATCACACGACAGGATAACAGTGTTAATGAACCCGGAAACCAGCGACACTTCGAATTGAAAATGGAAATCATTCATGATAATTTTTTGATGTTTTGAAGAGTATTAGGTATTCACTCTTTTCCATTTCTAATAGATGGAGCAATTAATACAGGAGTTAGATCATAAACATAGAGAAAAGCACAGTTGGAACTTTTAGATTTAAATTGATGTACCAGTAAACAACATAGATTGATATAGATCAACATTATTAATTTATTAAAGCATTTTAACTTTGCAATGTTACTCTGAAACATGTGTGACTTGAATTTCAAGTTCTTTTAGAAATCACGGTGTCACATCTGACCTTTTAGCTTCACAAAGAGAACTCAATTCTTGAGAGATACAATAACCTATACTCTCAAAAGCATGCCATGCATTTTAAACTTTGTCAGTAACTGGGAAGATTTGTTTTATTGATGAACAACAGGAGGTTTTTCAAACAGTTTTTTCCCCAAAAGTCAAGAACATCATTCAAAATTAATAAAATGATGAAAAGTAACTTTCAATGATAAAGAAGAATTGTTGCAACATTCTTTGTATGCAATTAATCTCTTGTGTACAATTTAATCAGTTCATTCTTGAGTAGTATACTTAGATGGTTAATAACTCTGAGGCTTAAGCATTAGAATGACTGACAAGTTTCAAAATAAAGAATAAATACATGGGGCCTGAATATCCAAAGGCACCATTGTGCTGGTGGCATCATTGGAATTGAAACTGGGGGTCTCAAAGCAGCCCTGAGGTTATGGTACTGAGAGGTGTGTGGGCTATGTTAACACTGCTTCACAGATATTGATTGAGGTTGGGGAGGCAGAGGTGGGAAATCCTGCAGAGGTGGGGAGTAGGCTCCAGTTTGAGACTGAAAGACTGACAGAGAAAGGGGCAGGAGGATGGGGGTGGTGGTGATGAAAATCTTCAGGCAGAATACAAGTACCCAGAGATTTGGCAGAAGCCTGCTACAGCAGCAAGAGATAAAATATGCTGCTGCTAAAAGAGATCGTGGCAGCAGTGGAAGAAGAAGGCAGGAAACTTGGGCAACATAAGAACATAAGAACTGAGAGCAGGAGTAGGCCATTTGGCCCCTCGAGCCTGCCAGTGTAAATGGAACTCGGAAACTCGCCGGCGCGAATTGCGCTCTCCGGATTTTGAGCATGCACCGCCATTCCTGCAGATAGAGAGTGCAGGCTCAGAATTGCCCCCCAAATTATTCTTTTTTTAAAACTGTGCTTTTCTTAGGTGGCTAACTTTGCCTTTTGTTCCCCTAATTCTATTGTTTTCTCTCAGTGCAACCCAGACACCAATATCATATGGAATGGTTGTGTCTCCTGGGTTACAAAAGACTCATGAACTGAGGTGGCCCTTATCTTATTAGTCCTTGCTCCTGGGGGAAAATTACTCATGCCATGTCGCTAGATATTGTGATGTGGAGATGCCAGTATTGGACTGGGGTAAACACAGTTAGAAGTTTAACAACACCAGGTTAAAGTCCAACAGGTTTATTTGGTAGCAAATAAAGAGAATAGCAAATCGTGAGCTTGTGGCTTTTGCTACCAAATAAACCTGTTGGACTTTAACCTGATGTTGTTAAACTTCTTGCTAGATATTGTGTCAGGGCAGCTTGGTGTTGCCTCTTGTGCAGCAATGATGTGGATTTCTGAAGAGAAAGTCTTTACACGCGTTGCCTCCAGGCATCATTGGTCCACTTCACCCTGGACCTGTGTCCTCACTGTCCAGCAGAATGGATGGCGTAACCACAGCTATAACATCCTGAAGGCCCTAAGGTACAGAAGGTTGCACCCTAACCACTAGGGTCTGGAGACCAGTATGCATGGCACTGACTATTCTGTTCCCTCCCATCACCACTGATGAGGAGATATCAACAGCTTTGATCTATTGCAAATTCCAATGAATCTGTCACACACTCCATTGTTGTCTGAAATGAAGAAGTAGCTTCTCTGATGTTGCCAAAAATTATGGCCACAAACTTAAAGTTAGTTGTCCCACATCCTAGGAGATTGCATATAATTTTTCTCAATCATTTTTATTTTTGGGGAGTTCCCAAGTCTTCTGGGTTCTAAGAATCCAAAGCTTTGAGTAGCCTTGTCCTCAGTCACCAGTTCAAAGGTGGCTTCTTCACATACACAATTCGCCCAATAATGTTTTGCTTTGTGAATTGCAGTGTTGCATTCTCCCTAATACTACATAATTCCCCGGGGTGAAAATAGCTGAGATGGTGTTTGGGATTAAGAATGTAAGTGATGTAGCTATTGAGATTAAGGGATTGTGGCAGAGACATTTGGGGTAGGATGTTGTGGCAATAACTCATAGGTAGTCTTCTGCTGATCTTCCTTTTCAACATTATCTTCCATACCTTTACTCCCCCATTAACTAATGAGGAAGAGGTCCTATCTCTCTACCTTATCATCATTTTCTTTCTCTTTTTCCATCCTGTGCTTGTTGTAGTGGATACTCGGAATAACAAGGGACAAGCTAAAAATAGCTGTGTTATCTGTTTAGGATTAAATTATCAGTAACCCCCACAGCTTGCCTGGACTTGCACAATTTCACAAGCTGTACTGTCTGGAGACAATACACATCTCTTTAACCTGTGTTGAATGCTCCCTCCACCCACATTGTCTGTACATTTAAGACCTGGCTGGCTGTAGAGATTTGCATTCTAATCAGTATTCTGTAATTTGATTTCTGTGTCTGTGCCCTGTTTGAGAACAGAGACCACTCCATCTGACGAAGGAGCATTGCTCCAAAAGCTTATGGTATTTGCTACCAAATAAACCTGTTGGACTTTAACCTGGTGTTGTGAGACTTCTTACTGTGCTTACCCCAGTCCAACGCCGGCATCTCCACATTAGGATTAAGGAGACAGAGATGGCAGTGGAAGCTTGTGAAACAGTCCAGTTTCATAGAAATGCCATGACAAGCAGGCAACCAGTAACTTGCTGCTAGAACTGTGTCCTCCAACTTGTCAACAGCAGAGCACAATGTCTCCCCATCAGCTCCTTGGTCTGATCATGGAAGACAACATTGTCAGTGTCGGAAATTTCCCTCTGGTGCCCTTCCTCTCAGAGGGACCACATGTAAGTTTATTTTAAAATAACGTGGAGTGAATTAGGTAAATGGGAACAAATTGGGACTCTCTCCCAGAAGGCATTCAGTTCTGATGTAATAGATGTAATTGTATCAATCTGTTCAAGTGAGGAAAGAGATTTTAAGGCTGTGCTTGTAAGTAAGTGCTGTTAAGGGCAATTGTCTAGACATGTTGTAAGATGCCTACTCCATGGACTCCTTAATCAGAATGTGGTGTGAAGGGTAGGTTATACTTATACTAACATTCGAAGATGAAGAGTACACTGATCTGTGTGGCCAAGGAAGAAAGACAGCGTGGCCAATATCTTACTGTGCCTTGTCCTGCCAAGGCGGTTGCATTTCTTGCAAAACTGGTCTGCAGTTTCTGGGGAAGAGGGAGCATTCACTCAACCAGTGCCACCTCCTTCCATTGGATATGAGAGACTTATGTTGTGGTTTCATTCGATGCAGACCCAGTAGCCATTATCAACTTGATTCTACCTCCTAGAGGAAGGTTTGGAGGTTTGAGTGAGTAAAACTGTGAGCTCTTTTTTTCCCTTTTTGACATGCTCTGTCCATGTTTGACTCTATGTGCCCAATCCTGCAGTGGTAGACCTTTATGAAATGTAGATCAAATGCACAGAAAGCCATGCAACACAAGTAAATGATAGTGAACTGAATGACTCATGCACTTTACAACTTAACTGCTGCTTCTCCAATTTGTTGCGCTAACATTCGACCGGATCGTATTATTTAATTGGAGAAAAACTTCAGAAAGCTTCAACACAAAGGAACTTGGGGTTACTTGTGCATAAAACATAGAAAGCTAGCACACGGATGCAGCAGATAATGAGAAAAGTGAATGAAATATTGGCCCTTATTTCAAGAGGGTTGGAGTATAAGGATAGGGACGTCTTGCTGCAACTGTACAAGGTACTGGCGAGACCACATCTGGAAAACTGTGAGCAGTTTTGGTCCCCTTATTTAAGGAAAGATATTGGCCGGAATTCTACCACCTCACCAGCCACGGATTGGAGTGGCTGAGGGTCCGACAATGGAAATCTCTGTTGACCTCTGGTGGGAATTTCCGGTCTCACCCGAGCGAGGCCATAAAATCTGCCCATTATTTCATCGGAGACAGTTCAGAGAAGGTTCGCTAGAATGATCCCCGGTATGGAGGGATTGTCTTATGGGCAAAGGTTAAGCAGGTTGGGACCTTCTCATGGGAATTTAGAAGAATGAAAGGTGATTTCATTGAAACATTTGGATTCTTAGGGAGTTTGACAGGGTAAACGCTGAGAGGATGTTTCCCCTCATGGGAGGGTCTAGGACCAGAGGGCATCATTTCAGAAGAAAAGGGAAACCAATTTAAGACTGAGATGAGGAGGAATCTCTTCTCTCAGAGGGTTGTGTGTCTTTGGAACTCCTTGCTACAGAGAGCTGTGGAGGCAGAGTCCTTGTATATATTTAAGGCTGAGATAGACAGATTCTTGATCAGTAAGGGAATCGAGGAGTATGGGGAAAGGACAGGAAAGTGGATGTGAGGGCTGTTGAATCAGCCATGATCCTACTGAATGGCAGAGCAGGATTGAAGGGCCAAACAGCCTTACCCTGTTCCTATTTCTTATGGCCTTACCTGCTGCTTCCCCAGTCTGTTACTGCAGCATTCATGATGTGGAGATGCCGGCGTTGGACTGGGGTAAACACAGTAAGAAGTTTAACAACACCAGGTTAAAGTCCAACAGGTTTATTTGGTAGCAAAAGCCACACAAGCTTTCGAGGCTCTGAGCCCCTTCTTCAGGTGAGTGGGAATTCTGTTCACAAACAGAACTTATAAGACACAGACTCAATTTACATGAATAATGGTTGGAATGCGAATACTTACAACTAATCCAGTCTTTAAGAAACAAAACAATGGGAGTGGAGAGAGCATCAAGACAGGCTAAAAAGATGTGTATTGTCTCCAGACAAGACAGCCAGTGAAACTCTGCAGGTCCACGCAACTGTGGGAGTTACAAATAGTGTGACATAAATTCTGATTCTAGGATCGCATGATAAAGACTCAGGAGGAAAAAAGCAGAAATATTTATGTGAAATAGTGTGACATAAACCCAATATCCCGGTTGAGGCCGTCCTTGTGTGTGCGGAACCTGGCTATCAGTTTCTGCTCCGCGACTCTGCGCTGTCGTGTGTCGCGAAGGCCGCCTTGGAGAACGCTTACCCGAATATCAGAGGCCGAATGCCCGTGACCGCTGAAGTGCTCCCCAACAGGAAGAGAACAGTCTTGCCTGGTGATTGTCGAGCGGTGTTCATTCATCCGTTGTCGCAGCGTCTGCATAGTTTCCCCAATGTACCATGCCTCGGGACATCCTTTCTTGCAGCGTATCAGGTAGACAACGTTGGCCGAGTTGCAAGAGTATGTACCGTGTACCTGGTGGATGGTGTTCTCACGTGAGATGATGGCATCTGTGTCGATGATCCGGCACGTCTTGCAGAGGTTGCTGTGGCAGGGTTGTGTGGTGTCTTGGTCACTGTTCTCCTGAAGGCTGGGTAGTTTGCTGCGGACAATGGTCTGTTTGAGGTTGTGCGGTTGTTTGAAGGCAAGAAGTGGGGGTGTGGGGATGGCCTTGGCGAGATGTTCGTCTTCATCAATGACATGTTGAAGGCTCCGGAGGAGATGCCGTAGCTTCTCCGCTCCGGGGAAGTACTGGACAACGAAGGGTACTCTGTCCACTGTGTCCCGTGTTTGTCTTCTGAGGAGGTCGGTGCGGTTTTTCGCTGTGGCGCGTTGGAACTGTTGATCAATGAGTCTAGCGCCATATCCTGTTCTTATGAGGGCATCTTTCAGCGTCTGGAGGTGTCTGTTGCGATCCTCCTCATCCGAGCAGATCCTGTGTATACGGAGGGCTTGTCCGTAGGGGATGGCTTCTTTAACGTGTTTAGGGTGGAAGCTGGAGAAGTGGAGCATCGTGAGGTTATCCGTGGGCTTGCGGTACAGTGAGGTGCTGAGGTGACCGTCCTTAATGGAGATGCGCGTGTCCAAGAATGCAACCGATTCCGGAGAGTAGTCTATGGTGAGCCTGATGGTGGGATGGAACTTGTTGATGTCATCATAGAGTTGTTTCAGTGATTGTTCACCATGAGTCCAAAGGAAGAAAATGTCATCGATGTATCTAGTGTATAGCATCGGTTGAAGGTCCCGTGCGGTGAAGAAGTCTTGTTCGAACCTGTGCATGAAGATGCACAGTGCATGAAGATGCACCTGCAGCATTCAGCCAGACCTTAACTGCTGCTTCTCCAGCTTGTTGCTGTAACATTCAACCGGATCTATTTTTAGAGACTGTACTTTAATTTCTAAGCACTTCCAGCATGATGCTCACACTGGATATGCAAATTCCCTGAACCAGGACATTTTGACAGGTTTAGTTCTGCAAACACAGGTGGACACTATTCTGACAGTGTGGTGCAAATCCAGGCACACTTTACCTTTTGGAAGGGCCACAAACACATACAATACAACCATCGCAATTTTAAAGAATATTATTTTGTGCTAAATGTATTCTATAGTCTGGCATGCTATCATTGTGTGGGATATAAAGCAGCTGAGTACAAAAGGAAAATCTTCTGAACAGTTCAGCGGTATGACTTCCGAAGTGCTGAGTAATTTTTCCCTCCGAGTTGAGTGCACACGGTTAGTATGATCTTTGCCCAATTTTAAGTTTTGCTTCCAATGCCTTTTCAGATGTTTTGCCATAAAATGCAGCGAAAGGGTAAGTTTGTCTGCTCTCTGTTCTGACAAAAAGTCATCAGCCTGAAAATTAAAGCACACTTTCCTTTCATAGAATAGAAATCATAGAAACCCTACAGTACAGAAAGAGGCCATTCGGCCCATCGAGTCTGCACCGACCACAATCCCACCCAGGCCCTACTCTCATATCCCTACATATTTACCCACTAATCCCTCTAACCTACGTATCTCAGGACACTAAGGGGCAATTTTAGCATGGCCAATCAACCTAACCCGCACATCTTTGGACTGTGGGAGGAAACCGGAGCACCCAGAGGAAATCCACGCAGACACGAGGAGAATGTGCAAACTCCACACAGACAGTGACCCAAGCTGGGAATCGAACCCAGGCCCCTGGAGCTGTGAAGCAGCAGTGCTAACCACTGTGCTACCGTGCCGCCCACAGATGCTGTCGGAGCGGCTAAATGTTTCCAGCATTTTCTTTTTTATTTCAGACTTCCAACATTTGTGGGATTTTATTTTTAAGAATTTGTTTAACACTTATCAGACACACCCTAACAACCTCATAACTTCCCACAGTCCATGTGACAAATGCATAGCAGGCTCCTGCTGTAAATTGTACCTACCCTACCTTGGATATCAAAAGTGGAAACATTTTCGTTGTCATTAGCCTTTAAAGAGATGGTGTCAAATTTTACAAGAATGTGGTCACACATTCTAAGTGGGTTGATGAAAAGGAATTATTTAACCATTTCCAAACACTGCATAAATTTTATTCTCTCCAGTCCCTCCAAAGGGTTGGTGGCACAGTGGTTATCACCGCTGCCTCACAGCGCCAGGGACCTGGATTCGATTCCTGGCTTGAGTCACTGTCTGTGCGGAGTCTGCACATTCTCCCTGTGTCTGCGTGGGTTTCCTCCGGGTGCTCCGGTTTCCTCCAACAGTCTGAAAGATATGCTGGTCAGGTGCATTGGCCATGCTAAATTCTCCCTCCATGTGCCCGAACAGGTGCCGGAGAGTGGTGACTAGGGGATTTTCACAATAACTTCGTTGCAGTGTTAATGTAAGCCTATTTGTGACAAAAATAAATAGATTTAACTAAAAGGCTATGTGAGGGAAATAAAACTGACAGAAAAGTAAGAATGAGAATGGGGGATGTATATTAGCCTATTGGTGAGGGTGAGGGTGGGAAATGTAACCCTTTTGCCACTCAAAGAGCTTAGAATAATCAACATTGTATGTGTGTTGGGGGAGGTGAATAGTTCAAAAGTCAACTGATTCTGGTATGTCTAAAACTAACCCTATGGATGCACTGAGATTGTCATCAGATATAACAATGTACGCTACAGACTTTATCAGGAATACAAAAGGTATTTATTAACAAGTAAAAGTTTGTACAAAGAGTAGCAGCTCCCACCAGCCACCCAGTCCCTACATGTCTACTGTATGACTGCAGACTGTCTTCTGCCTGAAAATTCTACCCCCTGGTGTGATTACCCATTCTCAGCCCCAAATGGTCTTTCAACCCAGGTGACCCTCTTCTGCTGTGTTGCCCTTAAAGGGATAATCATCACATCAGGACTGGCCAATGCTGAGGTGAGGTCATTCTAGACAGTAGTTCTCTGAGCTACATTTTCACAGTAAGAAGTCTCACAACACCAGGTTAAAGTCCAACAGGTTTATTTGGTAGCAAATACCATAAGCTTTCAGAGCGCTGCTCCTTCGTCAGATGGAGTAGAAATGTGCTCTCAAATAGTGCACAGAGACACAACAGCAAGTTACAGAATACTGATTAGAATGCGAATCCCTAAAGCCAGCCAGGTCTTAAAGGTACAGACAATGTGGGTTGAGGAGGGTGAGAGAGGTGCGACGGCAAAGTTTCTCAGCGTAGTCTGTTTTATAGGTTGACCTGAGTGGGTTCGTGATCCGTAGTCCTATGGACTACGTATTGCCAGTATTGCCAGTTCTGATTCTGATTCAGTATGTAACATTAACATGACTGAAAAAGGAAATAAATAATGAGGCCATTCTGGCTTCAGTATTTAAGTCTGTCCCTTAAAGAACAGGTCCATCAGTCTTTGTGAATAGACCATGATCTCTGAAGTGGTGCCTGGAAGGTGGCGGGGGGGGGGAGCAGATTCAGTAAAAGCCTTCAACAGGGAGTTGGATAAATAGTAGAATTGAAATCATTTGCAGAGATGTGGGGAAAGATTGGGGGAGTGAGGCTAACTGGAGAACTCTTTCAAAGACTTTTCAGAGGCATGTTGGGCCAAATTACCTCCTTTCGTGTTGTAGCTTTCTATGATTCACGGTGGCACAATGGTTAGCATTGCTGCCCCACAGTGCCAGGGGCCAGGTTCAATTCCAGCCTTGGATGACTGTCTGTGTGGAGTTTGCACGTTCTTCCCATGTCTGCGTGGGCTTCCTCCGGGTGCTCCGGTTTCCTCCCACAGTCCAAAGATGTGCAGGTTAGGTGGATTGACCATACTAAATTGCCTCTCAGTGTCCAAAGATGGGTAGGTTACAGGGATTAGTGGGGTAAATGCGTGGGGTTACAGAGGGGTGGACCTGAGTAGGATGCTTCGTCGCAGAGTCGCTGCAGACTTGATGGGATGAATGGCCTCCTTCTGCACTGTAGGGATTCTATGATTATATGGAATTTCTTGGATCATAGGGCAGTAGAATGTTTTCACTGGCTCAGCAAGGAATAAAATTTTGATTAGGTCTACTGAGTAGTGGACACCCTAAATTCAGGTTATGGTTTAAAACTGCCAAATGGCAAGCAGAGAATTATCTACCAATTTGATGGAGAAACACTGTAGACCAGCACACTGTAACAGTATTGTACAATAAAGGTGCTCAGCTTGCAATGTCAGGAGTTTCATCCCAATTGTCATGCCCAATTAAGTATCTTAGTTAGAGATCATTATACCAAGTTGTTAAAGCTTCAATTATGTAGCCAGCTGAAGATGAAAAAGAAAATCTGAAGCTCCTCATCAGCAGTAATTTTTTTCATGAATAAATAAAATAGTCCATCTTGCAATCTGGAAGCAGGTACTTATTTAAATCTTTATCAGGGAAAAAGATCAGATTTCTTTAACAGGAATAGGAAGATAGGAACTTCCATTCATCTTTTCTTTGTAGTTGGACTACTGTAAAGAAATTGTTAGGCATAGCTACAATAAATCATAATTGCTGTGAAGAGATTCTTTCCTAACAGCCATGCAATTCAGAATTTGATCAGATCAGTTCAAGAATATTCTTCATCATGAGATCATAGAATCATAGAGAATAATAGAATCCTACAGTGCAGAAGGAGGCCATTCAGCCCATCGCGTCTGCACCGGCCACAATCCCACCCAGGCCCTCTCCCCATAACTCCATGCATTTACCCTAGCTAGTCCCCTAACACTAAGGGGCAATTTAGCATGGCCAAACAACCTAACTCACACATCTTTGGACTGTGGGAGGAAACCAGAGCACCCGGAAGAAACCCACGCAGACAAGGGGAGAATAAGCAAACTCCACACAGACAGCGACCCAAGCTGGGAATACAAACCCAGGTCCCTGGCGCTGTGAGGTAGCAGTGCTGACCATTGTGCCACCGTGCTGCACCGATCTACAAAATTTGGTCAGAAACCAAACTCTGGTTGGTTTTGTGTGAAAGCTGTCACAGTTTTTCATCTCCTTGATGATAAAACAGTCAATAAATAATAGGTTTTTATCTTGGTTCATGAAGGAAGTTTGGAGTGGTAAACATATACAAGATTCTACCCTTCTAAATGCTCATATGAATTACATTTTCTTAGATGGTAAATTGCTATTTAGGTAGCTTTGGTTCAGCCAGCAATTTGCAAACTCTATATTTTCGTGGTTAATCAACTTTACCCCATTGGCATGAGGTTAATTAGTATTTGAAAACGTTGGCAACGCTCCTCGCTAAGAGATTCTCAAATGTCATCTCACTTAGTGCATTGGAAAGAGATTCTAGATTCCACAAGGGGGATGCTCACAGTGTTTTATTCCATATTGTGGTGATTGTCCATTAAAGGATCAAGCTGCAGAGTAAAGGTCACATGATCTGGGGAACCAATCAGGAGCAGGGTGGGGTATCACCTGGTAAGCAAGAGTTTTGGGCATTGGCAGAGTCATCTCAGGAGCTGATTGCAGCCACGAACCTCCAAGCTTCTGCATAGTTTTAACTTGTAAATAAACAGGTTGTGTTTTCTTTAAACTGGTGAATGATCATCTCTGCACATATTCTCTAAATGAAGACTCGGACGTGCAGTGCTCAGACAGCCGTCAAAGTCTTTCCTGGATCCTAAACAGCAGATTGGAATGATTGCATGATAACAGAAGGTCAGGTATTATAGTGATCCTTAACTAAATTGGCTAACTGGTCAATGTTTTTGGGGGTAATCTTACCAAAATAATACTAAGTGCTGAATAAGCATGAAAACCGGAGATTTTCAGACCCATTTGTTCGGTGAGAGAAAAATTCAAATCTTATCACACTTGGAGAAAAAAATGAGGCAAGTGTGATTCTCACCAGTAGTGGGAGTGGATGAAGTCTATTCATGCTGGGAAGCCAACTGCTGACTGCGAGAGGGAGCCATTGCGTATGCGTCAGACCTTCCAATGCACTATGTAGTATAGTGCACAGTGTATTGGGAGATTGTCACACCCCCAGACTTCGGTCCAATTTTACTATTTTCATTCTAAGTGCTGAATCTGGGTGCAATTCAGATCCGACTTGGAAATCTGTTCCCTGGCGCTTCCATACGCACTTAACCTGAAAAGAAAATCGTGGGTCTGAATTGCGCTGTGAGCGGAGCTTATCGCGCCTGAAATGATCGGAACTCCGAACTGTGCATGCGCAGTGAGGAAACAAATTTGACTATATCGCCCCTGTCACATCGCTCCCAGGCCGCAAAAAGCGGATAAAGTGGCTGGGAGCAATGGTTCCCACAGACATCACCCCCACCCCTACATCATAACTTTCCCCCTTATCCACCCACCCCCCCGCTACCCAGACCGATCGCGACCTCTGCCCTCCTTACCCCCCACCAATAGCCCGCAGAGTGGCAGCGAACCCCCCTGTCTCTGCCCCCCTGCTCCTTTCCCCATCGGGCTTCCCTCCCAGTATATTTCACATACTCACAGCCGAGTACTTTGACAGTTTCACTAATTAAGTGCACGTGCATTATTATAGCTGTGGAATCCCTTCTCCCTGCTGCCTGTACTTGCAAAATCCACCCAGGTAAATATCCAGGCCTTTATTGAAGTTGTGTAATGAACCATATAGGTGCGTATACAAATAACCGTTGCTTGATTCAACAAGCTTTGCAATTGCGTTTAGCAATAGCCAACTTGCAGTAAATTCTAAGAGCTGCATTTCCAAGTGCAGAAGATAATTTGGGAAATGGTAATAAGAAGATTTACACTTCTTCTGAACTTGCTGGTGTAGGGGAAAAGAAACAACATTCATAGCAAGTGAAATATAATCTAAGTAGCATTTATAACAGGAATGATCAGAATTAGAAATGTGATGGGATAGAATTAACTCCCCCCACACCCTGCAATCAGAGAATGATCGGGCCTCCCTCCTCCCTCTCCCCCACCAGATTTACATCTGACCCGCTGCCTCCTCCCTCCCCCCACCAGAGAATGATCAGGCCCGCCTACCCCGCACCCCCCCACCCCCCAACCCCCCCCCCAACAGCCCCCCCCCCCCCCCCCCCCCCCCCCCCCCCCCCCCCCCCCCCCACCCCCCACCCACCGCCCACCCACCGCCACCACTGATCTGAGTCAGAGAGCCATTGGAAGCTCTGAACTTACCTCTTCAAAAGCTTGAGCTCCCTAAGCCGAGCAGGTCTGTTTCGTGCCAAATCTGGACGTGCGAATGGGATGGTAAAGGGGGAAATGCAGGTAGAGTTGGGCGGGTAGCCCATTAATTCAATTTAAATGCATGCGAATGTATTTAAATCGCCATTGTGCCCATTTCGGGCGTGAATCGGATCATGGCCATTTTCGGGCCTTGGTAGTGGACATCTGCGTGGACTCGGGTGTGGATCGCGTTAATGACCTCACGCCCGACTTTATCAAGTTTTCATGCCTGAAAACGGGTGCGACGCAATGGTAAAATCGGACCCATCGTCTCCATCCACCCTCGTGATTGCCCCTCCCAATTGCAGCTCCTCCAGATTCCTACCTGGCCGATCACCACCCACGTTGACCCTCCCCAGCCGATCGCCACTCCCATTCACCACCCCTGGGTCGATCTGTCCACAACCGCCCCCCCGCCCCCCCCCCGCCACCACCAATCAGTGCCCCAGCGACCCTCCATTGCAGAATCTACAGCCCCAACATGTTGCCTCCACTTCAGGCCCTGCCCCCTCCACTTATGTCCCATCCCTCCCCTTAGATCCTGCCTCTCCCGTTGGGCCCTCCCTTTAGGCCCTGCGCCTTGGCACTGCTCGGTTGCCAGGCTGAGCACTACCCAACCCTGCCCCGACCACCCGGGGGGGGGGGGTCTCTACAGCCTCTGGTCGCACTAGCGAGGCCATCATGCCTGGCCCCCATTGCTGGGGACCATACGTGATTCTCCCTGGTAAGAACCTCCATTTTTAATTATATTAAAATTAGCACATGAATATTATAATCTGCCTTTTGCCCCTCGCCTTTCTCATGATCTTATTGGCATGCCATGCCGATTGACCAGTGTGACGAGCCAGTAAGATCACCTTGTATGTCTGAAGCTTTGTGTGACGTTAAACCCCTCAGCAGATTGTAAGTCTGTTGGCCACAGACTGTGAACAGTATCACCTTCTGCTTCACCTTGGTTGTTACTTTGTTTACCACAAAAAAATAATGCAGTCTCTCAATATACTGCCGCCAGCTTTCATCCTCGGGAATGGAATCTGTACCTTTTCTCCTTGGATTTGGAGTAATCACTCTCCATCCCCTCTAACTATGCACTGTGGGCTTTCAATGAATGATCTTGTTTGTCCTCGTTGCCAGTGTAATAATTTGAGGTGACTCGATGTGGCAATTAACAAAGTTGAAGATTTATTGCATACAAAGAACTATTTATAACCGTAGGTTTAACACCGCAGCTACCCAGGTCTACTCCCAACAATGCCCTAACTCCCACTGCCAACTTCCAGCTGCGGGAATGTGTGCCATTGCTGCCAATTGGACAAAGTTCATGCACTCACACTCCATTGGTTCTGACCCGGCCACGTGGTCACGTGGCCCACAAAGGATCGTGTCTTATAGGTGCCATGCTACCACACATATGTAAACCAACCAAAACTTTTCTGTAAATTGGGACAGTTGTATGTATGTCTCATAGAACATGATGTGGAGATGCCGGCGTTGGACTGGGGTAAACACAGTAAGAAGTTTAACAACACCAGGTTAAAGTCCAACAGGTTTATTTGGTAGCAAAAGCCACACAAGCTTTCGAGGCTCTGAGCCCCTTCTTCAGGTGAGTGGGAATTCTGTTCACAAACAGAACTTATAAGACACAGACTCAATTTACATGAATAATGGTTGGAATGCGAATACTTACAACTAATCAAGAACATCTACATTCTGTAAACCTCTTTGCAAACAGGGGTATGCTATTTTGCATTGTTAGCATTTAAAATGACCAAACTTCTAGTTCGAGCTGATTGTAAGTTGCTTGAGGGCTGTGACTACTTCTTCAGCAAAAGAAAATAGTGGTGTGTACCAGCAAAGCTTCAGAAAGCAATACCATAATGTCAACAAACGTTTATCTTCAGTATATCAATAAAAGGAGCTGTAAAGTCTTCAAAGCAGATGCTGTGTCAGTTCAGAAGGCCCACACTCATCTTGATGCATCGCTGGATCAGAATCCTGGGGCTTGTGAAAGATGACAAATGAAGAGGAGCACAGATGAATTTCCACCCTACTCTGACTTCTCCATTCTTGGCTAAACGTTGTCATCACCATTAGAAAAGGCAGACAACAGAAGGAAAGATATTCAGTCTATGGAGGATATGCTGAATTGAAGAATACTCTATACCAATATATCCTTCTTCCATAGTTGCTGGCTTTCACTCAAATTTTCTATCTACTCATCTCTTTGATGAGATTTAAATTGTTGTGCTGTTGGAAGTGAATATTTATGTTAAATATGTATTTCAGTTATTTTCTCAAAGGAGAATAATTATGTATTGAATCAGTATCCACTTTGGATGAATGGGGTCTCACAACACCAGATTAAAGTCCAACAGATTTATTTGGTAGCACGAGCTTTCGGAGCGCTACCCCTTCATCAGCTGAGTGGAGAGTTGGTTTCACAAACAGGGCATATGCCCTGTTTGTGAACCCAACTCTCCATTCACCTGATGAAGGGGCAGCACTCTGAAAGCTTGTGCTACCAAATAAACCTGTTGGACTTTAACCTGGTGTTGTGAGACTTCTTACTGTGCCTACCGCAGTCCGACACCGGTATCTCCACATCATGGATGAAAGGGCTAAGGGGTAGCTTATGGAAGTAATAAAGTTGGTAAAAAGTACCAAGAATGTCAATATTATCCATGTCCCATATAGTTTCCCTTGTTTAATAAATGCAACCATCTGGAAATATGCAGGAGTATTTTAATTCATGATGAGGAAGATACTATCACAATAGGTGAAATATACTTTGCTGGATTTTCTGGTTGGGCTTTGTTTATTTTGTGTCATTTTTTCTCTTAAAATAAATTATGTGTTACGTAGTGAAGCTCTTTTACCACTGCAAATTTCAAAATTCTCCATGATTATCTTCAGATGTATAGCGCAGCACCATGCATAAACTCAAATGTGAAAGGTTAACTTTAAAGAGGAAAGAAATAAAATCCCCACAGCTCAATAATGTCACTTATCATTTCTGGGTGTGAACTTGGTAGAAGTGCCTGCTAAATTTCAAATTTTAGACCAATTATAAAGGATGAAAAACTGGATTTAGTCTGCATGAACTCAGCTGAGCTACAATCGTACATACTTGCTCCATTATATACCAGATGTTGGATACCAGCAAATGTTCAAGGATAGTGCAGCCTGCTGTAATGTGGAACACCTGTTTATTAGTGAGGCCTGATAGAGCTCACAAAAGATCTTGACTATTTTTAATATATCACTCTTCATAGCATATGTACAGTTTAAGAACTGTATCAGGACATATAGAATCATATACACATCTGACATCATGAAAATAAATCATAATTAAAACTAAAAAAATTAAAACTCTAACTGCCTGTGAATAGTGAGATATGATGAATATCCCAACTCATAAAACTGAACATCATTTACTTGTCACTTTGTTGCTCATGTGAGTTTAGTAAATTTATCATATCTCAATGCTGAACATGACATCCCTTCTACATTTGAAACCAAGTTGAATATTTCAGTTTTAATTTGTAACATTTGAAACTTGCTTTACTGTGTGTATTAATACAATATTAAGTGCAATGTATTCACACTGGGAGTTGTAAAATGGACCTTCTGGAATTTACAAATAAAACTTAGAAGTAGAAATCTATTTTAAGTAGTTAGCACCACTATTATGATCTCTTTGAGAACAACAACTTATGAAAAGAAATTCAAACTCCCAGTGAGCAAACTAAAGGAATTGCACAACAAGGTTTCAAGTTTTAAGACTTTTACTACAACAAATAAACTAAAAGCAACATTGGCTAAATACTTTTTCTGAGATAACTTGTATTCTAAACTACAGAAAAAACATGCTTGTTACATGCTTTAGTACAATCAAAGATCTTCCTCCATGGTTACACTTTACTCTGTTCTTTAACTGGACACTTAATTTCCAAGGAACCAATGCAAAGTGATTTTTGGCTCCCTTTTCCTTTCCTAGCCAACTTTTAATCCCTGAACTGGCTTTCATGATATGGGTTACACTGGAGATTCCTCTCTATCGACATACCTTCTAGCTTTATTTAATCCCGCATAACCATGGTCTCTTCAAACTGAGCACGAGCTTCCACCTGCATTTTGAATGGTGGACAGTAGAGATTTGCTGTCTCTATCTCTTTGCTCTCTTTCTCCCTCTCAGATTCTTGCAGATTGAACATGTGAAGTTCTGTGATTTGTTTTAGGAATGCATGTTACCTGATCATACAATGACTTCTTCCCCTCTCAAAGCCCATTTTCTTCACAGTGTGTATCACATGAACCCAGTAACTCGGTATAAATGCTAATTAAGGATCCTTTCGACTCCCAGCTTCATTCTGTCTTGAAATTAAATCGACAGTTTGAAGTATAGCCATTTACACACCTGACATTCCTAATACTTCCTTTGGCCTTTGACTAAGGGCTGGATTTTTGCAGCCAGGGACATGATGAGGCCTTTAAAAATGGTGGTCAGACCCTGGGTGTGGAAGTTCCATACCCAGAAATTGTGTATTTCAAGTTCCTTTTTTTCGTGAAGTGGGTCCAGCAATTTGGGAAATTTTCCTACTGGAGCTATCTACCTCAGTAGCCAAAATTTGGCTCTGACAGTCTATCGACTATCGCACATAAATGCTTTTGCCATTGTTTCCAGGCGTAAACATCTTGCACCTTCTTCCAGTAAAACATCCTTCTTCCTGCCACCTTTGATCTTTAACAATCAAGCTACCCAGGCTTGTTGCCAGCTGAATTCAGAACACTTCATTCCTCCATTTTACCCTAACTTAAAGACACAATTCCAAAACATAACAACTTATAAAACCTTGGCATTTGTAACTCAAGCGATTAACCTGGTGAGTCTAGCATAACAACGAATGCCTCTGAAATGTTAACTGGTTTGCTAGGAATATAGAGTAGACTATGCTTTGGAAGTATGATCATTACGTGCATTTAATAGTGCCAGGGTAGTACAACATAGTGCCACTCACCTGAAAGAAAATATGTCTGCTACTTTTTTTCTACTCTTGTCGGGTCATTTGGAACCAGAGGTCATGTTTAGTGAAAAGAAGGAAGTGGTTCAGAGTGACAATTATCAGTTTGGTTCAGGCAAAGACCTGTAGGAAGTAAGTGCAAGCTGTTAATTATTTTTTCACCCCTGCTGGGATGAAGCATCTAATTTCCACATGTCATTCCATTCAACAAACTGACCAAGAACTGATGAAATTCACCCGACTGAGACAAGCACATCTGAGTGACAGGCAGCTCCGACTTATATATTTCTGGTTGGGCATTAAATGTTCAAATGCGTGAGTTTCAGTATTTGCAGTATGCATTTCAGAAAGTATATTATGTAAATGTACGTCAAAGTTGCTGTGTATTTTTCTTCTAAACACAATTTTAACTGAATAGAACTTTAATTGCTTGTTCAGATTTGTATCATAATAATGTTTTTCTTTTCAAACTTTTGTATTGAATTGATGTATTAAACATTTTCCTTTGAAAATTAGACCCTTTAGTAGTTATGCCTGAGGACATCTACACTGAAAACCTCCGACCTCGTCCGCTGCTGGGATTCTCCAGTGCCGCTGCAGTGAATGGAATTTTGGTTGAGCGCCAGATTCTCCATTCTCGCTGGCAGCGGGGCGGGCAAGGAACAAATGAGATTGGAGAATCCCTTATTTTTGTGGTTTCATGCATTAGATTTGTATCCAGCAACAGCCACAAAGAATGTTTCAGTTTTATTTATGCCTCCATGTTGGTGATTCAAGAAAACCATTTAAGTTACAGATCATGGAGAAAGTTCATACCTTCTGACATTCCCTGTGTGTTTTCATGTGTTTGTGGGAATGAAGTACAAAAAACATTTTAGAACAGGAATGGGCTTCTCAGGAAGATGATTTTTTAATTGTAAACAATTGCCAAAATAGATGGCAGAAGAGTGCCGTGGAATTCAGTTATTGGATGTGTTGGCTCTGCTTGCACATCACTTCCCACTCAGTTTTTTTGCTGAGATACCTTTGCCCTTTCTCTCCTTCAGAATCTGCAGTGAGCAACATCTTATCTTCAGCAATTCTAATCTCCATTTCGACTTCTTTCATCTTATTACTTTTAATTTAATTGCCCTTCTGCTCAACCAAAGTTCTCCCTTCATATATACATTCTACGACCTTGATTTTGCCATCTCATGTGGCCGCTCTTCTCCCATGATAACATGATAAGCCATTTCCATCAATTCCCTTATATTGCTCACAATACATGCCCTGTCACAAACTTCCAACTCCACTTCCTACAATATGAAAAAACCTCACCTGCAAATGACTTAGAATTTAACTTTCAAATTCCCAACTAAAATGCACAATCCAGTCACCAAAAGTAGCTGCAGCTGTTGATCAACTACTTTCTTACATTCACTTTTGATGTGCTTGTAAATTATAAAGCACAAGAAATAGGAGCAGGAGTAGACCACATGGCCCATCGAGCCTACTCTCCCATTCAATTTGATCATAGCTGATCCGGGCTTCAATTCCATTTTCCCATCTGCTATCCATATCCCTTCATCCCCTGAGAGATCAAAAATCTGTCCATCCCAGCCTTAAATGTATTCAGCGATGGAACATCCACGACCCTCTGGGGTAGAGAATTCGAAACATTCACAACCCTTTTAGTGAAGTAATTTTTCCACATCTCGGTCCTAAATAATCAGTCCCTTATCCTGAGACCGTGCCCCCGTATTTCAGATTCCTCAACCAGCGGAAACAATCTCTCAGCATCTATCTTATTAAGCCCCTTCAAAATCTTATGGGTTTCGATAAACTGCCTCCCATTCTTCTAAACTCAGGAGAATATCGGCCCAATTTACTCAACCTCTCATCATTGAACAATTCCCTCATCCCAGGAACTAATGTAATAAACCTGTGCTGCACTGCTCCAACACCAGCATATTCTTTCTTAAATATGGAGACCCAACTTAGCTTTACACACCTCCATCCCCTCCCACAAACTACTCTGCCCTCCATCCTCCATCCTCCCCCAATGCCCCGCAAAAGGTAAAACATAATTTCTCCCCATCAGTTTCAAGAGGGCAGACTTCAGCATGCCTGGCACACAACTAGTGATGATGTGGAGATGCCGGCGTTGGACTGGGGTGAACACAGTAAGAGTTTTAACAACACCAGGTTAAAGTCCAACAGGTTTATTTGTAGCCAGCATAGACATCGGCCACCAGACCTGACTAAATTATATTGTTGTATCGGCTTCACTCTTTATCAAAGTTACCCATGTTCTTTCCAATATTGACAATGGCATTGTTATCCTTATGAAGAGATACCATTCGCATTGGCATTTCCCACATTGTTTTTCCCAATGGTTCTACTCCAGACATCCGAGTAACAGCCAACGCTGGCATTAAATTCTCCGAGCTGGAAGGGTGATTTATTCTTCTTTTAGGATGGCAGAATAGAACTTTCCCTAAACAGTAACGAGTTGAGTCACAATCACTGATGATGGTGGCGTTTTAATTGTGGCTCAGTTGTAGGTGATGTGTCATGAGCTTTTCATTTATACAATTGGGGAGCTCTGGCAGTGCATCCAAGATCCTATTCTGAATGGCAAAACCAACTCTGTGGACTTGAGGGTCACTGTCAGTCTTTCTCTTCAAGCAGAAGGTCTTTTGTCCTGCATGTTCCTTCAGCTGCTTCACCCCAGGAAGGTGAGTCTCACTGAGGACAGTGATGTCAATTTGTCTTGATAGTTCATATGATACAATTACAGTTCTTCTTTCTGCACTTTGAGATTATCCATGAAAGTTCTATCACTCCAAGTTGGAAAAGTTAAAGTTTTCTTTCTTTGATCATGGAAATGGCGATCCCACATCGTGTGGTTCCCCACAAGGAGAAAGACACCATCCTGTTGTGAGTGAAAGGGATTTTGTCCATTTTACCTTGGTCTATAGATGGCCCTGGTGGCTTCGTCGAGATGGTGAGCATCATTCGATGGGTTTCTCTGGCTTTCTCTTTCTACCAAATGTCCTTTATCTTCTGGGTTTGTCTTTGGGTGCTGATGGAATGTTGCCTTCTTGACTTGTGGCCTTGGGTTATTTTGCCAGGTAATGAAAGCTGCTCATTAGTTTTTGTATGCGATCACATATTTCAACATCTTTTTCATTGAGCCAGTCCTGGTGACGACAATGCTCAAACCCAAATGGTCTGGATGCAAGTGTCTGGTGCAGTTGACTCCATTTGGGAATGGAGAAATTTTGAGAGAAATTTCTTCACTCAGAGAGTGGTAAATATGTGGAATTCATTATCACAGTGGTTGAGGCCAAAATGTTGCCTGATTTCATAAGAAATTAGATATAGCTCTTGGGTCTCAAGGGATATCGGAGTGGGGGGGGGTGGGGGGGGCGGGGGTGCGAGAAGGAAGGGTCAGGATATTGAATTTGATGATCAGCCATGATCAAAATGAATGGTGGAGCAGGCTTGAAGGGCCAAATAGCCTACCCCTGCTTCTGGTTTCTATGTTTTTATGTATGATGATTTTCGAGAATGGCCATAAGCTGCACTTGGAATTCTTCCCCTTGATTGGGCCGTTTTAGGGCTGAGACACTGACCATCTTCCCATCTTTCTTTTGGACCTTTGGGTCTGGTAATGCCTTGTACTGGGTGGAAGTTCATTATATATTGAATAAGTTGACGATCTGTCCACAGGAGTTAATCCCCCATTATGGGTAGAGTAATACAGACATCACTTAGATTTTTGACTCAACCAATGACATAATCCAAGAGCTGCCAATGTTTGATCTAGGATACCTCCATGTGGTATTCTATTTGTCCTTCTGATGGAAGAGAGTGTTTGTTATAATGAGGCCATATTAAGCAGACTTTGTCAGCCCTAGGACACCATTTGCATTGGCATTTCCCACATTGTTTCTCCCAATGGTTCTACTCCAGATATCTGAGTAACGGCCAACCTTAGCATTAAATTCTCCTAGCTGGAAGGATGATTTATTCTTCTTTTCGGATGGCAGAATAGAACTTTTGCTAAACAGTAATGAGTTGGGGCATAATCACTGATGATAGTGGCATATTTATATGTGATGTGTCATGAGCTTTCCATTTATACAATTGGCGAGCTCTGGCAGTGCATCCAAGATCCTATTCTGAATGGCAAAACCAACTCTGTGGACGTGAGGGTCACAGTCAGTCTTTCCCTTCTAGCAGAAGGACTTTTGTCCCGTGTGTTCCTTCAGCTTCTCCACCCCAGGAAGGTGAGTCTCACCGAGGGCAGTGATGTCAACTTGTCTTGATAGTTCATATGATACAATTACAGTGCTTCTTTCTGCACTTTGAGATTATCCATGAATGTTCTACCCCTCCAAGTTGGAAAATTTTAAATTTTCTTTCTTTGACCATGAAAATGGTGATCCCACAGCGTGTGGATCCCCACAAGGAGAAAGTTGGGCAGCCTATTTTTTCAGGCACCTTTTCTAGCTCCCCTCTCTATCTTTGATGAGTGGGGAGTATCCTGAAGAAGTCAGCGTAGTGACAGGTGCTGCAGCTCCAGGCCATCTGTACAGTGCAGAAAGAGGCCATTCGGCCCATCGGGTATGCACCGATTCTCCGGCAGAATATCTTACCCAGGCCCTATTCCCGTTACCCCATGTATATCTAATAACCTGCTGTAGCCTATGTACAGATTCTTAACCAAGGACTCCTAGGTTCACAGCTCGGTCCCTGCCGTCAATTCTCCATCATCACAGCACTTAAACTCCAGTAGAAGCCGGCATATGATTTTGTTTAACATGGGGATATTGAGGCGTCATCATTATCCATATGATCTTAATGGTTTGGTGGTAAAATTTCAGTGATATGTTGAGCCACAATGATTGGGATCTCCCTGCTACTGCAGCTTTCTTCTGACTTCACAGTTGGTGAGGTGAAATCTTTCTTCACCTTTTCTCTTGTTGAGGAATTTTAGGACCACACTTTGCCTGACATTTCCCCTACTGACCTGACACCATGGGTAGCTCTATGAGGTGCTCCTGATGGCATCCCACCAGGTATCACTGGACTAACCAGGCTCTCCACCACTTCAAAATGGTGATTTATGGACAGCAGTTGTGGACTGCTGACATTGTTAGTCGCACAAGAATAATTTCAAGCCAGGGAGAATCATAGAATCCCTACAGTGCAGCAGGAGGCCATTTGGCCCATCGAGCCTGCACCGACAACAACCCCACCCAGGCCCTATCCCTGTAACCCCACATATTTACGCTGCTGGTCCCCCCTGACACTAAGGGGCAATTTAGCATGGCCAATCCACCTAGCCTGCATATCTTTGGAGTGTGGGAGCACCCGGAGGAAACTCACGCAGACACAGGGGGAACATGCAAACTCCACACAGACAGTGACCGAGGCTGGAATTGAACTCAGGGCCCTGGCGCTAGGAGGCAGCAGCGCTAACCACTGGGCCACCCCCAAGTCACATGCTGTCTGAAGTCCGGCAGCAGGACCACACTGTGAGGACTCAAATGGTCATAAAAAATTATAAAACCATATCTGATGAATTCCTTGTGGGCCAGGAGGAGTTGCAGAGCTCCCATCCACCCACGCAAGGTGTCCTTGCTCCACATTAATCCCAACCTCCAAATAGTTGCAACAGAATATTCTCCCCTCAACTCAGCTCCATGATTGACTTCAGACCTGACTGATGGGAACTTTCCCGAGGTTCTCCAGCACGGCTACCTGCCACAAAATTGTAGTTCCTGGCCAGGTACTGGATGGGACTCCAGGAACTTTATTTTAAATGAGGACCTGTCATTAAGATCAGCCTAGCCTTCCAAACTCTTTGGATTTGCTGCTCACTACCAAGTTCCAGCGCACCATTCCCATTCCCTCTGTCCTTTGAAAATGAGGCCTTAATACTGAAAACTAAAGTAAAATATATGTATCAACATGTAAACCTTAAACTCATGGCTTACTAACCTGGTTCAATTCATATGAAGTTGTATATGTTCAGTGTATGCTACATGTACATAAAAAAGTAAGAACATAAGAAATAAAAGCAGAAGGAGACCATAGAAACATAGAAAATAGAAGCAGGAGAAGGTAATTTGTCCTTCTGAGCCTGCTCTGCCATTCAATGTGATCATGGCTGATCCTCTATCACAGCATCATACGGCCACACTCCCCCCATACCCATGCTGCCTTTAGTCTTTAAATCTTTCTATTTCCTTCCTAAATATATTCAGTGACTTGGCCTCCACAGTTTTCTGTGGTAGAGAATTCCACATGTTCACCACCCATTGAGTGAAGAAGTTTCTCCTCATCTCAGTCCTAAATGGCCAATTCCATATTCTGAAATTGTGACCCCCTCATTGTAGATCCCCCAGCTAAAGGAAACAACATCCCTACATCCAGTCTGTTCAGCCCTGTCAGAATTTTATATGTTTCAATGAGATCCCCTCTCAATCTTCTAAACTCCAGTGAATAGAGGTTCAGTTGATCCAATCTCTCCTCATATGACAATCCAAGAAGCAGTCTGATTAGCCTTCGCTATATTCCTGCTATGGCAAGTATATCCTTTTTTTGATAAAGTGACCAAAACTGTGCACAATATTCCGGGTGTGGTCTCACCAAGGCCCTGTACAGCTGCAGTAAGATATCCTTGTTCCTATACTCACATCCTCTTGCAATGAAGGCCAATATACTACATGGCCCATCAAGCCTGCTCCTCCATTCAATCTGATCATGGCAGATATTGGGCTTCAACTCCATTTTCCCACACACTCCACATATCCCTTAATTCCCTTAGAGACAAAAACTCCATATATCCCAGCCTTAAATGTATTCAACGATGGAGTATCCACAACCTTCTTTAGTAGAGAATTCCAAAGATTCACGACCCATTTACACAAATAACCTTCCAGAAATACTCGAGGACAGAGGGTCCAGCATGAAGGGGGAACTAAAAGAAATCCTTATTAATCAGGAAATTGTATTGGGGAAATTGCTGGGATTCAAACCCGATAAGTCCCCAGGACCTGATGCTCTGCATCCCAGAGTACTCAAGGAAATGGCCCTAGAAATAATGGACGCATTGGAGATTATTTTCCAGCATTCTATAGACTCTGGAAGAGTTCCAGTGAATTGGAGGGTAACTAATGTAACCCCAGTTTTTAAAAAAGGAGGGAGAAAACCGGGAATTATAGATCGGTTCGCCTGACATCGGAGGTGGGGAGAATGGTGGAGTCAATTATTAAGGATGCAATAATTGAGTATTTGGAAATCGGTGACAGGATTGGTCCAAGTCAGCATGGATTCACTAAAGGGAAATCGTGCTTGACAAATCTTTTGGAATTTTTTGAAGATGTGACCAGCAGAGTGGACAAGGGTGAACCAGTGGCTGTTGCGTATCTGGACTTTCAAAAGGCTTTTGACAAGGTCCCACACATGAGATTAATGAGCAAAATTAAAGCTCATGGTATTCAGGGTAATGTATTGACATGGATAGAGAGCTGGTTGGCAGGAAGCAGTGAGTGGGAATAAGTGGGTCATTTTCAGAGTGGCAGGCAGTGACTAGTGGAAGTTAAATTGTTAAAATTAAGGTTCCATAAATCTCTGTCAAGCAATGAAAAATGCTCATCAGTATATAGGCCTCCAATGGGGTCAGTGCTTGTGTATTTAGCATGAACAGCTAATCTTCACCTGCATAAGTCCCGTAAACATTCTGTTTTTGGCCTTCACCAGAGGATGAGAAAAATCAGAGTTTTCCATAACAAAATACCAAAGGCAAGCTATGGGGATCTGCTATGCAAATGAAGGATTAGCAGGAGACAGTTTTTCATTGAACAAGAAAAGGTGAAAAGCTAGGGTATGATTGGTGAATATGTATGCAAATGAAGGATTAGAAAAATTGCTTGTTTCTCATTTGCTGTAATTAACTATAGTTGCCAAGTTGTTTGTATGTAACTTCAGAAACAGTCTGTAGAGGGCTGCAAGTCTGTTTTTCCTTGTGCACAAGTAATTAAAGCTTGTAAGATCGAGTATTAGTAGTGTCTCGCACTGTCTGTATCCAAGTCAATTATAGTACCTAATAGTGCCTAATGTCGCTGGTACTCTAGATCTCCCACAGTACCACAGGGTACAGTGCTGTGACCCCAGCTATTCACAATATACATTAATGATTTGGACAAAGGAATTGAATGCAATATCCAAATTTGCAGATGACACTAAGCTGGGTGGCAGTGTGTGCTGTGAGGAGGATGCTAAAAGGCTGCAGGGTGACTTGGACAGGCTGGCTGAGTGGGCAAATACTTGGCAAATGGAATATAATGTGGATGAATGTGAGGTTATCCACTTTGGTGGCAAAAACAGGAAGGATGATTATTATCTGAATGGTGGCAGTTTAGGAAAAGGGGAAGTGCAACATGACCTGGGTGTCATGGTGGAACAGTCGCTGAAAGTTGGCATGCAGGTTCAGTAGGCAGTGAGGAAAGCTAATGGCATGCTGGTCTTCATAGCAAGAAGATTTGAGTATAGGAGTAGGGATGTCTTGCTGCAGTTATACAGGGCCTTATGAGGCCACAGCTTGAGTATTGTGTGCAGTTTTGGTATCCTAGTCTGAGGAAGGACATTCTTGCTATTGATGGAGTCCAGCGAAGGTTCACCAGACTGTTTCCTGGAATGGCAGGACTGACATATGAAGAGAGATTGGATCGACTGGGCTTGTACTCACTGGATTTTAGAAGAATGAGAGAGATCTCATAGAAACATATAAAATCCTGAAGGGACTGGACAGGCTAGATGTGGGAAGAATGTTCCCAATGTTGGGGAAGTCCAGAACTAGGGGTCACAGTCTAAGAATAAGGGGTAAACCATTCAGGATTGAGATGAGGAAGAACTTCTTCACTCAAAGAGTTGTGAACCTGTGGAATTCTCTATCACAGAAAGCTGTTGAGGCCAATTCGTTAAATATGTTCAAGAAGGAACTGGATATGACCCTTGTGGCTAAAGGATCAATGGGTGTGGAGAGAAAGCAGGAGTGGGATACTGAAAGTGCATGATCAACCATGATCATATTGAATGGTGGTGCAGGCTCGATGGAACGAATGGCCTACTCCTGCACCTATTTTCTATGTTTCTATGTTTAGTGAGATATTTTCTCTGAATCTCAGTCCTAAATGATCAATCGCTTACCTGAGACTGTACCTCCACGTTTTAGATTCTGCAACCAATGGAAACAATCTCTCAGCATCCAACCTATCCAGCCTTTTCAGAATTTTGTCGGTTTCAATAAGATCGCCTCTCATTCTTTCTAAACAGTGGACAATATAAGCCCAATTTATTCATCCTCTCATCATAGGACAACTCCCTCAGGTCAGGGACAAATGTAATTAACCTGAGCTGTGCTGCTTTCAATGCAAGTATATCCTTTCTATAATGTGGAGACCAAAATTGCACACACTGTACTCCAGATGCAGTTTCATTAAAACTCTTGAGCAAGAATTCCTTATTCTTGTACTCGAATTGCCTTGCAAAGAAGGCCAACACGTGATTTGCCTTCTTACTTCCTTGCTGCACTTGTATGCTAAATTTCTGAGTTTCTAATTGTATCAGCACACATAGGTCTCTTTACCATCAGCACTTACAAGTTTCTCATCTTTTCAATAATATTTTGCTTTTTTATGTTTCCAACCATAATGAATAATTTCACATTTCCCTATATTACATCCGCCATCTTTATGCCCACTTACCTAACCTGTCTACATCTATTTGCAGCTGCTCTGTGTCCTGCATACTAAAGAATGAAAGTAGCATGACTTAGATCAGACTAAGCAATCCCAAGAACGACCAGGTCAGATCAAAGCTCTGCAACCCTCCCCCACTCAATTGTAATTACTGTTGGGGAATTAAACATCCACAAAGATCTCCATCTTCAGCGATGAGGGATTCAGCACATCTGTGCAAAATACAAAGGCTGAAGCACTTGCAACCATTTTCTGCCAGAAATACCAAATACATGATACATTAGGGCGGCACGGTGGCACAGTGGTCAGCACTGGGTTCAATTCCGGCCTTGGGTAACTGTCTATGTGGAGTTTGCATGTTCTCCCCGTGAGCTTCCTCTAGGTGCTCCAGTTTTCTCCCCACAATCCAAAGATATGCGGGTGAGGTTGATTGGCCATGCTAAATTGACCCTAATGTTGAGGGGATTAGCAGGGTAAATGTGTGGGGTTATGGGAATAGGGCCTGGGTCAGATTGTGGTTGGTGCAGACTCGATGAGCCGAATGGCCTCCTTCTACACAGTAGGGATTCTATGATTCAATGATGAGCCTCCTCCTGAGGTCCCAGCATCACAGATACCTGTATTAAGGCAATTTGATTCACTCCATGCGACATCAAGAAATGGCTGAAAATGTTGGATACAGCTATGACTGTGGTCACTGAAGACATGAGCTCCAGAACTAACTGTGCTCCGAGACAAGCTCTTCCAGTCCAGCTATGAAACTGGCCTGTTGGGTGCGGGAGGGTGGCAGGAAGGTCATCGGGTGAATTTTAGGGGCTTCGCTGCCTGCACCCCACTATATTCTACATTCTTCAATGTCATTGGGTCAAATCATAGAATCCCTACAATGCAGAAGGAGGCCATTCAGCCCATCGAGTCTGCACCGACCGCAATCCCTCCCAGCCCCTATCCCCATAACCCTCACGTATTTACCTGCTAGTCCTCGTGATACTGAGTGGCAATTTAGAATGGCCAATCAACCTAACCCGCACATCTTTGAACTATGGGAGGAAACTGGAGCACCCGGAGGAAACCCACGCAGACAGTGGAAGAATGTGAAAACTCCACACAGACATTCACCCAAGCCGGGAATCGAAGCCGGGTCCCTGCGCTGTGAGGCAGTAGTGCTAACCACTGTGCCACTGTACCACCCCTGAAACTCCCTCACTAATATCGTTGTGAACGTACCTGCAACACATGAGCTCCAGCAGCTCAAGAAGGCGGTTCACCACCGCCTTCTCAACAGCCATGGGGATCGGCAATAAATATTGGCTTCACCAAGAATGCCCACATCATGGATGAGTAAAAAAAGTAGAATGATATTGAAAGGTTATCATTTGGAGTTAAGTGCCCAAGTAAGGCTGTCAGTAAACATTTTTTAAAAATAATATGTTTGATTTCAATTCTCTTTGCCTGTGGGGTGGACATCAGACATACAAACATACAAATTAGAAGCAGGACAATGCCAAGAGTGGAAGAACTTAATAGATTGAATCAGAGCTTTTCCACTTTTCCTTATATTTCCAAATAGACCCTTGTGGTCAGGCTGCAGCTTTTTAAAACTTCTAAATTTGATAAATCAGCAGATACATTCTTATTTTATTGTGATAAAGTATGGAAAATAATGATTTGATTTTACTTTTTACCCTGTTTCTTTTTAATGGTTTTGAATTCAAGTATCTGACAAAACATTGGATTCTGTTGTTTCATTGCAGGGGCCTTGTCATGCACATAATGAAACGTTTGATACTCACACAATTATAGCCATTCTTTTTGTTTGAATGAACTGCTTGTAAAATGAATGAATTCCATTTTTTACTAATTTTTCTTCCATTTACTTTGAGTCACCTTACTTGTGGGTTTGCAGCCTCTCACTAAATCCACGCTGACAAGTCAGTCTAAAGGATGGTGAAAAACTAAGTACAAGTGAATTTAAACTCTTAAATCAAATGGATTGTACAAATCACATTTGGCACTGGTGATTTATGCAATTGTGACATGTCATGCCCACTATAATTCATTCATTCCTGCGACACTTTTTCTTTATATATTTGACGCTACTGTATTTATTTTCCATAAACCACTGGCCCCTGAATTTGCTGCCAGCAGATTGCTTATGCAGATCTGCCTTATTATATTGTAATGCTACATTTTGGCATATCTACTAACATTCTTCAACAACTAGCCACTTTACTGTAAAAACAAGGTCTACAGTGATGTGTGAAGAGTCATTTTCATTCAAATTTACATCTCCTAACACAAAGAACCATAAAATGGAGGGTTTCACAAGTGGCACTTGAAAACAAGGTTGATCAATAGATTATAGATTAGTAAATGTAATTTGTTTTTCTTTGATTTCTAATCAGTCTATTTTACTTAAGTACGTGATATACATGGTCAGTAGATAAAATGCTTTACAGATATTTGGATCATACTTTCTATATGTGACCTCCCAAAACTGAATTTCATTATCAGAAAAAAGTCATATATGTAAAAATATATCTGATCTTTTACAACTAAGTTGGCATATTTTAATGAGTCTTGTTTAAAGAGTGTATATCCATTGAACTACCAATTACAATAATATCATCATTCGTACTACACTAATAGTTTCCAACTGGGCTATCAGCCCATGAAACAGTCAGAACAGGAATATTGGAACAACAATTGTATGCACTGCTTTCTTGCAATCTATGCTAGTTATATTTGCAAATATGTCACTGTAATTTGATCAGGATCGTTTGAATTGGAAAACTAAACTAGCATCATGTTGAAATACTAGATTTGTTATGTTCGGAATAAAGTAAATCTAGTAAAAGTCTGCCTTGTAGAAAATCCTCCTTTTTATTTCCATGGATTTTGAACAGAATCCCTGTGCCTTGGGAGTACTCTGCATGATCAAGCACTACAAGAACAATCATCCTGCAGGGACTCTGTGTCACATTGGTCACTAGAATAGAGTCCTTTGGGGTATTGGATCTCAGGAGCTCTGCCTAGCACCTCCCTTTCATTCTCTATTTCACTAGGGGATAACACTAATTAGATCAGGCTGCTCATTTTAAGCTGATAATTGATTTAAATAGGTTGCTCATTTGAAATAAAAAGAACCCTATAAAACATTTGGTTCACTGATTTTTCTCAATACTAGGAGCTTTGAACAGATTGTCAAATGTATCATAAATATAGTGAGGCAGCCTCATAATCCATTGTAATGTGTAGTTATGGGAAACTATTGGAAGGAATACAAAAAAAGACATTTAAAAAAATGCTTCCTCCAAGATACATTTTGGTAGCATGGTCCTACAAACACTATTGAATAGTACGTATGTAGTTCTTTTGGTCAATATTTGGTCAGTAATGGGTGGCACGGTGGCACAGTGGCCAGCACTGGTGTCTCACATTCCCAGGAATCTGGGTTCAATTCCTGGCTTGGGTCACTTTCTGTGCAGAGTTTGCAAGTTCTCCTCGTGTCTGCGTGGGTTTCCTCTGGGTACTCTGGTTTTATCCCACAGTCCGAAAGACATGCTGGTTAGGTGCATTGGCCATGCTAAATTCTCCCTCAGTGTACCCAAAAAAGTGCCGCAGTGTGGCGACTAGGGCAGTTTCACAGTAACTTCATTGCAGTGTTGATGTCAGCCTACTTGTGACACTAATAAATAAACTTTAACTATTCATTTGAATTACTTTTAACTTGTGCTCACATTTTAATGAGGATTATTGAATATATGCAATGGATGATGTGAAACAAAACTATTGTTAATAGTTGCTTTACTATTGTGACTGTAAATAAAATGCATTGGAAATATGTCTGTGGTTACACAAATGGAAACCAGGGATCCAAAATAGTTTGTGGTCAGCACAATTTTTTTCTCTCATGAACTGATCAAGAGCACTTCCTAGTGGTTGAGTTCTAGCACTGCAGCCATATATCATTACCATATAATGCGTCTTTTTTTTCAAAATCAATCTTCTGGGTGTTTCTATTACTTGTGCAATAAATATGACTAAAATCAATGTTCAGTGTTTATATAAAAAAGGAGCAAATGAAACCAAATTATTGCATTGAAAATTGCAATAGCTTCATAATTTCAGTTGTAGGTTTTGATGTCATGGCTGCCCACCATCTATCAGCCTAATTTGTGAAGAGTACCACTTGTTCTCTAAAAATACAATTGGTGTGTGCCTGTTGGTAACAGTTCTTCATCTTCTGTGTTGTAAAGATGGACTTAAATATCCTATTCAGTAGCAAAGGTGGTTCCTAACGGTTGGCCAAAGAGGACCATTGATGTTGGTATTGAGATGTCGCTCTCCCTTAGCTAAAAGACTTTGACAGATACAATCAAGGTGAAATATGGAAAGAATTTAAGATGAACTAATATTTTGTGAGTTATTTTCTTCTTCTTTGGAACTTAATGATGTAATTGATAGTCTAGAATGCTTGACATTGATTATAAATTCCATAGCAAGACACATGCAACTAAACTGGACCCCAATGCAATCAATTTTTTAAAATTTAAACGGTTTACTATTGAGGCTAAAATCTGTCACATTTTACCCAGCTTAAATGCTCAAGCATAAAATCTCGAAAACTCTGAAAGAAATATTGGTCTGCTTAGTTTTTTTTAACCTGCTTTAAAAATTATCCCTGAGAACAATAATTCTTTTTCTGTTTGAAAATGGAATAACTGCCTACTTCGATGATAATTTACGGCCTACTAATAAAATCAGGGAACATGTGGTTTTGAAATTTGCTCTTTTTGAGGATACAGTAATGATGAAAACTTATCAGCCTATCGTGAGACACCTGTAGCAATGCTGCTTTCATTCTACTTAGGCAATCGGCAAGCCACTTTATTGTTTAAAACGTTGAAAATTTTGTTAATCCAAATATAAATTACACAATTTCTGTGGTAAATAGTCAATAAAAATTAAGATAAAATAGATTTGCTGACAAGAGAGTGCATGTAATCAGGTCTCCAAAGAATGTCCTTAAGTACCATAAGGGGGACAGCATGGTGGCACAGCGGTTAGCACGACTGCCTCACAGTGCCAGGGACTGATGTTCAATTATGGTCTCGGGTAACTTGTGTGAAGTTTGCATGTTCTCCCCATGACTGCATGAGTTTCCTCCAGGTGCTCCGATTTCCTCCCACGCTCCAAAGATGTATAGGTTAGGTTGATTGGCCATGCTGAATTGCCCCTTAGTGTCAGGGAGATTGGCAAGGTAAATACATGGGGTTACAGGAATAGGGCCTGGGTGAGATTGTTGTTGGTGCAGGCTCGATGGGCAGAATGGCCTCTTTCTGCACTGTAGGGATTCTATGAAGCTGTCCTTTTATTATGGTGCTTGGGGCTCAGCCAAACATATGAGTACATTATAACTTAGAATCATTTGTTTAATTCCTTGCAAATTCTGTGTTGTTCTTCCTGTCCCAGATTTGACCACCCTATTAATCCCATCCTTTCCTGCTTGTCTGCTCCACAGTCTATGCACTACCTCTCTTGGCTTGGCTATATTTTACCCTTGTCTTTTAATTATTGATTAGGAAAATGTTTCTTGATGTCTTTGAAACTTGGAGTGCTTCAACTTCCTAAAGCAATGCTTTAATTTTAAGATGGAAAAATGAGATGAGACGGTTCAACATATTTTGCATGAAATAAGTGATTAGGATTTTTTTAGTTTCAGGAAGCAAAGACAACATTTTTAAAACTTTCTGGTTCCAGTTACAGTTCATACTTTCCAGTAACCTGGAGTGGCATGTTCCAGCAGCACTCGCCCCAAGACCGGAAAATCCTGCCCGAGGTCAAAAGACCTTTGCCTGGTCCGTATTCCGCCCGCTACAATTCCCGTGGCGGGTGGGACGGGAAAGTTCTGCCCCTAGAATCATTGGGCGGGATTTTACGGCCTTGCTCGAGTGAGACCGGAAATTCCCAATCAAGGTCAAAGGACATTTCCGCTGTCAAAGAACAAAGAACAAAGAACAGTACAGCACAGGAAACAGGTCCTCCGGTCCTCCAAGCCTGTGCCGCTCCTTGGTCCAACTAGACCAATCGTTTGTATCCCTCCATTCCCAGGCTGCTCATGTGACTATCCAGGTAAGTCTTAAATGATGTCAGCGTGCCTGCCTCCACCACCCTACTTGGCAGCGCATTCCAGGCCCCCACCACCCTCTGTGTATAAAACGTCCCTCTGATATCTGAGTTATACTTCGCCCCTCTCACCTTGAGCCTGTGACCCCTCGTGATCGTCACCTCCGACCTGGGAAAAAGCTTCCCACTGTTCACCTTATCTATCCCCTTCATAATCTTGTACACCTCTATTAGATCTCCCCTCATTCTCCGTCTTTCCAAGGAGAACAACCCCAGTCTACCCAATCTCTCCTCATAGCTAAGACCCTCCATACCAGGCAACATCCTGGTAAACCTTCTCTGCACTCTCTCTAACGCCTCCACGTCCTTCTGGTAGTGCGGCGACCAGAACTGGACGCAGTACTCCAAATGTGGCCTAACCAGCGTTCTATACAGCTGCATCATCAGACTCCAGCTTTTATACTCTATACCCCGTCCTATAAAGGCAAGCATACCATATGCCTTCTTCACCACCTTCTCCACCTGTGTTGCCACCTTCAAGGATTTGTGGACTTGCACACCTAGGTCCCTCTGTGTTTCTATACTCCTGATGACTCTGCCATTTATTGTATAACTCCTCCCTACGTTATTTCTTCCAAAATGCATCACTTCGCATTTATCCGGATTAAACTCCATCTGCCACCTCTCCGCCCAATTTTCCAGCCTATTTATATCCTGCTGTATTGCCCGACAATGCTCTTCGCTATCCGCAAGTCCAGCCATCTTCGTGTCATCCGCAAACTTGCTGATTACACCAGTTACACCTTCTTCCAAATCATTTATATATATCACAAATAGCAGAGGTCCCAGTACAGAGCCCTGCGGGACACCACTGGTCACAGACCTCCAGCCGGAAAAAGACCCTTCGACCACTACCCTCTGTCTCCTATGGCCAAGCCAGTTCTCCACCCATCTAGCCACTTCTCCTTGTATCCCATGAGCCTTAACCTTCTTAACCAACCTGCCATGTGGGACTTTGTCAAATGCCTTACTGAAATCCATATAGACAACATCCATGGCCCTTCCTTCATCAACCGTTTTTGTCACTTCCTCAAAAAACTCCACCAAATTTGTAAGGCACGACCTCCCTCTTACAAAACCATGCTGTCTGTCACTAATGAGATTGTTCCGTTCTAACTGCACATACATCCTGTCTCTAAGAATCCTCTCCAACAACTTCCCTACCACGGACGTCAAGCTCACCGGCCTATAATTTCCTGGGTTATCCCTGCTACCCTTCTTAAACAACGGGACCACATTCGCTATCCTCCAATCCTCAGGGATCTCACCCGTGTCCAAAGAAGCGACAAAGATTTCCGTCAGAGGCCCAGCAATTTAATCTCTCGTCTCCCTGAGCAGTCGAGGATAGATGCCATCAGGCCCTGGGGCTATGTCAGTTTTAATGTTCCCTAAAAAATCTAATACTTCCTCTCTTGTAATGGAGATTTTCTCTAACGGGTCAACACCTCCCTCCGAGACCCTCCCGGTTAACACGCCCCTCTCCTTCGTGAATACCGATGCAAAGTATTCATTTAGGATCTCCCCTATTCCCTTGGGTTCTAAGCATAATTCCCCTCCTTTGTCCCTGAGAGGTCCGATTTTCTCCCTGACAACTCTTTTGTTCCTAACCTCTGCCCGCTCCAATTCCGTGGCGGGTGGGGTGGTAGAATTCCAGCGATTGTGTTATATTAATTCAAAACGAATTAAAAGCAGCTTTATAACCTTTTTTAAAAAATTATATTATTTTATCACTATTTTAAAGAGTGTTCATGGATATCAGCACAATAAATGTGATCAAGGCAAGAATAATTTTACTCAAGATCTTTGGATGTTTTAAAATAATCCCTTAACCATGATGGCAAAGAAATTACAAAGTAATGATTTATTTGAGAAAATGTATTTCTTTTTCAATACTGAAGAATTGTACTTTTCGTAAACTTTCTTTTCTTAATGCCCTTCTCTATTCTCTAATCTCTATTCAAAGCCCTGCTACCATTCTAAATTCCTGTCACATCATCACTCCCCCTGGTCCTGTATAATAGAAATAACTTGCATGTATATATCATTTCAGCACATCTTGCAGTAACATTCCAAACTCCTTCGTCCACAAAGAATTACATTCTACAATTATTGTTTTTTATCAAGTTAACAGAGCCTAAATTTCATGCACAGCAAACTCCCAGCTGAATGACCAGTCAGCCGATTTGATTTTGGTGTATTGTTCATTAAGAGAACAATGTTAGCCGGGACAACTTCCTCTTTTCCTTTGCGTAATATCATAGGATTTTTATGGGACAAATGGGGGAGCGGTTGTGTTGTGGTAATGTCACTAGACCAGAGACCCAGGTTTGGGGACCCAGGTTCAAATCTCACCACAACAGAAATTGTTGATTGTTGGAAAAATCCGTGATTGTCTTAATTACCCATCTTGTTCACTAATGTGCCATACGGAAGGAAATCTCCTGTCATTACCTGCTCTGGCATATATGTGACTCCAAATGCACAGCAATGTGGTTGACTCTTAATTGTCCTCTGATATGGCCAAGCAAGACACTTGCTTGGCCATATTAGAGTGTAACTGGATGGATGACTCTACATCGACCTAGGCACCAGAAATGATACCAGCAAACAGAGCCCTGTTAACCCTGCAAAATCCTCATTACTAACATTGGGTGACTTGTGCCAAAATTGGGAGAGCTGTCTCACAGACAAATCAAGTAACAGCTTGACATAGTCATACTCTTAGAAGCACACCTTACAGATAATGGCCCAGACACTACCATCACAGCACAGTAGTATACAGTCGGAAGGGAATTGCCCCGGGAGTCTTCAATCTCTTGCTGATTACTACATACTGACCCCCTTCAGTTGATGAATCGGTATCCCTTCCTCCGTGTTGAATACCACTTGGAGGAAGCACTGAGGGTGGCAAAAGTGAAATGAACTTCAATATCCAACATTACTGATTGAGCTGGCCAGGTCCTAACAGACATAGCTGCTAGTTTGGGTCCGTAGCAGGTAGAGAGAGAACCACCAAGAGGGAAAAGCGTACTTGATCTCATCCTCACCAACCTACCTGTCGCAGGTGTATCTGTCAGAAAGTATCATTAGGAATGATCACCACACAGTCCTGGTGGAGACGAAGTCCCATCTTCACATTACGGATACCCTTCATTCTGCTGCATGGCACTACTACTGTGCTAAATGGCACAGATTTCAAATAGATCTAGCAACTCTAGCCTGGACATCCGTGAGGAGTTGTGGGCCATCAACAGCAGCAGAATTATATTCAACCATAATCTGTAACCTCATGTCCCATTTTATCCCCCACTCTACCATCACCACCAAGCCAGGGAATCAACCCTAATTCAATGAGAAGTGCAGAATGGCATGCCTGGAGCAACACTAGCCATATCTAAAAATGAGATGTCAACCTGGTGAAGGTACAAAACATGACTACTTGCATGCCAAACAGCATAAGCAGCAAATAATGGACAGAGCTAAGCGATCCCACTACCAACAGATCAGATCTAAGCTTGCCATCTTAACCTCCTCCGTAGGTTTCCAGCCTTCAGTCAATTTGATTCTCTCCACATGATGTCAAGAAATGACTGAAGGCACTGGATACTGCAAAGGTTATGGTCCCTGACAATATTCTAGCAATAGTACTGAAGACTTGTGCTCCAGGACCTGCAGCACCCGTAGCCGAGCTGCTCAAGAACAGTTACAACACTGACATCTACCTGACAATGTGGAAAAATGTCCAGGTTCTTCACATAAAAAGCAGGACAAATCCAACCCAGCCATGCTTCTCTCAATCATCAATAAAGTAATGGAAAGGGTCATCAACAGTACTATAAAGAGGCACTTAGTCAGCACTACCCTGCTCTTTGATGCTCAAGTTGGTTCCACCAAAGTCACTCAGCTCCTGGCCTCATTACAGCTTTGGTTCAAACATAGACAAAACAGCTGAATTCCAGAGCTGAAGTGAGAGTGACTGCTTTTGACATCAAGGCAGCATTGACCAAGTATGGTATCAAGGAGCCCTAGCAAAACTGAAGTAAGGGACAAAATGCTCCACGGGTTAGAGTCATACCTGGTACAAAGGAAGGTGGTTGTGGTGATTGGAGATCAATCATCTTGGCTCTGGAATATCACTGCAGGAGTTCCTTGCACCTTGTAAATGAATAAACTAAAAATAAAGAAACAAACAATAAGTCCAGAGGGGGTGTGACTGGCAGAATCAAGAACCGTTGCTGTGCATAAGGAAAAATAAGAGAAAAACGAGAGTGAAACCAAAGCCTACAATAAAAAGGAAGCAAAAGGGGGGCAGTTCTGGTCACCCTATTATAGAAAGGACATTTATTAAACTAGAAAGAGTGCAGAAAAGATTTACTAGGATGCCACTGGGACTTGATGCTTTGAATTATAAGGAGAGGCTGGATTGACTGGGACTTTTTTCCCTGGAGCATGGAGACTTTGGGGTAATCTTATAGAGGCCTATAAAATAATGAGGGGCATAGATTAGGTAGATAGTCAACATCTTTTCCCAAAGGTAGAAGAGTCTAAAACTAGATGGCATGGGTTTAAAGTGAGAGGGGAGAGATACAAAAGGGTCCAGAGGGACAATTTTGTTTTTCACTCAGAGGGTAGTGAGTGTCTGGAAAGAACTGCCAGAGGCAGTAGTTGAGACAGGTACAATGTTGTCTTTTAAAAAGCATTTAGACAGTTACATGGGTAAGATGGGTACAGAGGGATATGGGCCAAATGGGACTAGCTTAGTGGTAAAACCAGGGCAGCATGGATAAGTTGGGCCGAAGGGCCTGTTTCCATGCTGTAAACCTCTATGACTCTATGACAGAGTACAGAGTTTACAGGCTGGAGTTGTTAAACACAACGGGTGGGCTTTTCTCCTGTTTTTGGCAGAATGCAACAGCATGTTGGAAAAGCGGCAATGAGGCCTTTGGCGTTGGTTTTCTCCACCATATCACTCAGGACATAATCGAAAACAATTGAAGGAACGGGGTCCACAATACCACATTGGCTTTGATTGAACCTGCCCAACCAACAACTTAATTTTTTAATGAAGGCCATTTAAAGACTGCTGTAATAAGCAAAAGTAAAAATAGAGCACCCTCTCACACTCCCCGCATGCAACGCCTCCTGACACTGCACCCTGGCACTGTCCCGGTACAGCCCGCAGCACAGCCCATTGAAACCGAGCAGTGCCGAGGGCAGTGCACATGCAGCAGCAGGGGGCAGAACGAGGGCAGTGTCCGGGCACTGCCTGGGCCTGACCTTCTCCCCACTGAGCAATACAATCACCTGAGCTCCTCCAGCGGGTCTGCCCACCAGGTGCATGCTGTGGGGAACGAGTCATATTTCCCATCAGTGTGCTCTCATGCCCATGTGAATGGAAAATGTAATGGGGTGATTATCAAACGTAGAAGCATGATAATTACATTCAAATGTATTAAATGCGGTTCCTGATGTTGAATGTTCCTGTTACGTCATTGGCAGAGGGTGGAGATAATAACGATGAGATTTCCGGGTGATGTAAAGTGAGATTTGGGTCTCTCACAAGATTTTCTGCTCCTGTCACTAAACCCACCCAAGAAGAATGGGAGTGGAGAATCCCGACCAATGTTGAATCCAGAAGGTTGTAAAGAGCTTAATCGACAGATGAGGTACTTTTCGTTGAGTTTATGTTGAACTTCGCTGACACACTGGAAGGTGCCAGCATGCAGGCAATGCAGGAAATAAAAATGACCAGTGGTCAGAAGCTCAGGGCCACACATGACTGAACCAAGGTGTACCAGAACTGGTTTTCAATTTGCGTTTTGTCTCCATAGTGTAGACCAAACTGCATGTGTGCATTATAATATTATATTTTTTAGTAGAGTATGATTGTCCACATTTTCCGATCTCCAGTTCATCGCATACCCTTGGAAGCCCCAATACACTGATTCCGTGGGATTTGCCCCAGAAATTTGAACTTCCAATGGGCAATTCCTCTGCTTCCCTGGAGCCTCAGGAAAAAGTCTGCAACTCTGAGTAGAGTAGGAGACTTCGGACAATTCCGCCTTCCTTACCTGAATAGTTACCTAGGAAATGTGAGACATAAAATCCGAGTCTAACTCCTGGGTATCAGTGAAATTGGCCCCTCATTCACTCACACTGACACCCCGGACTCCCACCTCAAAATCTACCCCCTCCACCAACCACCCCATTGATCCCCATGACTCTCCCTCAACGACCCCGACTGCCCCCAACATAAGCTGATCTGACCTGACCCGACCTCACCACCTGACCCCTCCCTCCATCCCCTGACCTGTCCCCATCTCTATCCCCTGACCTGACCTGACCCGACCTCACCTCCCTCCATCCCCTGACCTGTCCCCATCTCCTTCCTCTGACCTGACCTGACCAGACTTGACCTGACTGCACACCCTACCCAGTTACCACTCTATCCCCTTACCCCCTTAACTCACCCAACCTATGCCCTCACACCTACACGTTCACCCATTCAGTGTCCCATTCATCCAGACACTCATACACTAACACACTGAAAACCTGTTTAAATGTCCCAGCTTTTCAGTGTAGCAGCTAATACCTAGCCAGTGCTGTAAAACTGGAGCATGGTCAGTCTTGACCTGTGATCTAGTGCTACAAGCAAACAGTTGGATTGAAGGCATTACTGAAGAAGCTGAAAGTCCCAGCCAGAAATGCAGAACTCAAATGTGGCATAGAAAAGTAGGGATAGAAGTAAATCGGAAGGTGATTGTCATCACTTGGAAGATTTGGGCCAATAAATTGAAAGAGGCATACGCAAATCCACGTCTCACCCCAAAGGATTATTTGAGGCAATAGATGGTGAGGAGAAAGGATATGAAAGGGCAAAAAATAAAAGGTGTGTGGATGTATGCACACTGAGCAATGGGCGTGGCAGTGCAAACTATTATGTGACTTCAAGAAGAAATTAGATATAGCTCTTGGGACTAAAGGGATCTGGGGATATGGCGGAGGAAGGGGGTTTCAGGATATTGGATTTGATGATCAGCCATGATCAAAATAAATGGTGGAGCAGGCTCAAAGGGCCGAATGGCCTAATCCTGTTTCTGTTTTCTATGTTTCCATGGCTACACAGCAGCCACCAGTGCACCACAGTTTGCGATCAGGGAGTACATTCCTGCTCTTCCTAATGCCCCAAAAATACCACCAGGATCTTGGTTGGCTCCCTGATTTACACATGCACATAATATTTCATCCGTTTCAAGAATGAGTGTGGAGCGACCATTTACAGACTCCGCAAGAAACCTCATCAAATGGGCCTTGGACATTGATAGGGTGACTGCTGTCCCATTGCCATTTTCGACTGCTCGATAGCTCTATAACAGGATAGCATCAGCTGAGAACCTCCCTCTTTGTCACAAAATCAATGCATTTAATTAATCTAAGAGAATGACCGATTATTTATCTTTAAAAAAAATGTTGGCTTATAGATTTTTAACACCACTCTAAAAAATACCAGTTTGTTTTTATTATATGCAAGGCAATTTTGAATGAGGAAAGCTATTTTACATATTTAGTTTGCGACTGTGGAGATTAGACGCCAGTAAATATTGTAATTTTATCTTTGCAGATCAGTTTGTTTCAGAATAACTGATTAGCGAAGGAGTCAAATTAACTCAGAACCATGTAAGTTTACGGCACAGCAGGAGGCAATATGGTCCATTGTGTCTGCTAGATAATCCAAAACTAATTCAACTGCCACACTCTCTTCCCATAGTCCTGGATCTATTTTGCTTCAAAAGCTTATCCAATGTTTCCTTAACAGAGGCAGTGGTCTCTAATTTAACTTTCGACCATTTGTTTTGTCATTACAGTGATGATACTTTATCATTTCCTGATGCATTTAACTTCACAAAAGCAGGTCTGAACTGAAAATGCTCATTGTTTTAAAGTTTTTTAAAAAGTTTATTTATTCGTGTCACAAGTAGGTCTACATTTAACACTGCAATGAAGTTCCTGTGAAAATCCCCGAGTCGCCACATTGTGAGAAAGTATGCATGCGTTTCTACTTAATGACCCACACCTAGAAAAAAATCAGCTGTTTACTTTTCACTTGCATTTGTTAATCCATTAAGGGGGGGAGCGGGGGGAGTAAGAATGCTAAAACCAGTGCTAATCATGGATAAATAGTCCATCAGTGCTTTCATTGATGTTTTATCTGTTTGTCCTCACATCATGGGCCCGATTTTACCATTTTGATTCTAAGTACTGGGCGAACTTGAATCTGGGAGTGTTTCAGATCCGACTTTTTGACCTGTTCTCAGGTGCCCCCATACGCACTCTGCCTGAAAAAGTAGCAGCGATTCTGAATCGCGCTGCAGAAGCCAGTGGGTGGGGCTTATCGCACCCGAAACACTGCAGCTCCAATAGGAGCCTTCAACTGTGCATGCGCAGTAAAAACAATTTTGAAAAACGTTCCCCTGCCACACTGCTCCCGGGCCGCATAATACCTCCCCCTTGGCCCCCACAGACATTGCCCCACCCCCACAACATTACCGACCCGCTTATCCCCCCACACCCCCCCACCCCCCGCTACCCAAAATGATCGTGGCCCCCTGCTGTCCTTCCGCACGCAGAATGGCAGTGGACCCCTCTCCCCCCCCCCCCCCCCCCCACACCAGAGATCCATCTGACCCACCTCCCTCCTCCCCCCACCAGAGATCCATCTGACCCACCTCCCTCCTCCCCCCACCAGAGATCCATCTGACCCGTCTCCCTCCCCCCCACCAGAGATCCATCTGACCCATTTCCCCCTCCGACACCCCACCAGAGATCCATCTGACCTGCCTCTCTCCCCCCCCCGACCAGAGATCTATCAAACCCGCCTCCCTCCTCCCCCCCACCAGAGAGCGATCTGACCCACCTCCCTCCCACCCACCAGAGATCCATCTGACCTGCCTCCCTCCTCCCCCCCCACCAGAGAACGATCTGACCGGCCACCCTCCTCCCCCTACCAGAGATCCATCTGACCCATCTCCCTCCCCCCACCAGAGATCCATCTGACCCGCTTCCCTCCCCCCCACCAGAGATCCATCTGACCCGCCTCCTTCCCCCGCTACCAGAGATCCATCTGACCCGCCTCCTTCCCCCACTACCAGGAGCCATCTGACCCGCTTCCCTCCCCCCCACCAGAGAGCCATCTGACTCGTCTCCCTCCTCCCCCCACCAGAGATCTATCTGATCTGCCTCCCTCCTTCCCCACCCACCAGAGAATGATCTGACCCGCCTCTCTCCTCCCCCCACCAGAGATCCATCTGACCCACCTCCCTCCCCCCATGAGAGAGCAATCTGACCTGCCTCCCTCCTCCCCACCAGAGATCCATCTGACTCGCCTCCCTCCCCCCCCCACCAGAGAGCCATCTGACCCGCTTTCCTCCCCCCTACCAGGGAGCCATCTGACCGCTTCCCTCTCCCACACCAGAGATCCATCTGACCCCTTCCCTCCCCCCCACCAGAGAGCCATCTGACCCACCTTGTTCCCTCCCCACCAGAGTGACATCTGACCCGCTTCCCTCCCCCCCCAACCAGAGATCCAGCTGACCCGCCTCCCTCCCTATCCCCCCCACCAGAGATCCATCTGATCTGCCTTCCCCACCCCCCAGCTCCCCCCCCCCCCTCCCCCCACCACCGATCTGAGTCAGAGAGCCGCTGGAAGCTCTGAACTTACCTCCTCAGAAGCTGGAGCACCCGAAACAGACTTTTGCGGACCATGTCTGTTTCGTGCCGAATCTGGATGGGTGAATGCGGTGGTAAAAGGGGAAGTGCTGGTAAGTTTGGGTGTTCAGCCCATTAAGTAAATTTAAATATATGCAAATACATTTAAATTGACGTTGCGCCCATTTCGGGCCTGGTCCCGATCACGGCCATTTTCAGCCATTGGTAAAGGGGGAACGGCCGCGGAGATGGTCACGGATTGTCTACTCGGCTCTCACCCAACTTAACAAAGTTTTCACACTTGAAAACTTGATGATAAAATCGGGCCTGATATAGTGTGGAACAGAGAAAGATTGTAATCATTTAGGTCAACACCAATAATCAATGCAATGTTCTAAAATGTAAAGAAATGTGATATAATCTTTTTAAAGCTAAATAAGTCAACCTATCTGAATTTGACTTTTAGGGAATTAATTCTAGGTCAGTCATGCTAAGTGACCAGACTATTATTCATTTTTAATCAACTTCCCATTTTAATTTTAGCCCATATTCCTGCTTTCAGTTTTTCAAGCTGAGGTTTGTGTTTCAGCACTGGTGAGTGGAATAATATTGTGTAAAGACAATTATGATTAAAGGGGGTTTGATGACAGTACAGATTTCTGAAAAGATCTCAATTATCACCCCCTGTAGAGTTGTGGAACCACCAGAAAAACAATGACAAAAGGGACAAATCACTCCCATGTCACTGTCCACTCAGGCCACCATGGCCCCTCCTCATCTATCATACTGTGTTGAGTGCTATGTCCTGCTCTAGACACTTCAGAGAACAAACCCCCAGTTGATTTGGAATGCTGAGAATGTACCTCAAGCTGACAAAAAACTAGTTTGATGAGACAATTAGTGGTTTTGTTTCATGTTATTCTGTCAGTGAATGCTAGAGGTATGAAAGCACCCTAAAAGCATGGTACCTTAAGACACCAGGGAAAATTCCAGCAGCAAAGACATGTTCACAGAGAGCACAAGTCAGAGAATTGATGTCTCTCTATTGTCTCCCTATTCCTGACCCATAGTTTCTTCATGCTTCCTTTTCCCAATGGAATAAACCACCATCCTATACGTCGCACTCCAATACTGCTTTGTAGTTAATTTGAAAAGTCAAAAGACTTTTTGTTTTATTACACAAGACTGATTTAAAAGGTAAAACATACAACAGAGATTCCGTTTCCTTTGTTTAGACTTATTAAAAGTCTGTTCACATAACATTCTTTATGGGGATAAAATCTGCTTTACTCTGAAATAACTCAGAAAATTATCTTGGTGTTAAAATTCTACGGGCATTGGGGGATGGGTGGGGAGGGGGATGTTCTGCAGATTAGAGTTACAGTGGAAGAGTTATACTGAGACACAAGAGAAACCATGGCAGAATTTCAGTTCCAGGCCGATGTGTGTCTAATTAAACATTTACTCAGCAGGTTACTAATAGTCATTAAATTTTACTGGTGCAATTTTATGTTTGAAAGTTTTTTCAGCTGCCCACATGAATTCATTGCTATAGGTATTACTGATAAATGTACCCATTAGAAATTGAGAAGAACTTAACGAGTTAATGATATTGCTGTGTGGCTAGTTCTTGACAGTATTAATCCTATTTACATTTAATGTTTAAACGCAATGATGCTATTAATCATTGAATATTATGTTAGCTATAAATTGCACTTTTAGCAGCAGTACTCCCACAATATTTGCACCACTCAAGTCTTTTTGTGAGGACTAAGTCAAAGCGAGCAAGGCCAATCTCCTCTGGGAGTTACATCGATCTTCGATTTAATTTCTGACTGCGTAGAAAGAGTGTGTGGGCGGGATTTTATGGCCTCGCTCGTCCTGAAACCGTAAAATCCCGCCCGATGTCAACAAGCCGTCCCATTGTCCACCCCTCGCCCACTCCAATATCCGTGACAGGTTGTGTAGCTGCTGCTCAATAATGTTGGTACTGTTACAGTGTCAATAACAACTACATTTACCATAGTGCATTTATCAGAAGAGTTGCCTCCTTGTGTCTCATGAAACCCTCGGACGACGCGATGCAGTTCAAGGTAAACCATTTCTCTGAGGTAACAAATGCCTTTGGCCTTACAATTAGCCTAAAGAAATGAGAAGCCAACCAACCATTGCCCCAAAACAATTACAATCTACCACAGATCAGCATTGACAGCAGCAACCCCAGTGCAGTACAACCGTTCACCTATCTAGATATCATTTCAAATGATGTCACTGTCACAAGGACATAGACAATTGACTGTCCAAGGCCGACAACTCCTTTGGCCGTCTATGGAAGCAAGCCATGCACTGCACATCTCTATCAAAACTCAATTACACAGAGTGGTTGCCATTACCACCCTCTCATACACACAGAAAACAAACGTGATTACTTATAAGGTTTTGGGTTCGGGAGCCACAGAGATCTAAGATAGGCAGTTGAGTGTTCGTAAGTAATTTGGAGGTAGTGTATTAAGTTTATTAAGAAGTAACAGTTTAAATATGATGTATTAGCTAAACAGATAAAAATATGACCCGCGACAGTTGAGAGTGGTTTACGGATCCCAGAAGATGAACGGAAGCTGGCACAGTGTCTTGATCTGGGTAGCTTGTGACAGCAGCATTCTGCTCCCCAGCATTAGAGAGTTCTTCGCCCATCTCCCTCGATCTTTCCTGGCTAACCTTCTGTCTGAAGAAGGCATCTTCCTGATGAGGGCTGCTAGTTTACCCTGTGTCAATCACTTGTTTGAACCTTTGTAACGAATAAAGGCAGCAGGAGTACCCAAGATGTCAGGGTGGTCATCCCTGTCCATCGCCTACCTTGAGGTTACTTTTTAGTTTTCCTCATGCTGAGGATCATTTGCTAGATAAAGGCAGTACACAGGATGGCAGAAGGCTTTGTGCCATCAGTTCAATAGTATTTGTAAAGTCCAATGACTTCATTGTGGGAAGCATAATATTTGTGACCATTATCTCGACCTTGTCTTGGTCACTGACTCCTTAGAATTATATTTTTATTTCAGAGAGAGAGAGAAGTAAGCTAGCTAATTTCATTAGAGCTCTATACTCTTTAAAAATAACATTTCTTGAAAGTCCCTATTTTTCTCATGCAGGAATAGCTCCATTAATGCTGATTCGATCCATCAAGAACATCAGATGTTGAGGACTTCATAAACAATGAAGTCCTCAACAAAGCCAATCTGCCCAGCATTGAATGCGTTCTCTTACAATGCTAATTTGACTGGACAGAACAGGTGTCACAAGCGGAAGATTCCAGAATGCCAAAAGCAGTCCTTTATGATGAACAGTAGGCCAGTGCTTCAAAGAACAATTGAAAAGAGAGTTCTTTCTCATCCTAGCTGATATTGACCAATGGATGTGGGAGCAGGAGGCTGCTGACAGAAGCAACTGGTGCACACCAGCCAGGAAACCAAACTACAAGTTTGAAACAAAGGGATATGAGGCTGCTGAAGAATGAGACAGACAAAGGAAAACATCTGCTTAAACCAGCATTCCTCCAAATCCAATAGTTTCACTGCCCCCACTGCCCAAGAGCCTAAGGATCAAGAATTGGCTTCTTTAGTCACCAATGTTCGTGCCAAGTATGACAGAGAGATGTTTTCCCATGACCTTTGCCATGAAGAACCTGCCATCATCAACATCAGAAGAGGAACAGACAGCAAGATCATTAACTCATTAGAATCTTCTCAATTTCCAGTGGGTACATTTATCAGTAATATCTACAGCAATGAAGTAATGTAGACAGATGAAAAAGCTTTCAAGTATAAAATTGCTCCTGTAAAACTTCATGGCCAGAATTTTATGACCTCATCGCACCCGTTTTGCAGCGGGAAAATGTCGTAAAATCGGGCACGACGCGACTTGTGGGAAGGGCGCCCGTTTTCGCGCCCGTTCCAATTTTATCAAAAAACAAAACTCGGCACGATCAGGAGCCCACCCAAAATGGGCGAAAAGTCAATTTGCATTTTTTGCATTCATCATAATGTCATTAGCGAGCTTCACTCCCAATCATCCCAGCTCAGCTGCCTTAACCACCTTATTCGCTGCAGCTGGATCGATTGGGAAAACACCTTCTCTATAAAAGGCACATTGAGGGGCTTAATCAGTGAGGGTTAGTGAGGAGGTAAGTCTCCGTGTTCAAACTGCTCCCTGCTAGTCAGAGGGGGTTGTTTCGTGATGACTATGTTGCTTTACATTTCGGGGGGAGGCGGGGGTGCCTGCGAGTGTGTGGGGGTGTGGGGTTCTGTTGTTGCTCACAGCGTTCAACCTTGGACTCTCAGCACGGACCCAGCTCCGAGCACTGACCTCGGGTCTTAACGCTGACTTTGGGTCCTAGTGCAGGAAGCAACAAGCACTGTTGCTGGTGGGGGATGGGCTGGAAACTCTCTGAAGTGGCAGTGCTTGTCAAGCAGCATTGTCTGTGGCCACTATTATATGGGTTCTGGGTGTGTGTGGTGCCAGCCTTGGAGGTCCCTGCATCCTCTTCTTCCAAGGGTCTTCTGTCAGGGGCAGGATGGGCGGGAGCAGCTGTCTGGGCCACGATGCCGGATGGCCCGGGCACATCAGGATTCCTTCCTGTACCACAGGAACATAGCCCCACAAGGGAGGGAGAGGAATCTGGGCTCCATGCAACTTACTTGAGATTTCTCCAACAAGTGGATGATTAGCAGTTGCTCACTTCTATGCTCTAGCCCGACCATGCTGTCGCTAATGGTCCACATGCCCTCCTCTCCTGCAAGCTCCAATGCCCATCCCTCAAAGGGGTGAGGACCCGGATCTCAGGCACACCACCCCCTGCCTTCACCCTCTCCTGGAAATTATGGGTATTCTTCTCCTGTGGGTACAGAGCCATGTAAAATCTGATGGCACAAGTCCTGCATGGTTTCAGGGAGTAGCCCTCAGATCCAAGAGTTGTGATAATCTTGGGTGAGAGAAGGGAGGTGCTTGGGGGTTAGAGGCTGAAAGCATGCAGAGTGCTTGGGGTGGGGGCATCTTGGGGTCATTTAGGAGGAAGATGCTAGATGAGGTAAAACACTCACCCTTGCTGCCCGAATTAGGTCATTCAGTTTTTTGCGGCACTGCTTCCCAGTTCTCCTGGCCAGTGCCCTGGCACTAAAGCATGCTGCCACCACGTCCCAGGCTGCATTTCCATCCCTTCTTCTGGGACAGCGTCCTGCTGGGGGGAAGAGGTTGTCCCACCTTGCCTCCACCGCCTCCAGAACCTGGTCAGATCAGCATCTGAAAAACAGAGCGCTGTCTTCCTGGAGGCCATTTCTTCCTGCACTGCTTGCCTATTTGTCCATCCTTGGGGTTTTTATGGAGCTCTCCCTTGTTAGGGCAGATCAGCGGCAGGAGGTTTGGGTGAGTCATGCGCCCATTAGAGCATTCCAGCGAGCTTAATGAAGTTTGCGTTATTGCCATGAAGGGGAGGCCAAGTCAGTACTTGCAGGTGTGCTGATGGAAGGGGAAAGGTGGGGTGGAATTTGTGCCTCCGTGATGGTCAAGGGAGAGAGAGGGTCAGTCAGCCATTGGGGCCAGGGGGGTGATGAGGGGGCTATGTGCCAGAGGGTCTAGGGAGGGTGGGGGTCCAATGGAGTAAGGGGGTTGGTAATGTTGGGGGGGGGCTCTGATGTCTGTGGGGAAGAGGGGGAGGCTGTATCTGGTGCGTGGGAGTTCTGCTTTTTTTCCAGTTCTCCTGCGCATGTGCAGTTTGTGGTTCTGAGATGCTGGCTGTCTGGCGAATTATGCCTCAAACGGCTAGAAATGTTCTAGCTCATATTTTCAAAGATTAAGTGCATAAGGCTGGACATGAAAACTCGCCCGAGAAACAGATCAGTAACCCTCCCGTTTTCACGGTAGGTGAACACTGAGAAAAAATCTCGTAAAATTCTGCCCAATGATTTTTAGCAACTTGCTTTAGTAAATGTTTAATTAGGCACAAGTGGGCCTGAAACTGAAATTCTGCCACAGTAGCAATGGTAGAAAATTTTCAACATCACAATAGTGACAACGATTCAGAAAAGTATTTCATTGGCTATTTTGTGATGTCCAGTAGTCCGAAAAATCACAATGTAAATGCAAGTCTTTCTATGCCTGAAAGGATAGTCAAGTTTTATGAGTTTTGAGGAGGGCTTCAAAAGCTGGAAAGGGAGTCCAGCGAGGCACTGGGATGATGGCAAGTGATGGGGTTGAGGTTCAGTCACAAGTGGTAGGGATGCACAGTCAACCACAGTTTGAGAACTGAAGGTCGTGGGCAGGAATGTTTCTCTCAATCAAGGTCATATAAAGATTTGTATAAACAAAGACAAATGGTGGGATTTTCCTGTTTTCACCCTTACAGTGCGCTTATTGGGAATTATAAGGTGCAGCTGTTAGCAGGAACAGCTGAGCGAGGCAGACATGTGAAAAGCCTGAAGAGTCTGGACAGTTTGACTAGTGATTTCTGCAGTTTGGAATTTTTTTATTGCTGCAGCGGTTCCCTTTTCTGGCCATTCCGCCTAAACTCATCTGAACTTTATTTTAACTGCTTCTGAAGGTGTCAGACCACCATCCCCCTACCCACTGTGAGATCTTCTCAAGAGCAAAGGTGACATTCCATATGGGCATCCTCTCAGTGTCATTACTGTGGAGGTAGAGGAGCATTGGAGTTAGGCCACCTTCAAGGAAGATGCACCATGCCAAATATCATTCTGCACCTACTCCTCATCCTACTGAATACAGACAACACAACTAACAGGAGGTAAAGGCAAAATACTGTGAATGCTGGAATCTGAAAAAAAACCCAGAAAATGCTAGAAAATCTCAGCAGGTCTGACAGCATCTGTGGAGTACCATACTACCCAAATTCCCTCTTTTTCAGGTGTGTCCCTAAGTACTGGGTCTCGTGACTCAAAAACCATCGATAATTGTTTTCCTTGCCCTCTGTGAATCATCCAGTGCCACATCCTCACTAACATGCACCATAGAAAGCATTCTTTCTAGTTGAATCACAGCTTGGTATGGCTCCTGCTCTGTCCAAGACCGCAAGAAACTACAAAGGGTCATGAACGAAGTCCAGTCCATCACTCAAACCAGCCTCCCATCCATTGACACTGTCTACGCTTCCCATTGCCTTGGAAAAGCAGCCAGCATAATTAAGGACCTCATGCACCCCAGACATTCTCTCTTCCACGCTCTTCCACCGGGAAAGAGATACAAAAGCCTGAGATCACATACCAACTGACTCAAGAACAGCTTCTTCCTTGCTACCATCATACTTTTGAATGGACCTACCTCACACTAAGTTGATCTTTCTCTACACCCTAGCTATGACTGTAACACCACATTCTGCACCCTCTCCTTTCTTTCTCTATGAACGGTATTCTTTGTCTGCATAGTGTGCAAGTAACAATACTTTTCACTGTATACTAATACACGTGACAATAATCAATCAAATCAAATCAGTATTAATTTCCTCTGGAGAACGATATCTGAGCTGGTGCCTAGACACTTTGCTGGCAAGGACAATTAGCAGTCTTAGTCCTATTTCCTTCTGAACACACAGTTTGAAAGTCAGAATCTGTAAGATTTTGTGTTCTACATCCGCGCCTGCGTCTCATGCCCTGGTGCCTTATTCAGCTGCTTGTTCCAGTGCTTCCTTCTGCGGACACTCCTGAGAAGTATGAGAGGGAAAAAAATCGTGAGTCACGACTGAGAGTCTCACTTTTCCAAGGCCCAAGTGAGCGAGGGAAACACTGCTCCTTTCCTAACTGATTGACTCCAGTTTGCTGTTCAACTGTTCAGCCAGAACTGTCATCTTAAAGGCTGATATCCCTGAGTGGAGATAATTGTAGTTTGCAAGTTAAGCACCAAACCACTTAAATTTGGTTGGTATAATCAAGCTCCACTGAAATTGGGCTTTAGAACAGCATTAGATAATTACAGATGAGGAAGACATGTTGATTTGTCATACTTTATTCATTCAGTGAGATCCAGACATCTTCCCATGAAGCATTCAGTTCTCTTATTCCAGAGTTTGAGCTCCTCTACTTTATTTAGAAATCTATTTCACGCATTGACCAATTTATGTGTGATGGACAATTCCCTGCTATCATTCCTAAAATTACAATCTATTTCTAGTTCTATAATTTAATTGGCAATAATATTCCAAGTCAGTTCTTACTATACCTTCAATAATCTTTATATGCATAGTGACCTGACTTGTGCATATTAACCTGTAATTTCACTGGCTAACCAATCATATACTGAACTGCTTTAAAGGGACTTTTTAAAGACAGGAAATATATTGACTAAAGCAGGTTGCCACAAGTCATTTGACATCTGGTATTGCAAGTTTGATCAGTTTCTAAATCTCTAAAAAGTTGCACAATGAATACAATTTAGGTGTGCCACAACAGGTCCTTCTCTGGAATTTCACATCTGAGAATGTCAAGAACTACTTCAAAAGGATTTATTGAAAAATGTACTGGACCTACATTTGCATTTCTATAAGGCTATATCTCCGGTGGAGGCAGGTTTACTAAGACACTGGTTATATGGAGAAATGTCTTCCTAGCTCATCAAGATGGATAATAACTTATATAGGGGGTTAATGGCTAGGTCATTACAAAATCTACGCACTCACATCCAGGTTTCCCTGGGTGCCAGGGATCTATAAAAGCTGCGTGCACCATAGAGGGGGAAGCTATTTTAGATGATTTTGGCCATTTTAGTGGCATTTTACCACCTTGCTGGTATTTTACTACTGGTGGAACAGTCCCCTGTTACATGCGGAGCCTGTCATATCAGTGTACACAGCTTCCCTAAACAAGCCAGGGCCCTCGCAGCCAGAAGCTCAATGCCCTTGGACAGAAAATATCACATTACCACTGCCCAAACAGTTCCTCTGTGGGGGTTTCCCCTCCACCTTGGTGTTCCAACCAGCCTCTGGAGTTTTCAGCGCAATGCTTCTGTACTGACTAATGAGGACACCCCCATGTTGAGATACACTTGCGGTCTTCGACCCCACCTCAATATTGCTCACTGCACCTCTCTGACCTAGCTACCAAGGCTTGAGGGCAGTTGGGTCATTGATTGGATCAGGAACATTAATAGCATCCACTGTCCTTAATCACGTAGCGAGCACTGAAGAGGCTGATTCAATAGCCACATCTCAGTAGATTGCTCCATCAGGTACAAAACCAACAAGTGCCCAGCTGGTTCCAATGTCAGGGTCCTAAAGTATGTAGGAAAATCTAGCTTCGAGTTAAAGACACTATCTGTTGATTAAACTCAATCTCCCCAGATTTACCATTTTAGGTTTCTCTACCATCACTCAGTTGGCTTTGATAATCAATTTAATTCTTGTTGAGTTAATATTTTGACATTTAGAAAGCAAGTATCATTGTCAGTATTCCTTGTTGGAAAGCACGGAATATTATGTTTAACGCCGCTTTGATGACTGTTTGCCACTGGTTGATTTTTATAAAGAGCCATTCCTTTAAAAATGCTGGATAGCATATGTTCTTGTTGAGAAACCCTGTTCCTGCCAAGTAAGTGAACAGCAACTCTTCAAAATGATTACATAGACAAGATGTGACCTTTGGATACCCATGTGATCAGTATTTCAGTCATTTGGAGCACATTTGTTGCCAGGTGCAGATCTTGAATCACACGTGCAGACGAGTGGTGTGGGAAATTTTTCGCTCTTTCAGAAAAAAAAAGTAGACATACATCAAAAATGTGTTGGTGACACACTCCACTGCTACAGCAGTGTTTGCAAGGCAGTGTATGTTCATGGAACTAATTTTTTAGATAGACTGTTTGATTCTGCAGACTGTACCATGACATTGAGGGTGGCCAGACCACCAGTCTTTTGTTTTTTTTTTAAGTCTCCAAACCTTGATCTATATTGTAACAGATTTTGCAGGTTAGTCACAGATGCAGTCAGAGGCATTTTTTTAAACTTTTAGTTTAGGTTATTAGCCATTTGTCTATGAAGTGTGCTGCACATGCATCACACCGTTTGGTGAAAATGTACCAAATGTAAGAGCTTTTGTGTACATAAAATACCAGTTGATTTATTGTGGCATCGCACGGATAAGTTGGAGAAAATGGTCGCACTCTTCCTTGTTTCTGATAGTTTTGTGCTGATGTCTACCTTCCCTTTTGCTGCTCTTTCTTTCTCTTCTTTGCCTGCTATCTCTTCTTCATTCTTCTTTTCAAATCTCTTGATGTGGATGAGGATTTGTCTTTCTTCTGTTTCTTTCCTTGCAGGTGCGAAGTGCTAAATTGCATGGCATGGTTTGATGAGGAAAGGAGCCAGCTATTGTATGTTATGCAATGCATGACTTTGAGCATTGAAAATACCTGACACACTGCCACCTGCAGGAATAACTTGTACAGCAAAATTCCAATGGATTTTCAATGAACGAGGACTGCAAGTCTGAAATTTTCAAATAATAGATGTAGATTATGAACATTAGTATGGCATGGTGCATAATTACAAATAGTAATATTTATTAATTTTAGAAAAAAAATGATCCATTCTAACAGTCGGTGGTTATTGATTATTTGCTTCATTATTATGAATTTGTTTTTTCAAATGGAATGATGTTTGACCTGAAGAAAATTCTTATACTTGCATGTTCGTGCGTGACTCTTTAAATAATCTTTACCATAGTTATCATATTGTTTGTGCTCCCCAGGTAAGGTCTATTTTTGGCATTTTTATTTATACTTTTAAGCTAGTATTGTTCCTCCATCTATTACCATTGATTAGCACAATGTTACATCAATAAATCATACTTGGAGTGTAGGCAGTAGTTGTATTTTACTTTGTATCATGATACCATGCAGAGTGTAGCAATAGGCAATTGTATAATGAGCTTCAGCAATGTTTGCACTAGTAATGAGGGCTATGGTAACAAGAATGTAATTGCAAAAGTTGACCTATCTTTTTTATTAATTCCTTTATGAAAGCCTCAATGTTAACTTGATTTTTCATTTATCTTGAACTCTTTAATTTTTTAACTCATTAAAAATGTGTACATCATCATTCACTATATTGTCACGAGCAATGCAGGAAACAGCTTGTGATGTGATTGCAATACAATATTGTAATACTCTATAATAGTGAAACTCTGACATTGCTGTTTGGTTCATTGTTATGTAGTGAAAATGAGCCATTCAGATCCCAACATTGGGTCTACAATAACATCATAAATAAAACCTCTGTATTCACGAAAGGAGGAAGGCAGGAAACAGGAAACTATAGGCCAGTTAACTTGACGTCTATTGTGAGGAAGGCGTTAGAGTCAATCATCAAGAGGTTATAGCTGGAATTTAGAAAAACACAAGGTAATTGGGAAGAGTCAGCATGATTTTGTGAAAGGGAAATCATGTTTAACCAATTTATTGGAATCCTTTGAAGAAATAACATGCATTGTGGATGAAGGGAAACCTGTGGACATTTGATAAGGTGCCACATCAAAGATTATTGTGGAAAATAAAAGCTCAGGATGTAGGAGTTAACATATCAACATGAATAGAAGATTTGCTGGGAGAAAACAGAGAGTATGCACAAATGGGCCTTTTTCTGATTGTCAGGATTAAGGGATCTGTGCTGGGGCCTCAACATTTTACAATTTATAACTATGACTTAGATGAGGGGAGCAAAGGCATGGTAGCTAAATTTGCAGATGACACAAGAGAGGTAGGAAAGCATGTTGTGGAAAGGAGGTTTCAAACAAGATATAGATAGTTTAAGTGAGTGGACAAATATCTGGCAAATGGAGTATAATGACAGAAAATGTGAAGTTGTTCACTTTGGCAGGAAAAATATAAAATATAAAAACAGAGTATTACTTAAATGGAGAATGACTGCAAAATCCTGAGGTGCAGAGGGATCTAGTAGTTCTAGTGCATGAGTCACAAAATGTTAGCATGCAGGTACAGAAAATAATTAAGAAGGAAAATGCAATGCTGTCCTTTATTATGAGAGGAATTGAACATGAAAGTAAATATGTTATGTTTTAGTTGTGCAGCACTCCGGCCGAGCTAGTCTAAAAGCTGGTGATTCACGTCCGACTGCCAATGGGGTTTCACACTGTCCACAACCTGCCCGCTAAAATTCCTGTGGAGGGCGGAATGGGAGAATTCCAGTCCATATCTTGAACACTGTGTGTGCAGTTTTGGTCTTCTTATGTAAGGAAGGAGGTAAACATATTGGAAGTTGTTCAGAGGAGGTTTACTATGATACCTGGAATGAGCTGGTTGTCTTATGAGGATAGGTTGGACAGGCTGAGCTTGCTTCCACTAGAGTTTAAAAGAATGAGGAGAGACCTGATTGAGATACATGGAATCCTGAACAGTCTTGACAAGGTGGACATGGCAAGGATGTTTCTTCTTCTGGGCAAGTCCAGAACTATTGGGTCCTGTTTTGAAACTAGGGGTCGGCCTTTTAGGACGGAAGACAATATTTTTCTCTCATAGGTTTGTACAAATTTGAACTCTGCTTCAGAAAATGGTTGAGGCAGAATCATTGAATAGTTTTAAGGAGTAGGTAGATAGATTCTAGTTGGGCAAGGGAATCAAAAGTTATTGGGGGTAGATCGGAATTTGGAATTAGAAAGACAAACAGATCAGCCATGATCTTACTGATGGTGAAAAAGGCTTGAAGTGCCAAATGGCCTATGTCTCCTCCTATTTTATATGTTCGTATGCACAAACCAATTCTCAACTAATTCCCAGACATGTGAAAGCTCTCTAATTTCTTCCTCCATTTATTCTCCCTTCTAGATATTTTACTCATTTCCCTAACTCCTCTTCCCCCACTACCAGGTTCCCTGCTCGCTACCTAATTTATCTCCAAGGAAAACCTACTGGAGGGCTGCTACCTCCACATGTGACACTTTCATCTTTGTCACTGCTGGATGTCAGACTATGTTACTAACCCCTTCAGGAGTGAAAAGGGCTGCAACATAAAACAGCAAAACAACAATTGTGTTGAATCATTTTGGAGCATATCTCAATACTCTGAAATTAATACGCTGGTAATATAAGGCTGTCACTAATAGAAACCAATAGAAATAATATAGCAGTCACAGCACTGTATTATGTACTGTTCTGTGATGTTATTAACAGCCTGAGAATTAAGCTTTGCATAATGAGACAGATCTCACTTCATGCAAAAATCCAGTTTTTCATACACTTGACTCAAGCTGCCGGCTCCCCGTTTTAAGGCCTCTTTCTGCTATAAGCTCTTGATTTCGTGAAGGATAATTTTATAGAATGACTGAAGAAATCTTGTACACAACAGGTGCTAAAAGAAATCATTCTGTCCTAATTGAACTTTTAAGCTGTCGTTCATCATGGCTTAATCTCGGATATAATGACTGCAGAAAGAGATGGAGATGATGATAGATCTGTAAAATAGAGTATGGAAATACATAATTTGGCATATCAAGCCAATGATTTGGTAATCATGTCTTCATTCAGCTTTTTCTGATAGCAAGGCTAATGAATATTTCAAAGCAATTATACCTGGCATTATTGCAAAAGCAAATCAGAGTCAAAATATTGGACATAAACTTTCTTATTATACAGATTCCTGCTGGTCAAAAACTCTTGAAGGTTTTCCTAGAATACTCAGAAATAATGACTGAGATTATACAGTGAACAGTGGAACAACTGGTCTCAACAAAACTTATCCACAAAAATCTGGTGATCCCTTTGGCACTGACCTCCATTTACCAGCTTTAGTTTGATTGAGGTGAATCTTAATGTGTCGAGGAGCAAGGAAGGTAACCAGCTAATTACATTAGGGTATTCTTACAGACAGCAAGGTAGGACATGAAAAGCACTGAATGCCTTTACTTTTAATTTAAATTTTCAGATAGAAAAATAAATGACTATGATTATGGATTAAGATAAAAGCTACAACATTAGAAATAAACTTAGAAAATGTGGCTTTAAAAATCAGTGATTGTTTTTACCATAATGGAGAAATTTGACATTGTACAAATATAAATTAGAGCCAGTGAGGGTTTTTAGCAATAATTATGAAGTTTGTACACTATTCAAATCCATTTGCAGCTCATTCAGAAAGTTGTTAAAGGTTTTTATGGTAAGATAATAACATAAAAGATTTCAGTAGTGCAACCTGTGGGTGGATTACTCTGTAGCACACCCTCTGGAGGAGTACTGAATCACAGAAACTTCTATGTTATTCTGTGCATGTCCAGGCCCCAAAATTTGCTGTCAGTTTTAGTGGAGCAGTGGCAGCAAACGTTAACAGTTTCACCATCATTACCAGCACAGAATTCAGGCCAGCAATGGTTTTCCTGAAGTACTGAGAACATCACGTCTTAGTAGTGTTAATTTCATACATCCATACATAACATTTAACGTTTCATTTGACATTGTTGTAAATTTGTCCCTTGCTATCATTTAGTGCAATTTTAGTTATATAATTATTGACTTTTTTTTGAAATCTAAGGCTCCATTAATTTTTCTTAGAATATTTTGTAAAATTTGGTCGATTATGAAATCTGAATCTAAGCTAAGATCATAGGCATTTTGAGAATATGATACCACAGGAATATATCTGTCTGACCTGTTGCGTTTTGTTCTGTTTTGTCTAATCTTCTCTGAATTGTTGTTTTAACGGAAAAATCCAAATGAATGTTGAAACTGCTAGAAGTTAACAGATATACTTTTGAGCAAAAATGCTTCAATCAAAATTAAATATTAGGCTGCTACAGGAGATTATTCAAAACTGAATAGATAGCACACATTTGTATAATTCTCCTTAAACTAAAATTAGAAATGTGAGCTTGTATCACATATTACTATCCACATATGCCCTCCAATTTAGCAATCCATTCTTTAGAAAAATTATGTTGTCTTACAACATGAAAAACTGTTCTTGAATGCATATCTATCTCAGGTGTTGTATTCTTACATGGCTAAAGCTTCATGTTAAAACAGCAAACTGGCTAATAATTTACTTAACAAAATATCCGAATAAATTTTGTCCATCTTGTTGGTGAATTATTCAGTCTTTCTCATGTATGGGAATAACATGGTATTATATTTAAGTTAATACATATTTAATGTTTATTACTGATGTAGTATTCAATTTTGCACCAGCGTTCTTGCATTAAATCAGTAATTTTAATTTGTTCAGCTTTCATTTTCTGTTCATTTCAAAGCATAAATCTCTTACTTAGGTTTTTAGTTTTTTGGTGAATAGTAAGTGATCACATCACATGCTTATTTAATTGACAAAATTTTCCTTCAGCATTGCCGATTTGAGTGATTACAAGGTTTCACACTGAACAGCATGAGATTCAATAACAAATCCTCCATTCTGAAGAGCATATTGTAACTTGGAGTATAGCCTGACAGGTTTGGTCACAAAGAGAGTGCTTCTGCAACAAAAGCCGAATGAATGCCATTTGGTTGCTTGTGGTCAGACTCAGCACTTTAACTGGCAGTTGCCACAAAAAGCTATGTTTCAGTAACTCTCATACAATGCCAAATCACAACCAGATTTATCATCTTGCCGACACATGGGTCGCTGCCCTGAAAACACTATTAGCTGGTATGGAAAAAAAACAGTAAACCTATTTCAGCATGCAGTTCTGTTCTTTTCAAAATGCAAATTGCATGCCATTGTATTCATCCTATAAAAAGGCATTAATTAGGCATGCATACAACTATAGGAAATGTCCACAGCTCACAGAGCAGACAGTAGGTCACTTTACATAAATATCTAAGGCATGTGATATAATTTGCCCTGGTGTGAATCCTGGAGCATTGACCCCAGCACTTAACATTATATTCACTACATGTTTGGCAATGTAATCATGTTGCCACCAGGTTTATCATCTGCTTTATTGAAAAAAAAATGTTGAAAATATAAATTCACAACTTAAAAAAAATCTTGGTTCTTTCATCTTGTCTATGTGATCAATATGTGAACTTTTTTTTAAATTCAGCATGCATATATTTGTACCATTGTTCTGACATTCACTTGTCAGATTGAAAACAGGACACATTTTTCTTGATCTTTTAAACATGTGGCAATTAGACGTACTAGCAGTTTATGGAGGAATGCTGAGAAAATGCAACTTGTGTTCACTTAATTTGTCATCTGCAAAAAGATATAGAGGCTGTTAAAAACAGCCTGTTCCCTTAACTGCTCTTTGCAGGCCCCATTAGCTGTAACATTGTCAGGTGCTGCTATATACTGTGACTGGTAGTTACATTAAAAACAGGCTGACCTTAAGTTCCACCAATTTGGTGTGCAGTTAAAACTGTTCAAATGCTTCATATGTTCTCCTATTTATTCAGAAACAGCTCAAAAAAGGGCTAAATGCAATTTTATATTGGTATTGTTTTAGGTTGAATATTTGGATACTGGTGTCCATAAGACCTTTCAATTACATTTGTTAAAATGGTTGCCTTGTCCCAGAGATAGATGTGTAGATACTTTGCTTCTCTGGGTTTGTGGCTCTGCGGTTAGAATAAGAAGGCCACATTTAACAAGATAGGCACTATAAGGTGCCTCACAGTTACCAGTTTCTCAGAATCCAAATTGAAACAGCGCCAGCATGAATGGCAATATTATTTGGCAGTCTTCACCCTAGCATTTTCTTAAAAAATATGGCAAGCTTTTATTATGCAGTTTGTGTAGAAAAACGCGAATGTGTCGGGACATATATGAAATGCAATGCTTAGACTGATAAAAGGACGGCAGCTGCAGAAAGATGTGATGAATGAAGCAGGGCGAAATGTAGAAAGTTAGTGGCAGAGTGCCAAGCTTTTCTCAGTCATTGTCTTTCAAAGATGGCAAACAGCAATAAGGCAGAATTTACCATGACGTTATAGAAGCAGGCTCTGTGTCATTTTTTCCAACGTTCATCCTGCAGTCCAGCATTGTGAATAAAGACACCCCTCCATGTTGGGCACTATTTGGTTTCAGAACTTTGCATATTTTTTGTTCACTTGGCTAAACTGCTATCTGTGCTTCCTTCCCCTTCCCTAGCCCTTATACTTTTCATTATTTGATAATATAGAACACAGCTCAGAATTAACCATTGATTCATTTACATACTTCTTTGCACATTTCTCTTGTACTTGCTTTTGCTGCCAAATTCTGAGTTTAATAACCATCAAACCTTGTCCACCATGCAGTGATTATTCTCATTATACAAATTTATACTGTAATTGTTATTCTAATTTCAGAGATCAAATGACAAAATACACTGTATTAGCATTTCATTATACCTACAATTCATCTCAAACTTCCGATCTATCCAATTAAAAATCTAAAAGCCACAAAATCTATTTCTCTTACAATATGCATAAAGAAAGAAATAGGCATTACTGCTTCAATAATGTTACTGTATTCAAATCTAAGATCATAGCAACAATCCTGAATTTTGTAGAATGTTACTGGGTGAAACAATGGACTGTTTTGAAACCTCCAAATTATTGGAATGGATTACATATCTGTATTATTATAGGCTTACTATCCTCTTAGTCTTACTGTAATCTTATTAGACTGCGTTTCAGGAAGGAGCAGAATACGCATATTTCTTTAGTTTTTATACAAATTCCATTTTAACTTCTCAGGTGAGTTGATGTGCAGTAGGTGAATTAGTTTCAACCAGAAACCTGTGACTTTCAGAATATCTGTCACTTCTTTACTTGCATTGGTTGGGTGAGATTCATCAGCCCTTAGCACAATCACAGGAGCACCATGAAAGTCAAAGCATTTCATTTCAGTGGGGATGGAGGTCAAAGTGCAGGCGAAGGTGGCAATAGGGGTGCAGGATGTTGGCATTCTCACTAACTTAATTTGGCCCACTGATTTTTGATTTGATTTGATTGATTATTGTCACATGTATTGGTATATAGTGAAAAGTATTGTTTTTTGCGTACTACACAGACAAAGCATACCATTCATAGAGAAGGAAAGGAGAGGGTGCAGAATGTAGTGTTACAGTCATGGCTAGGGTGTAGAGAAAGATCAATTTTATATCAGGTAAGTCCATTCAAAAGTCTGACAGCAGCAGGGAACAAGCTGTTCTTGAGTCGGTTGGTACGTGTCCTCAGACTTTTGTACCTTTCTCCTGACGAAAGAAGGTAGAAGAGAGTAAGTCCGGGGTGCGTGGGGTCCTTAGTTATGCTGGCTTCTTTTACCGAGGCAGCGGGAAGTGTAGACAGAATCAATGGATGAGAGGCTGGTTTGCGTGATGGACTGCACTTTATTCACAACCCTTTTTAGTTTCTTGCAGTCTTGGTCAGAGCAGGAGCCATACCAAGCCATGATACATCCAGAAAGGATGCTTTCTATGGTGCAATATCTTGGGGGGGAAACTTGCTAATGCTCTTCGGGAGGGTTTAAACTAATTCAGCAGGGGGGTGGGTACCTGAATTGTAGCTCCGGTGTACAGGAGGTTGAGAGTAGTGAGGTCATGGATGAGGTTTCAGAGTCGCAGGAGTGTACTGGCAGGCAGGAAGGCGGTTTGAAGTGTGTATACTTCAACACCAGGAGCATCCGGAATAAGGTGGGTGAGCTTGCAGCATGGGTTGGTACCTGGGATTTCGATGTTGTGGCCATCTCGGAGACATGGATAGAGCAGGGACGGGAATGGTTGTTGCAGGTTCCGGGGTTCAGATGTTTCAGTAAGTGCAGGGAAGGTGGTAAAAGAGGGGGAGGTGTGGCATTGTTAGTCAAGGACAGTATTACGGTGGCAGAAAGGACATTTGATGAGGACTTGTCTACTGAGGTAGTTTGGGCTGAGGTTAGAAACAGGAAAGGAGAGGTCACCCTGTTGGGAGTTTTTTATAGACCTCCGAAAAGTTCCAGAAATGTAGAGGAAAAGATTGCAAAGATGATTCTGGATAGGAGCAAAAGTAACAGGGTACTTGTACTGGGGACTTTAACTTTACAAATATTGACTGGAAAAGCTATAGTTTGAGTATTTTAGAGGGGTCGGGTTTTGTCCAATGTGTGCAGGAAGGCTTCCTGACGCAGTATGTAGATAGACCAACAAGAGGTGAGGCCACATTGGATTTGGTACTGGGTAATGAACCAGGCCAGGTGTTAGATTTGGAGGTAGGTGAGCACTTTGGTGACAGTGACCACAATTCAATTACGTTTACCTTAGCAATGGAAAAGGATGGGTATATACCAAAGGGCAAGAGTTATAGCTGGGGGAAAGGAAATTATTATGCGATTAGGTGAGATTTAGCTGGCATAGGTTGGGGAAGGAAACTGCAGGGGATGGGCACAATTGTAATATGGAACTTGTTCAAGGAACAGCTACTACGCGTCCTTGATAAATATGTACCTGTCAGGCAGGGAGGAAGGAGACGTGTGAGGGAACCGTGGTTTACTAAGGAGGTTGAATCTCTTGTGAAGAGGAAGAAGGAGACTTATGTTAAGATGAGACGTGAAGGCTCAGTTAGGGCACTTGAGAGTTACAAGTTAGCCAGGAAGGACCTAAAGAAAGAGTTAAGAAGAGCCAGGAGGGGACATGAGAAGTCTTTGGCAGGGAGGATCAAGGAAAACCCTAAAGCTTTCCATAAGTATGTCAGGAGTAAAAAAATGACGAGGGTAAGATTAGGGCCAGTCAAGGACAGTAGTGGGAAGTTGTGCGTGGAGTCTGAAGAGATAGGTGAGGCACTAAATGCATATTTTTCGTCGGTATTCACACTGGAGAGGGATAGTGTTGTCGAGGGGAGTACTGAGATGCAGGCTGTTGGACTGGATGGGATTGATGTTCATAAGGAGGAAGTGTTAGCAATTCTGGAAAGGGTAAAAATAGATAAGTCCCCTGGGCCGGATGGGATTTATCCTAGGATTCTCTGGGAGGCTAGAGAGAAGATTGCAGAGCCTTTGGCCTTGATCTTTGTGTCGTCATTGTCTATAGGAACTTGTCTACAGAAGACTAGAGGATAGCAAATGTTGTCCCCTTGTTCAAGAAGGGGAGTAGGGACAACCCTGGTAATTATAGACCGGTGAGCCTTACTTCTGTTGTGGGCAAAATATTGGAAAGGATTATAAGAGATAGGATTTATAATCACCTAGAAAGGAATAATTTGATTAGGGATAGTCAGCACGGTTTTGTGAAGGGTAGGTCGAGCCTCACAAACCTTATTGAGTTCTTTGAGAAGGTGACCAAAGAGGTGGATGAGGGTAAAGCGGTTGATGTGGTGTATATGGATTTCAGCAAAGCGTTTGATAAGGTTCCCCATGGTAAGCTTTTGCAGAAAATAGGGACACATGGGATTGAGGGTGATTTAGTGGTTTGGATCAGGAATTGGCTAGCTGTACGAAAACAGAGGGTGGTGGTTGATGAGAAATATTCATCCTGGAGTTCAGTTACTAGTGGTGTACCGCAAGGATCTGTTTTGGGGCCACTGCTGTTTGTCATTTTTATTAATGACCTGGATGAGGGCGTGGAAGGATGGATTAGTAAATTTGCGGATGACACTAAAGTCGGTGGAGTTGTGGACAGTGCGGAGGGAAGTGGCAGGTTACAGAGGGACATAGATAAGCTGCAGAGCTGGGCTGAGAGGTGGCAAATGGAGTTTAATGCGGAAAAGTGTGAGGTGATTCACTTTGGAAGGAGTAACAGGAATACAGAGTACTGGGCTAATGGTGAGATACTTGGTAGTGTGGATGAACAGAGGGATCTGGGTGTCCATGTGCATAGATCCCTGAAAGTTGGCACCCAGGTTGATAGGGTTGTTAAGAAGGCGTACAGTGTGTTAGCTTTTATTGGTAGAGGGATTGAGTTTCGGAGCCAGGAGGTCATGCTGCAACTGTACAAAACTCTGGTGCGGCCGCATTTGGAGTATTGCGTACAGTTCTGGTCGCCACATTATAGGAAAGATGTGGAAGTGTTGGAACAGGTGCAGAGGAGATTTACCAGGATGTTGCCTGGTATGGTGGGAAAATCGTATGAGGAAAGGCTGAGGGGCTTGAGGTTGTTTTCGTTAGAGAGAAGAAGGTTAAGAGGTGACTTAATAGAGGCATACAAGATGATCAGAGGATTAGATTGGGTGGATAGTGAGAGCCTTTTTCCTCGGATGGTGATGGCTAGCACCAGGGGACATAGCTTTAAATTGAGGGGTGAGAGATATAGGACAGATGTTAGAGGTAGGTTCTTTACTCAGAGAGTAGTAAGGGTGTGGAATGCCCTGCCTGCAGCAGTAGTGGACTCGTTAACATTAAGAGCATTCAAATGGTTATTGGATAAACATATAGATGATATTGGAATAGTGTAGATTAGAGGGGCTTTAAATTGGTTCCACTGGTCGGCGCAACATCGAGGGCCGAGGGCCTGTACTGCGCTGTAATGTTCTATGTTCTAACTGTAAAAGTTGGTGAGAGTCATAGTGGACATGTCAAATTTTCATTGCCTCCTGAGAAAGTAGAGGTGTTAGTGGGCTTTCTTATCGCGTCAGTGTGGAGGGACCAGGACAAGTTGTTGGTGATCTAGACACATAGAAACTTGAAGTGGAATTCATTTTCACAGGAAGTAGTTGATGCCAAAACATTGAATTTATTCAAGAGGTGGCTAGATACAGCACTTAGGGCGAATGTGATCAAAGGTTATGGGGAAAAAGCAGGATTAGGCTATTGAGTTGGACGATTAGCCATGATCATAATGAATGGTGGAGCAGGCCCAAAGGGCCAAATGACCTCCTCCTGCTCCTATCTTCTATGTTTCTATGTTAAGCTCTTGACCATTTCCACTTCATCCCCATTGATGTAGACAGGGGCATGTTCTCCACTATGCTTCCTGAAGTCACTGTTAGTTGCATTTGGAAAATAATTAATAATGGTTGTGGATAAATCTGTGAAAACCATGCTACTGTCTAATAAAGAGTTATATGATGATTTACAACATAACAACAACTTGTACTCTTACATAGCTCATTGAGTCACACATTTTCAAAGAATTGTAGGAATATAGGACTTAGGAACAGGGAGTGGGCCATTCAGCCCTTCACACCTGCTCCACCATTCGATGAGGTCTTATTTGATTTGGTTATGGTCTTAACTCCACTTTCCTGTCTTCATGCGATGGAGGGGCAGCTGGCGTGAGATTCAGAAGCCCCGCTGTCCTCTGGTGCCGACATTCATGGATTTCCACCAGTGTCTACACGATGTAGTTGAAGCCCTGCACCATGGTGCAGAAATCTCATGCCGTACAGTGCACGTCCTGCACCAAGGTCTCTACTGCAGTCACCAACCTCACAGTGTTGGCCTCAGTGCGCTGCACCATTTCCTCAGATAGAAGACGCTGGGGACTCCTTCAATTGACCTTGCACTCCGAGGAGGACTGTCATCCCTTCCTGATACTCATGACTCTGCCTTTGCAGTTCCAGCAGTTACAGGATGACCGGGCCCAGGGGCACATCATCGGCAAGGGACTCAGCAGAGTCCTGGCCTCTGGCATCCCTCCGAGTGCCAGTTGCCTGGAACATCTCAACTGCCTCCTTCTGTGATTCTTCAGCTGTGAGGTGCTCACCAACGAGTGATCCAGAAGCTTACCTACATATTGGATCGAGCGAGGTGTGAGTATCTGTGCTGATGCTACATGCAGGTGACAGCTATGGTGACTCTTCAGTGGTGGGGTTGGAGAAGTCCCCCTCTGAGCTGTTGGAGTTACTTGAGACTGAAGAAATGACAGCTTATATGTTGAGCTTTTCATATTTCTCTGCTGCCTCCACTTCACCAGCAGCACAGGCATGCTCCTCCTCCTCCCTGGCCAGCTCAAGGGCTCGCTCCTCCAAGTGTGTGAGGGTTCCGAAGTTCCAGCATTATCCCAGATGCCTGCACCCACTCATGCATGTTGTGGTTGAGTTTGTCCTGCAATGACACAGAGAGGAAAAGTGTAAGTGGGAGTGTTGACATTTAGGAAGGTGGTGAGGTGTGGCAGGCAAAGGGCTTGGGTGGGAGCTGGAGTGTGAGGAGTATAGCAGCTACTGAGGGAACATGGTGATTATGGGAGGGAGGGGGAACCTGGTGCTTTGTGTTGGCAAAAACCAAGGTGGCTGAGTGAGAGAAAGAGTTGGGGGTGTGAGGGGTGTCCATGAGGGTCCAATGGGAGACAGGGGTGGTTCACTTACCCTGGCTGAGCAAAGAACATCATTCATCTTCATCCGATATTGCTGCTCTGCCCCCATCTGGTGCCCACTTGCACTGACCAGGGCTGTCATTGCATTTCAGGTGAGATTGGTTACCCTGTTGGAAGGCTGTCTCCTAGAGCAGGGGTAGAGTGTGTCCCGCCTCTGCTCCACTCCACCAAGCAATCTGGTAGGACCCCCTCCGAAAAGCATGGTGCTGGGTTCTTGCCTGCCATCCTCATTATGGAACAAGTGCTAGGGAGCCGTTTACATGGAGCGCCCCAGTGCTTGCAGCAGTTAACTCATTATGTGGTGGGCAGAGCTGAGGGAATGCACAACTGGAGTGGCATGAAACTCGTGGGAATAAAAATTAATACTAACAAGCTGTAAGGCTCAGACAGAATCATTCTGGCACCATCAGTGGGACATACTCTGTTTTTCGCACCGGAACCAACACTCTGCCATTTTTTGGTAAGATTTTGCCCATAGCATTTTACAGCACAAAAGAATGCTCTTCGGCCCATCATGTCTGCGCTAGCCATCAAGTACCGATCTATACATTTTCCAGCACTATGTCCATAGCCTTGTGTGCTATGGTGTTTCAAATGCTCATCAAAACACCTCTTAAATGTTATCAGGGTTCCCTGTTAAGCAATGCCCCGATTTCGAAATTTGTAACCTTATTTCCAAATCCTTCCATGGCCTCACCCATCTCCATCTCTGTTAACTCCAAGATATCTACACTCAGCTTATTATGTTGTCCTGAGGATTCCCGATTTGAATTGCTTTGCCAACTTTGGCCATGCCTGCAGCTGCCTTGTCCTTGAGTCCTGGGAAATTATCCTGATTTCTTGCCACCTCTGTGCCATGCTTTCTTCCTTTAAAACCTGCAAGCTAACTTTTTGTGACTTGTACCAGGAAGCCCAGATCCCTCCGTACTATTGAGTTATGAAATCTCTCTTCATTTAATAGGATAGCGCTTTTCCATTCTTCCAGCTGAAGAGGACAAGTTCGCATTGCCCCACATTATGCCCCACCTCACTTAAAGTGTCTCTACCCTCATCAGGCTCTCTATCTTCTGTTGACAATTTACTCTCTTACCTACCTTGATGTTATTGGCACATTTAGCTAACCTTCATCCAAGTTATTGATGTCGATTGTTGAAAGTTGATGAGCCAGCACGGATCCCTGTGCCACTCCACTAGTTATAGCTTGCCAACCAAAAAAAGATCCATTTACCACTACACTCTGTTTCCTGTTAGCTAACCAATGCTTTATCCATGCTAATATGTTAGCTCCTACACCATGTGTTCTTACCTTTGCAGTAACCTTTAATGTGGCACTTTATCAAATGCCGTTTAGAAATTCAAGTTTTTAAAAATTCATTTATGGGATGTGGGTGTCGCTGGCTAGTCCAGCATTTATTGCTCTAGTTGCTCTTCAGAAGGTGGTGGTGAGCTGTCTATTTGAACCGCTGCATTCCCTGAGGCGTAGGTACACCCACTTCAAAGGACCAATCCCAGCAGGTGTTAAAAAGCTGAAGATCCAGCATCACATGTGCATACTTGCTTTTTCTGTTAAGTCTGGAGAAGGATGTATATCTGTGGGATGGTGTTGACTTGGAACAACACAGCTAGCTGGCTGTTAAGTTTTATACTGTGCCATGTTTAAATCTTGTAATTGGTAAAAGTCATGCTAATTCTTTTTGTTATATTTTAAATGTGTTCTTAAATAAACTTTGTTTGATAAAGCCTTCCTAGTGGTTCACTTGAACCATGCCTGGAGTGAACCACCTTATGCTCACCTGTGCCAAAATCAAATGTAAAACTTCATAAAACACCTTTGAGTTCCTGGCCTAGGTCTTAACAGTTGATGTATTCATTTTAATTTTCGAAAAGTCCCTAGCTTCAGGGAAGGTCCCATTAGATTGGAAGGTAGTAAATGTAACTCCATTATTCAAAAAGAGAGGGAGACAGGATATGGGAAACCACGAACCAGTTAGCTTAACATCTGCCATAGGGAAAATGTTAGAAGCTATTATTAAAAAAGTTATAGCAGGGCATTGAAAAAGATCAAGATAATCAGGCAAAGTCAACATGATTTTGTGAAAGGGAAGTCATGTTTAACCAATTTATTGGAGTTCTTTGAGGAAGTGACATATGCTGCAGAGAAAAGGGAAGGGGTGGATGTAGATTTTCAGAAGGCATTTGATAAAGCGCTGTGAAGTTGTACGAACTAAGGAATAGTAAGATGGGAAAATTGGTCAGCTATTTGGTACAATATAAGAACGGCTGACCAAAGCTATTTCAAAATGCCAGACCCCTGTAACACTTGATAAGGCTGACTCCACCTAACTTAAGTCTGTATGAATAAGACAAGATAAGGTCAGGGATGAAGGAGTCACCGATCTTTTTCTGTTCCATCAAAGGACAAGATAAGGCTATGAATGATGAGACAAAGAGTTCTAGGAGGTCAGCAAGTTATGACATGATTAATGACATTGCTTATGATTCTATTACTAATCGAATTCCTGAATATGCTCTGGTCACGCAAACTGATAATGATTATGTATAAATATTGAACTGATTCTTTGTGTAATTGTGGACTTGAGGAGGAATTAGCAAGTTGTACCAACTGCTCTCTGAACTCAAGTTTTCAGCCAAAACTGCATGCAGTCTTTCGTAAATAAAGCCCAGTTATTTTGTTGGAACGAGCTTTGTTGAGTCTTTCTATCACAGTCAAGAAGCAGGAAAGTTTTCACTTCAACAGCGCCACATCAAAGATTATTACAAAAAATAGAAGTTCATGTTTTAAGGGGTTACAAATTGGCATGGAAAGGAGGTTGCCTGCTAATAGGAAGTGAAGAGTGGGCATAAATGTGTCTGTGCTGTGACCTCAACTGTTTACAATTTATAAAAATGACTTGGATGAAGGGATTGTTGCCATATTTGCTGATGACACAAATATAGGAAGGAAAACATGTTGTGAAGGGGACATAAGAAGGCTACAAAATATATAGGTAGATTAAGTGAGTGGATAAAGATCTGGCAAATGGAATATAATGTGGGCAAATGTGAAGTTATCCATTTTGGCAGAGAGAGTAAAAAAAGCACATTACCTCAAGAATAAAAGATTGCAGAGGTGCAGAGGGATCTGGGTGTCCCCATGCATGAATCACAAATGGCTAGTATGGAGGTAGAGCAAGTAATTAGGAAAGCTAATAGAATGTTACTCAACTTTCTCCCTTTTATTTTCCAGTCATTCTTTGCTGGTTTTTAAATTCTGACCTATCACTAACCTTTGTAGATTTGACACTATTTTGCAGAGATTCTGCAGTGGCTCCCAAATGGCAGATGGACTATGGATCCAAAAGTCCTGCCTGTTACAATCCCAGTTAATGGCATAACTGGACAGGAAGATCCAAGGTGGAACCCTAGCTCAAAAGACCACAAGTTTTACTCTTTTTATCAAACGTGGAGGACAACAGTCACAGGATCACTAATGAGTTTTAACAACTTGCATTTATAAAACATGGTAAAAATAGATTAAAATACAATACTCCTTTACTCCCCCTTAGCTTTATAATTACACACAGGTTTTAACATTAAAATGGGTGACACATTACATTTGAAACAATATTTGTCCAATTGTCACACAAAGCCAGGTTTCTAGAACGAACTGTCCTTTAGTTCAAAAGTAAATTTCTGCGGGTGCTGGAACCTGAAACCAAAGGAAAAAATGCTGGAAAATCTCAGCAGGTCTGACAGCATCTGTAAGGAGAAAAAAGAGCTGATGTTTTGAGTCCAGATTGAAAAAAAAACTTTTGTCCTTTGGTTTGTTTGACACACACAAAATGACTGTGGTCAAATACGCACTCCGCCCTGAACCCCCAAGTGAATTTCTGTGGATGCCTCCTCAGAATCCCCACCAGATGATTGTCTTGTAAGAGTTTCCAAACTCTACTCCCGAAATCATGCTTTAAAATCTTCCCTCATAATCATACATTTCATTAGCGGTTTGCATTCCTAAATCCAGTCCCAGATTTTCAAATTAAACTTTTAAACACAGCTTCCACTCCACTTTTAACAGTGAATCCAGTCCAGGATTTTACACTGCTCCCTTCTGGATTTCTTTGTTTTGACTAACTTCCACTGTTATGCAAACTCTGATATCCAATCAATACTGTCTTCCCAATTACTTTAAGATTTGTTTCATAGACTGTAGTAAGACATTCCAAACTTTAGGTTTACTTTAGAAACCAAGGACCGGATTCTCTGACCTCTCTCGCAGGTGGGATTCTCCAGTTCCGCTACAGTGAACGGAGATTTGGCTGAGCACCAAATTCCCAGTTCCTGCTGGGAGCAGGGGCAAGGCACCTGACATTGGAGAATTCCAGCCTTAGCTTCTCACCAGTCAATTCCTTCACAGTTTTGTCTTTGATACCCATGAACGGTATCCTATTCGATTTCCAGGTTTCTGAAATCAACCATCTTTTAGTTCTTCTGGAGCTTGCTTTCTTGCAAATTACTCCATTGTACTCCATTTTCCTGCATTGAGCAGACCTACGAGATGTTTCACTTGCTGGCTTCTTCATGAACAGGAAGTTATTCCACATACTGAATGTCCAGGTAGTGTGTGACCACAACAAAGTGTTCTTGCACATATACACCTTTTTCCAGGAAGCTGCCACAATGTATTCATAACTCCAGTCCCCAACACTGGTCCATAGTTGTCTTCAGGGGGACAAGGGAGATGGCTGATGACCCACTTCTGGGGCTACAGAATGAGTTAAAATGGTAATACAACAGCCATGAACAGATCAGGAGCAGCATTAAGCAGCTATTGACATTCTGAAGATGCGGTTCAGATTACTTGACCGCTCTGGAGAAGTACTCCAGTATTTGCCTGAAAGAGTCTCAAGGATAATGGTGTCTTGCTACATGCTCCCAGTGTGGCACAGTGGAGGGGCCTACAAACAATGAGACAGAAGCCAGTGACAGAGGGGGGAGGAAGATGATGGGAAGATGAGGAGGAGGTGTAGAAGGGGGCCAATGTTCAAGGCGATGGAGATGATACTGAGGAGGAGGAGTGCAGCATTGGGAGACCAGCTGACACATAGGCCCATTTTCCCATTGCCAATTCATTATATGAGACAATTATCATTAAAAAAATAATACAAAGAACATTCATCTAGCCACCAATTATGATCATAAACCAAGCCCATCAGCCAACACCCAGCAACATAATTTGCCTTTTACATGGGAAGCCAGACATTTTCAAGTAAATGCCCACCTCAACAAGAAACAATACCGAAAGGTTACACTGAAAGTCAGTGTCATCAGCATGGCTACGTCCAGCGCTATCCTCCAGCTCAAAATTGTCCACAGATATCATTGCGCTGTCTGTGATAACTTGGGTCATGCACATTTCTGTTTGTCTGACAACTAGAAGACGTCACCTAGTACCTTGTCAAACCATGCTCACTATGGCAAGAGTGTATGTGGGAAGTATGACTTAAGACCCACAACTTGCAGATATGATTGTATGTGCCAATGGAACCACAGTGATTACATGCTGTACAAAGTAATGCCACAAGAGTCGTTGCCAACCATTCAACTACTTTCTATATCTATCCCCATTGGGCACCCAGTATCAGTGGTGTGGCATCAGCAACATGCACCTCAACCCACTGCAAACCACAGCCTCTACCACCTAGAAAACAAAAGAAACAGTTGCAGGAGAGGTACCACACAAGCATATTTCCCTGGACCATTTATGATAGCTTGACATGTGGAGCATCCACTTTTGTCACTGCATAACGCTCACGCGCTAGATAGGATTTTACGGCCTTGCTCATCCCAAAACTGTAAAATCCCGCCCGAGATCAACGGACCTTTCCATGGTCCACCCCTCACCTGCTGATTCCCGTGGTGGGTGGGACGGTATGCTATGTGTGAATGCTTTCCACACAGCACACATTGAGCCAGATTATTGACTCTCCTTCAAAAGCAACTATTGATGGACAACAAATGCAGCAAGAACCCTGTAATCCACTACTCTATAGCGGAATACATGAGGAGCTGTGTACCCACATAACAGGATACTCACATTGGTAGCACAATGGTTGCTGGAATTGATGACTAATTCCTACTTCCTTCTACTACCTTCTACTATTTCTGCTACCTTTTCTGAGGATCTGGATAGCAGACCCACCTGACGTTGCTCTTGATGACATTTGTGAGAGATAGACTTTAACATACAGTCTCCAGTTCCAAAGGTAAGAACCCCATGCTTTCTGTTAATGGGCTAATTGAAGGTATTATATCCAGAAACAGACCAACACATTCATTGCATTTATTTTGTGAATTATTATGATTTTAACATAATCCTCTTAAGTAAACCATCATGGACCCATCAGTGATCGAGTTGCCACAGTATTTTCACTCACAAATGCTCCTATTTATTTATTTTTATTAGTGTCACAAGTACACTTACATTAACACCGCAATAAAGTTGCTGTGAAAATCCCCTAGTCGCCATACTCCGAAGGCCTGTTCAGGTACACTGAGGGAGAATTTAGCATGGCCAATGCACTTAGCCAACACGTCTTTCAAACCATGGTAGGAAACCAGAGCACCCAGAGGACACCCATACAGATACAGGGAGAACATGTAAACTTCACAAAGATACTGACCCAAGCTGGGAATCAAACCCAGGTTCCTGGCACTGTGAAGCAGCAGTGCTAACCACTGTGCCACCATGCCGCCGCATGTAGTACCCTCCTGTGTTGCCTCAGAGAAGGTGGAGGTAGGCTGTTCACCTCTCTTGCCATATGATATTGAGAAGAATGGTGGCTGTCCTCATTGCACAGTATCACTTTGGGGACCTACTTTGGACTGTCAGTACTGTTTTTCTGTAGAAGCAACCATTGTGACTGGGACAACGCAGGTGAGGGTTCTGCTGAAGGGGCCGGAGAAGTAGTGGAAAGTGATGATGCCAAGAGAATTTCAGAGTCCTCATTCTCCTCACCAGTCTCCATAGCCTTTGGGTTGGTTTTCAGGCAGGTTAGCTGGAGCTGGTTTCTATGGCATAGCAGTCATCGATTCCAGCAACCATTGTGCTACCAGTGTGAGCCTCTTGTTATATGGGTACACAGCTCCTTGTGTATCCCGTGGAGAGCAGTGTTCATGCTGTGAATGGTCTGCTCCAGGCTAAGCGTGAACCATGAATACTTTTGAAGATGTCATGCTGCACTTGCTTGCATTCCACATGATGCTGCCTGTGTCTGTCCAGTGGATTGGCCATTCTCTCATGATTGAAATTCATAGCCGTGTTCAAATGCAGGAAGACCTGGACAATATCCAGGCTTGGACTGACAAGAGGCAAGTAACATTCAGGCCACACAAGTGCCAGGCAATGACCATCTCCAAAAGAGAGGGTCTAAGCATCACCGCTTGACAGTCAATGGTATAACTAACTGATGCTGAATCCTGCACTATTAACACTCTGGGGTTACCATTGACAAGAAACTGAACTGGACTAATCATATAAATACTATAAGAGCAGGTCAGAGGCCGGAATTCCTTCGGTGAATAATTCAGCTCCTGACTCCCCAAAGTCTGTCTGGAATATTCTCCACTTGCCTGGTGATTGCAGCCCCAACAATACTCAAGAACTTCAAAACCATCCAGGACAAAGCAGTCCGCTTGATTGGAACTCCATCCATAAACATCCATTCCCTCCATCACGGATGCACAATGACAGCAGTGTACATCATCTGCAAGATGTACTACAGGAATTCACCAAGTATCCTTAGACAGCACCTTCCAAATCTACAACCACTACCATGTAGAAGGACAAGGGCAGAAGACACATGGGAACACCACCACTTATAAGTTCCCCTCCAAGCCACATATATCCTGACTTGGAAGTATATCACCATTCCCTCACTGTCACTGGATCAAAACCCTGGAACTCCTTCCCTGATAGCACTGTGGGTGTACCTACATCACATGGACTGCAGTGATTCAAGAAGGCAGCTCATCACCACCTTCACTAAGGGCAATTAAGGATGGGCAATAAATGATGTCCTAGCCAGTGATGTTCATATCTCATGAATGAATAAAAAATGTGAGACTCCAAGTTGAGCTCATCATCACATTAGACTTCTCCACCTGAATTTCATGAGTTCACATTGCCTCTGGGAACTCTGCTCTGTGTCCACACATCTGCTGCTCAAAGTATGTGCCCTATGAGGTGACTGTGAAGCCCTACCTCATTGCTTTCTGGAGCATCAGCGTGACTGCCCTTCCTCCTCCAATGGGGACTGTGCACCAGTGTCACTGACTCTGACACCTCTTTCTGCGGTCAGATATGGTTCCCTTCATCACAACTCTGTACATGCTGTACGTTACCCTGAAGGGTTAGTATCTGTGTTGGTGAAGTGTGGACTGGTTGGGTGTGATAGTGCATCCTTGGACATTTCTTCCTCCTTCTGATACCTGAGGGATGAGCTGACCTGGGGGCGTGAGCAAGTGCCAGTGGGGCCGGTGTGAAACACAAAAGGAGGTAATGATAGTTAGCCCTTGACATTGTGAAAGTACAGATACACACCATTGCATTTAACCATAGTTGTGGTGCTCTTCTCATGCAACCCAACCTTCACACTCTCCCTTATACCCTTCTGTTTATTACACTAAGGGGATCACTCCACCATTAGTAGTAAGTTCCAAAGTGCCTTGAACATATGTTTTCCTATTGAAGCCTCATGATGGACTATCTCTTCCAATGCCAAGAACCAGTTGGACAACTATTACAGTTAGTGCTCACTTGACCTCTGACAAATGTCTGCTTCCATTACCAGCTGTATGGCCATGAACCTCCAGACTCACAGCAGGAACTGCTTACAGATTAGCCTTTTATTGTCCATCCAAGTCATATTCTGCACACAGAGCCCATTTACACATCTCTACTGCTGCAAGAGATGGTAAACATGACTCCATCCTGCATCAGCTCCCCCCACCCTCCCTGCAAAATGAAAATTGTGCCATTCGAGGCAGGCGTAACGTTCTGAGAAACTTTCAGACTCCTGCTACCCAACCAGGAGCAAAAATGAGGCTTTCATGTGGGAAGATATTCCAAAGTGTTTATGTCGATGGGATAATATACACTCCAGTGTAATTTCCTTCAAACTTCTTCAAAATAAACACTGCAAACTACAAATTGTAAAAATACAACCATATTTATAATCATGTCCAAACATGACTATAAATAATGGCAGGTCTAATACATTCATGTCCAAATGCCACAGTATGGACAGCCGCACAATAAAACATGCACCTGTAGAAGACGCTGCCAGAGATGTGCTGCTCTCACATTAGCATCTTGCTGTCTGGTTCACTGTTCACACACATTCAACAGCGTGAAGTTCCTGTATTTTCACTGCAGAGACAATGTAAAATCAGCACAGCACAGTGCAATATGTTATTTTCTGCCAGTCAACCACTCTGGCATTGAAAGTTAATAATTACAGATGGGGAGTCTCATTCCTTTGTGTTTTCATTGGTTTTGGAGTTTTAGGGAGCTTGAGGTTTGAGTGTGGGAGCACAGAATGGGACGAGACCTAAATGTGATAAGGTAAGTGTGCTATTTTGGGAATTTGGCACGGAATAGGGAGGGCGGAATTTGGTGCAGAAGGAGAAGAAGGTGCTGCTTTCGATATCTTTTTTTCTGCCTCCAAAAGCTCATGACTGTTGAAGTCTTTAATTACATAAGCAGGTAGACCACCGTTTGGTGTATTTCTAAGATTTTTATCCCTCTAAACATGGTCAGTGGTTTAAACCTGTACTATTGGGATGTAATTATTGCATGAAATTTATAGCGTTACCAGTTATACTTGGTATAACAATGGAAGAACAGTTGAATGATATCTCTAAATCTCATTATCTAAATTAATTGTAATAAAGATGGGAGGGTAGGCGATGTGTTGCATCTGTAGCATGTGGGAGCTGGAGGACACCAGTGTGATCCACATCAACTGCAGTTAAGTGTCTGCAGCTTGAGGAACTTCAGCTCGAAGTTGATGAACTGGAGTCCAAACTTCAGACATTGCAGTGCATTAGGGAGGAGGGTCAAAATCTTGGAACTTCTTCCCTAACAGCACTGTGGGTGTACCTGCACCGCACAGACTGCAGTAGTTCAAAAAGGCAGCTCATCACCACCTTCTCAAGGGTAATTAGGGGTGGGCAATAAATGGTGACATAGCAGCGTACACATGTAATTAATAAATAAAAAAGATATATAGTTAGAGGGATGGATACTGTTCTCTGAAGCTGAAGGCACGTGTCCAGAAGGCTGGGCTGCCTGCCCAGTGCAAGGCTTAAGAACATCTCCTCTGAGCTGGAATGGAAGGGGAACTATACAGTCATCATGGTCCATATGGATATCAACGACAGATGTAGGTCTAAGACAGAGATTATGCTGAGTGAATATGAGAAGCTATGAACTAAATTAAAAAAACAGAACCACAAACAATAATCTCTGGATTAATACCTGGGCCATGAGCAAATGAGCATGGGGTAAATAAGGTTAGAGAGTTGAATGTGTTGTTTAAAGGTTCGTGTGGGAGGAATGGATTTAGATTCATGTGACATTGGCAGTATCAATGGGGGAAGAGGGAGCTGTGCTTTGGGACAGCCTTCACCTGAACTGCTCTGGGAGCAGTGAATCAGATAACTGGGGTTGTAGAGAGGGTTTAAAGTAAATAGTGGAGAGGTAGGAGGTCATGTGTGGTGAAATTTAGAAAGTTAAAGAGAAAGGACAAGTTAAAAGTACTGAGTAACAATGTGAGTAATGATGACTAGAATGTGGCAGAATGAGATTGAACATAAAAAACATGGAGTACACCAACAAATAAATCCAGAGTAGAGAAAATGGTAAAAAGGCAGAGTCAAAGATTGTTTAACTCAATGCGCACAGCATCCATAACAAGATGAATAAATTAATAGCACAAACAAAATGTAAAATCAATTTTGGTAAAGATAAGATATAGCAAAGGAAATAAGTCACTGGTGGCAGTGGTTTATAGGCTTCTTGACAATAGCTACACTGGAGTTCAGAGTATAAATCAAAAAATAATGGGGGCTTGCAAGAAAGGTTTTGTAATAATTGTGGGATATATTGATCTTCATATAGATTGGGTAAATCAAATGGGCAAAAACACATGGAGGACAAGTTCATAGAGTGCATTTGGAACAGTTTCTTAGAACAATCCATCTGGAACCAACCAGGAAACATACTATTTTAGACCTGGTAATGTGTAATGAGGCACAGTTATTTAATAGTCACAAAGTAAAGCCCATAAAATTCTACAGGTGACATTACCATCACAGTCCCATCTGCCCCTGACTTGTCTGCAACTCTACGTGAGGCAAGTGAGGCCTCTGGCGACCTGCCCACACTCATCCCAGTTCAGGTCCTTAAATGTTCAATTATTGGCCACTAAGTGCTGCTTCCTGCCCAGCTTCAAGTTAGAGGAGGGACCCAGAGAAGGGGGAAGCCTGGCAGACCACTCTGCTTGGGTCTCAGGTAGCCACCCTCAAGGGCTACCTTTCCACATATGGCACTGACTCAAAGTTCTGCCGTACTCTCCCCCACAGGTGATCCCCTCTCTTGGCCTCTCTATCAAGATCTCCACCCTCCCCAACCTCACCTCTTCTCTCTCCAATGAGACCACTCGCTCCTTCCCCACCACCACCACCACACTCACACACACACACTCTTCAGGTGATGGACAGAAAAAATGACCATCTGAAAAATACTGCCCTTGGGTGTTAAACTTTAAGGCAATCACAGTGATTCAGTTCAGTTTAAGAGTGAGAAATGTGGATCTGAAACTAGTGTTAAATAAAGGCAATTACAAAGTTATGAAGACAGAGTTGGCTAAAGTGGAATCAGAAAATAGGTTAAAATATAAGATGGTAGTGAAGGACTGCTGGACATTTAAGAAGGTATTTCATAAATTTCAACAAAGATATATTCCATTGAGAAAGAATGATGCTCCCAGAAAGACGCACCATCTGTGGCTAACTAAAGAAGTTAAGAATGGTACTAAATTGAAAAAATGTACAATGCTGCAAAGATTAATAGTAGGCCAGAAGGTTGGGACATGTTAGAAACCAGTAAAACATGACTAAAACGAGGGAGAAACTAAGTATGAGAGAAAACTAGCAAGAAATATAAAAACACAAAGTAAAAGTTTCTATAAGTATATTAAGAGAGTGGCGAAAGTAACAATAGATCCATAAAGGGTGGAACTGGGGGATTAAAAATAGAAAACAAGGAAATGGTGGAGACATTGGCAGAGACTTTGAACAAGTATTTTGTACCTGTCTTCACAGTAGACAACACAGAAAACATCCTAAGAAGAGTGGAGAATCTAAAAGCAAAAGGGAACAACCCACCGGCAAGGAGCCAGTAAGATCGGAACTCAGAAACTCGCTGACACAAATAGTGCTCTCCAAAGTTGGAGCACGCTCTGCCGTTCCCGCAGACAGAGGGTGTGGGCTCAAAATTGCCCCCACAGAGTCTGCAAATGAATAAAGACAGATTAAGTGAGTGGGCAAAAATGGAATTTAATGCTTATTGCAAGGGCAGCATTGTAGCACAAGGTGGCACGGTGGTACAAGGGTTAGCACTGCTGCCTCACAGTGCCAGGAACCCGGGTTTTATTCTGGGCATGGGCCACTGTCTGTGCGGAGTCTGCATGTTCTCCCCATGTCTGTGTGGGTTTCCTCCGGGTACTCTGGTTTCCTCCCACATTCCAAAAGACGTGCTGGTTAGGTGCATTGGCCATGCTAAATTCTCCCTCAGTGTACACGAACAGGCGCTGGAGTGTGGCGACTAGGGGATTTTCACAGTAACCTCATTGCAGTGTTAATGTAAGCCTACTTGTGACAGTAATAAATAAACTTAAAACTTAAACTTAAATGAAATATAAAAGTAGGGAAGTTCTACTTCAGCTGTACAGGGTTTTGGTGAGACCACATCTGGAGTACTGTATCCAGTTTTGGTCTCCCTATTTGAAAAACTATATAAGTGCATTAGAAACAATTCATAATATGTTCACTTGATTTATTCCTGGGATTAAGGGATTATTTCAGGAAGAAAAATTGAACAGGTTGGGCCTATATTCATTGGAGTTTAGAAGAATGAGAGGTGATCTTATATCAAATATATATATATATTTTTAACATTCTGAGGTGACTTGACAGGGTGGACACCTGGAATAATGTTTCATCTTGTGGGGGAGACTAGAACTAGGGGACACCATTTTGGAATAAGAGGGCGTAAACTTTTTAAAACTGAGATGAGGAGAAATTGCAGGGCCACAGGGTGAAAGACTTACTGCTACTCCTAAGACCTACTCCTACTACTCTTAAGGTGGCACGGTGGCACAATGATTAGCACTGTTGCCTCACAGCACCAGAGATCTTGGTTTGATTCCCAGCTTGGGTCACTGTCTGAGCGGAGTCTGCACCTTATTCCCCATGTCTGCGTGGGTTTCCTTTGGGTGCTCTGGTATTCTCCCACAGTCCAAAAGACATGCTGGTTAGGTACATTGGCCATGCTAAATTCTTCCTCAGTGTACCCGAACAGGCGCCGCCGGAGTGTGGCGACTAGGGGGATTTTCACAGTAACTTCATTGCAGTGTTAATATAAGCCTACTTGTGACTAATAAATAAACTTTACTTTTCTTTATTTTCCTATGTTAATTCTGGATGTTAGAGCATAGGGTAGGTAGTATTGAGAGTTTGCTCTGTTAACTGTTGTATAATAAAGTTTCTTGTTTGTTTAAAAACATGAACCTTGTGGTTTTATTCTCTTAGTAAGTAACTGGGATTTCAAATTTGGTCCACTTTACAATAAATGTTACTAGTCTTAATTTGGATCATTACAGTATAATGTGGGGCAATGTCAGGTTCTCAGCTTTGGGAGGAAGAATGGAAAAACACAATGCTATTTAAATTGAGGCATGCTACAAGATGCTGCAGTACAGAGGGATCTGGGTGTTCTTATGGATGAATCACAGAAAGTTAGTATGCTGGTACTGCAAGTAGTTAGGAAACCAGATGGAACTTTGGCCTTTCTTACAAGGTGGTTGGAATATAAAAGTAGTGAAGTCCTGTTGGAGCTGCGTGGGAATTGATGAGACTGCCTCTGGAGTACTCTGTACAATATTGGTCATCTTACTTAAGGAGAGATGTGCTTGTATTGGAATCAGTTCAGAGAAGATTCATTAGGCTGAGTCCTGGGATGAAGGGTTTGTATTTTGGAAAGATTAAGCTAGTTGGGCCTATACTCATTGAAGTTTATAAGAATGAGAGGTGATTTCATCGAAAGATAAAAGATACTGAGGGAGGAGGACAGGGTTAATGCAGAGAGAATATTTCCTCTAATGGGGGCCTCTAGAACTATGGGTCACAGTCTAAAAATAAGGCGTTGTCTGTTTAAGACAGAGCTGAGGAGGACTTTCTTCTCTCAGAGTGTCATTAACCTTTGGAATTCCCTTCCACAGAGAGAAGTCGAAGATGGCACATATTGAAGGCTGAGTTAGATAGGTTTTTGATTGACAAGGGAGTTAAGGGTTTTGGGGGAGCAGGAAAGAAAGTGGAGTTAAGACAGTAATCAGATCAGCCAGGATCTCAACAAATGGTGGAGCTGGCTTAATGAGTCTAACAGCCTACTCCTTTCAATCCAATCTTTTCTCCCCCTTTCTTTATTTTTCTTTCTGTACCCGATTTAACATTGTATTTAACCACTCTAATTTACATTTCCTTTGCAGTCTTTGTGTTGATAGTTACCCAATCCTCCAATATGATTAATTAAGAAGATATACCATTACTTGGCCTCGTCACTCAGGTTCCTGGTGTCCTGTAGCGGGTGCTACATCTTTTTAATTTTGCACATCCAAGAACTTGCAGAACAAAACAGTTTTAACATTACATTAGTGAGGGAAAGTCTGAATAAGAGTTAGCTTTGCTTAGAAGAGAAGACTGTGGGGTGACCTGATTGAGGTGTACAAGATTATGAGGGGCATGGAGAGGGTGGATAGAGAGATGCTGTTCCCTTTAGTTGAAGGGCCAGTCACAATGGGACACAAATTTAAGGTAAGGGGTAGGAGGTTTAAGGGGGATGTGAGGAAAAACATTTTTACCCAGAGGGTGGTGACGGTCTGGAATGCACTGCCGGAGTGGGTGATGGAGACGGATTGCCTCACGTCCTTTAAAAAGTACCTGGATGAGCACTTGGCACGTCATAACATTCAAGGCTATGGACTAAGTGCTGGCAAATGGGATTAGGTGGTTCTCACGTGTCAGTGCAGACTTGAAGGGCCAAAGAGCCTCTTTAGCACTACGATTCTGTGAGCAGCTGTCGACAGCAAATTTTGGACATTTGAAATGCCATGCATGTTTGTTAGAAATCTGCTATAAAAAATTTTTAAAACATGGTTTTGATTGCTGGAATTTTTTGCATTTTGGAAGATATAGGTGCTGAGTTTTGGTTGAATAAATGAGGAAGGGTGGTGGAATTATCAATCAAAAACTGGAAACCTAAAATGATGAGCCAATGATGCTTGGTAATATTAATTGTAAGCTGCATTACATTTCTGTGTCGTTTTATGCTCCGTTAAAAAAAAAATTTACACCAGTACACAGTTCAATTATAAAGCACATGAATCATCATGGTACTGCAGTTAACATGGTAATGATCTGTAATTCACAAAGAGAGCCAATTCCACAATAATGGGAGCCAGTTCTCAAAGGTTAATTAGGCATTGTAAAATAACACCATTAAAATGAATATGTCTTCAGTTGTAATGCAAATATTCTACGTAAATTTTTGCCAACATATAACAAATATAGTCGCTTGTTAATTTTTACAGTACATTTGCTTCAAAAGCAATTCCACTTGCTCCTGTGAATGTTGCATATTCTCAGAAATAACATTTTCCCATGACTTGTTCTGACTTCATGGTTTGATTGCGTTTAAAAAAAAATGGAGAATAATGCTATCTTTTTAAAGCAAAAAAAAATCCGAGAATAGCAACTAGAAATCTGTATAAAAGTAATAAATCCAATGATACATATTGCATTTTGATCATCCGTTGAATGGAGGTATTTTGTTTGGCACACAGAGTTGTTTTCTCGCTGTCAACAAAATGGAATAATCTGTTGTGAGGGGATTTTAAGATGATGTAAAGCTTTGAAAGAGCAATATGAAAAAAAAAATTCATTTCCTGTGGTTATATAGGACAAATAGTATCAGCAAAATAGTCTAGCATGGAGATTCAAGATAACTCTGCATTCACACTGATAACTGTTTGCTCATTTCCTGACAACAAAAACTATAAATCTCTACAGGAATTAAACACCCTGGCTTGTTGAAGCGGTTTGACATTCTGTGCTAGACTGGCTCCATTTCAGTTGAAATCTGTGGCTGGAATAATAATTGCAGGTTCAGTTATTATACTGGTATCAGTTTAGTGCGGCATGAGGCTGATAGAGTACTGTATATGGTCAAATTCTCTTACTTTTGTGTCACTTATTTTCTCTGTGGGGCAGATTTGCATTTTAATAGAACTAGTTTATAGACTTCTCTCCTTCCTTCAGAGCGCCACAAGTGGCATCATTAAGTGAGTTAAGCCGGATTAATGCTGATAGTAAAGTCAGATAATATAATAACAGAGACCCTCATTTCCATCTGGATTAGGTGAAGAGTGCAGGCCTGTCTGGTGCAAGGTGATAATTTGTAAGCGTGATCTGTTGTACTTGAGAGGATAAGATTAAATTTAGTGGGCTTAACTGTCATTCCTGTAAGTCAATTACTTCATCTTTTCAAGCTTAGAATTTCTTTATGAATAAAATAAATGGAATATTGAGCCGCTTCAGAGCCCCTCACAGGGACTCTTGACTCCGTGGAGAATTACACACACTGGGGCAGAAAGGTTTCCGATTCAGCTTCATAAACAATAAATAAACTCCATTCAGTTACCAGGGTGGCAGTAACCCTGTCAGATTGTCCATCACTGGCATTTCAACCATGACAGAATACCACATACCTCTCCTCACCTGAAAAAAAGTTTCTCTTCTTTTCCTCCCTTCACTTAAGGTTTAAGATATTTTCCTTGCTGCATTCATAACAAGAAAGGAAAAAGAAATATATTTAAACGCAGAAAATCAAACTACAAGCACGCATCAACAGAAAATCGTCTGAAGCGTGAGAAAGAGTAAATAATCTCTCACTAGTGACCCCTTTTTTCCAAAAGACCATATCCAAAATATAGCCATCTTTGCTTGTGTCTTTTATAGTTATCAAACCATACATATAAATCTTTAGCAATTTCTCTTTGCCAAGAGTCTCAATTAAAGTTTCTTGTGCATTCATTATTGTCCTTGCTGTGAAGTGGTCAACAGACTAGAAACCTCATTAAACCTGATGGACGTACATCTGATTTGTATTTCAAAATGATGTTTTTGGATACAGCTGTATAAGTTTTATCAATTTCTGCTATATCAGCTAAGTGATAGAACCAGTACAGGACAAACATGTGACACTGCAGTGCAGCACATACAAAAAGAGCAGGGCAGACAAAATAGGGGCTATTGACGTGTCCAGAACAGCTTCTTGTAATGGAGGCATTCTCTGTCGCATGGGGCTGCTTATGTTAACATTTTGTCATTGCTGCACAAACTGGAGTTTCAGTCATGCTGTTATTCCACTGATTGGTTCTTATGGTGTAATCAGAAAATGCAGTATAAATTTAACAATCTGTAGGGAGTTAATCAAGATGTGACAACCCTAGACTGTACTCACTTGCGTTCCTGCTTGTGGTGTCAAATCATATGAATCAGTGTCGAAGTCCAGCAGAGAGGCTCAGCACCACTAGTATTGTTTAATATCCTCTAGCTTTGGGAGGTTTGAAATAGAGTTTCTTTTCACACAAACTACAATTGCAATGGTGATTATATTAAAGAATGGCTTTGCTCACAATGGGTCAGAGGATGCACTGTTTTGGCGTCTCATGACCACATAAGTAGTTTCCCCGTGTTGCATTTTATTCGGCCTTCCAAACCGATATGAAACCTAAGTTAAAGAAACTAGAGGCTCATTAACAGTTTAGAAGGGGTGAAAAAAGTTTATTTTGGTCAGGCACTTTGTATCATGACTTACATATTTTTGCATGACCCCCTTGATGCAGGTTTCATTACACGGCTGGGGCTGGCATGAAAAGTAAGTTAAAATAATTGACACTTATTTTAATACTTCAGCTGAAGCAAAGAAGATTGTAGTTTGGTTATGCAATTAAACAGTTGATACTAAATCAGTTTAAGTGCTTTTAAAGAGTTATTTTTCTAACAAGTCAGTGAGGACTTATGTTTCAAGGACCAGTTATAATTCTATCAAAGAACTAAAACAAGAGGAAACATTATGATGGCCATCTAGAGGACAGAAGGAGATTTGAGGCCAGCTACTGTTCATATGAGACAGGAAAAGTAAAGTAAAATTTATTTATTAGTCACAGAGAAGGCTTACATTAACACTGCAATTAAGTTACTGTGAAATTTCCCTAGTTGCCACACTCCAACCCCTGTTTGGGTCACTGCACCTAACCAGCACATCTTTCAGACATGGGAGAATACCAGAGCACTCAGAGGAAACCCACGCAGACAAGGAGAGAATGTGCAAACTCCACACAGACAGTGACCCAAGCCAGGAATCGAACCCGGGTCCCTGGCGCTGTGAGACAGCAGTGCTAACCACTGTGCCACCATTCCCGCCCCAGGAAGTGGCAATTAGACTGAAGCTTTGAAATTGGGTGGCTGCAATGAATTAGGCAGGGATGGTGAAGAGTGAAACAGCCATCCAGTCCTGATGCCCTGCCTATTTGATGAAAAAACCCCAAATCAGCCTTAAAACATGAGTTTAACTGAAAATTATGTGAAAAACAGATTTAGGGCTTTTGCCATACCATGGGTTGTTTTGACAGCACACTACCTCACCATGACAAGTAAATAGGCTTATCCCATCAAAAAATATTAAACTAAAAAGCAACACAAATGACACAGGAATAAAGTTAAGTAAACATCATTTGCAAGATTTATGCCAATCGCCAGTGGCATTGCAATAGTTTTAGATACCAAGGGATCATTCGACCAGAATGCATCAATATAATTCAGTCCCCATCTTAAAATCATGAGTTCTGTCTTTTTTTGTACTATGCTTTGATTTCATTTATTTATAATTAATGGAAGAACATTTTGCAACTTAGAGCCTGGAGATACAAGCCTTGATTACAGTGTTTTGGGTGGGTGAATAGTAAGGTGAGTGTGAAATTCACACACTGCAGAAAATATGAGACTATTTTAACTCCTGGTTTCATTTTAATTTGACATGTGTGATAATGTATCACAACAAGGATGATGTACAAATGATATTTTTCTGTGAAAAACATCATCAGGAACAACAGAAGTATTATTAGACAAAAGCGGGCATTGGACTGAAGATCAGAGATACTAGGAGGAAAAGCAAATGTTATCTCAAAGAAAGAAGTCTCACAATACCAGGTTAAAATTCAACAGGTTTATTTGGAATCACGAGCTTTCAGAGCACTGCTCCTTCATCAGATGAGTGGAGAGATAGGTTCACAAACATGGCATATATAGGCAAAAACACAATTGCAAGATGATTACAGATTGGAGTGTGAAGAATGGTTGGAATGTGAGTCTTTACAAGTAATCAAGTCTTTGCAGGTACAGACAGTGCGAGTGGAGAGAGGGATAATCGCAGGTTAAAGAGGTGTGAATTGTCTCAAGCCAGGACAGTTAGCAGGATTTTGCAAGCGCAGGCCAAATGGTGGGGGTCACTTGTAGTGTGACATGAACCCAAGATTCCGGTTGAGGCCGTCCTCATGCATGTGGAAATTGCCTATCAGTTTCAAAGAGTCAAGTTTTAATGAGATTCTGAAGAAAACTCCTGATGGCTTTCACCAGCAATAGTCCTGTTGAGCGATGCTATGGTAGGCAAGTCTTTACGATGGAGGAGCCATGGCGGCAAAAGCTCAACACAGGGTCTGATAGAACAGCAAGATTGGAAAAAACTGGTTAAGTCTGAGGCAGTGGGCCTGGGAGGGGGAATGAAATCAGTGACCAAGGAATGGATTTTGTAGTGGCTCCAAGTAGCTGCAGTTTTACCAGTGTTCAACTGGAGGAAATGTCAGCTCATCCTGAACATGATATGGACAAGTCACCTCACAACACAGTGAAGTAGACGACTTGTGATATGGTGGTGAGGTAAAGCTGGGTAACATTAGCTTTCTGTAGAAACTGATGTATTTTCATGTAACATTGCTAAGGGACAGCAATTGGATGAAAAACAGTAGGGGGCCAAAGAGAAATCTTTGGGAGCTCCAGAGGTAACATGTTTGGAGCATGAAAAGAAGCCATTGCAGGAGGTTCTCTGGCAATACTAGGAAAAGAAGAGCAGAAACAATTGGGGAAAATCTCTTTCAGCTGGGCAATGGAGAGGAGACATCAAAGGAAGTTGGTGTGGAGTTCTGGCTTTCCTTCCCTAAACTTCTCTCTAACTCTCCACATTTCCTTATTCTTTAAGTATGTTCCTTAAAGGCTCTTCCTATTCTGTCCTTCAGCTCAGAATCATTTTTGTTTGATTGAGCTCCTGTGAATGTTTTACCATATTAAAGCTGCTACATAAATGCAGGTGATTGTTGTTCTTGTTATCCTTAAGCATTGATCCCCTTTGCAAATTAGACCTAATGCCTTTGAGGCCCCCCTTAATCAAAACAGTCTGCACTAAACATAAGTGGTACTGGGCCAGCCAGGATCAGGATAATCATGTCTACTTGTGGCCTAACCAACGGTCCTTCATGGGAAAGTATGAGTAGTTCCAAATGCATCAAATTATCATCCAGTTTGTCATTTTTAAATCAAATTGCAGTTTGATTTTCATTGTTGGTGATCTGTGGGCACCTCTAAACAGATCTTAAATCAATTGTGAAGGTTGACAGAACAAGACAATGCAGAATCGCCGAGCAGAAACTGATAGCCAAGTTCCACACAAATGAGGACAGCCTCAACCGGGATCTTGGGTTCATGTCACACTATCTTTAATCCACACGACTTGCCTGGGCTTGCAAAATCTCACTAACTGTCCTGGCTTGAGACAATTCACACCTCTTTAACCTGTGCTTAACCCTCTCTCCACTCGCATTGTCTGTACTTGTAAAGATTTGATTACCTGTTCAAACTCACATTCCAACCATTATTTTGTGATTGAGTTTGTGTCTATATATTCCCTGTTTGTGAAACAAATCCTGCTCTCACCTGATGAAGGAGCAGTGCTCTGAAAGCTCATGCTACCAAATAAACCTGTTGGACTTTAACCTGGTGTTGTGAGACTACTTACTGTGCCCACCCCAATGCCGGCAACTCCACATCATAGAATAAGAGGGAGAGCTGGAAATTGATAGAGCCACTATGATAGAATTTATACTATTAAGGAACATGTGACATTTGGACAGAATCAATCAATTAAATTGCTCCAAGTTAAGGCCCAAAAGTAAAAAATTGGTTCAAAGGTCAGGCAGTGTTGATTAAGTAAAAAGTCAATGAAAATTTCAGGTGAATTTCATTGGTCCCTGTTCTGTTTTTGGAACCGTGAGCAAGATTTGACCAATTTTGAATTGTAACATCAGTTTTTCCCGGAGGATCTTTTACAATGAGATTGCTGCTTAACCCTGCCTCATTACACAATAATAGATATAAAATATCTTTATTCCTCGTTATTTCACAATGTATTATTCCTAGAAACTGCCATGTAAGCATTCTGCAAACTCTCTTCCAGGCTACCTTGGCCAATTTTATTTGTTCAATATATACAAAGATTAAAGTCCCCATGATTACTACATTACTACTATTATCTCATTATAATCATCTGAGTGCTCAGTAGCAGAACTTGAGTTTGATCTTGCCCTCCAGTGACCTGGCACCTGCACTACCCTTTCCCCATTCCCTGGTTGCAGCCAACTTATATTTGTCACCTCACCACATGTAGATGTCACCTCTAAGCTACCCTCAAAAATATGAGGTGGGTATCAGAGAGAGTGATCGCGTTTTCTCATCATTAGTTTTTTCTTCCTCCATCACTTTTTGATCTGGAACATTTATTCGAATCATAGAATCCCAACAGTACAGGAGGAGGCCATTCGGTCCATCGAGTCTGCACCGACAACAATCCCAACAGGTCCTATCACTGTAACCTGACATATTTACCCTTCAAATCCTCTTGACACTAAGGGGCATTTTAGCACGGCCAATCCACCTAACCCGCACATCTTTAGACTGTGGGAGGAAACCGGAGCATGAAGAATTAGTTAAACATAATGTGGGTTCATTTATTCAGACTAGGGATATGGGAACAGGTATACATGGACAGAACGTTTGAAGACATGATCAGCAGAATGGTCAATGCTGTGCTATGTTGATCCCATGACAGACTTCCTTTCCAGTGATGTCATTCTGCAATCCCTTAAAGACACGTTACAATATTCCCCTCCTTTTTAAAGATAGTTTCCCCCCCCCCTTCAAAGAAGTATAACTAGAGACTGTACATGTTCATGTTTAGTTAACATTACATAAGTGGAGAAGACATTCTTTAATCATTTACAGGATTGGGCATCGTTGGCAAGGCAAGCATTTATCATCGACTCTGAATTGCCCTTGAGAAGGGAGTAGTGAGCTGCCAGCTGAAATCACTACAGTCACTGTGGTATATGTACATCCACAATGTTGTGAGTGAGTTCCAGGATTTTGACCCAGCGACACTGAAGGAACAGTGATATATTTCCAAGTCAGGATGGTAAATGGCTTGAAAGGGAACTTGCAGGTGCCTACTGGCCTTGTTCTTCTAGATGATAGTAGTACTGGATTTGGAAGGTGCTGCCTAAGGAGCTTGGTGAGTTCCTGCAGTGCATCTTGTAGACAGTACACACTGTTATCACTGTGCTTTGATGCTGGAGGGATTGAATGTTTGAAGATGGGTGCCAACCTTGTCAGCTACTTTGTACAGGATGGTGTCAAGCTTCCTGAGTGTTGTTGCAGCTGCAATCATCCAGACAAATGGAGAGTATTCCATCACACTCCTAACACCGTGAGGCAGCAGTGCTAACTATTGTGCCACCGTGTCTCCATGATGCCACATATGGTCAAATGTTTCCTTGATCTCAAGGACAGCCACTCTCGCCTCACCTGTGGAGTTCAGCTCTTCTGTCCATGTTTGAACCAAGGCTGTAATGAGGTTAGGAACTGAGTGACTCTGGCAGAACCCAAACTGAGTGTCATTAAGCCAGTTATTGCTAAGCAAGTGCCTCTTGATAGAGATGTTGATGACACTTTCCCCACTTTACTGATGATCAAAAGTTGGCTGATGCTGCAGTAATTGTTCTGGGTTGGATTTGTCCTTGTTTTTGCTTACAGGGAATACCTGGGCAATTTTTCACATTGTTGGGTAGATACCAGTGTTGTAAATGTACTGGAACAGTTTAGCTAGGGACACAGCAAGTTCTGGAGCCCAAGTCTTCAGGACTATTGCTGGAATATTGTCAGGGCCCAGAGACTTCATGGTAGCCAGTGTGTTCAGCAGTTTCTTGATAACACGTGAAGTGAATTGAATTGGTTGAAGGTTAGCATCTGTGTTGCTGGCGACCTCCGGAGGAGGCCGAGACGGATCATTCACTCGACACATCTGGTTGAGGATTGTTGCAAATGCTTCAGCCTTGCACTGATGTCAACCTGAGAGGATCGCTTTGTACCTATGTCCATCCTTGAGTAGCTCTTCAATGCTCTCTATTTTGGGCTTTTGCAGCAGATCTTTCTGGAACACCTCCAGAAAGGAGTTGATGCAATCACCAACTCAACAATTCTATCTGGTAGTTCTGCATCCAGAAAATCACAGAACGTACCCTTTTCTCTGCTGGTGAAGTGGTCAATGGATTCTGTAGACTGTTGTCAAAATGGCATGAACTGTAGTCAATGTATACAAAAGTTTTTCCTGACCCTGGTTCCAATGTTGTTTGGGTATCCTTTAGCTCTTCTGCTTTTAATCCTGACTTATTAAAACTGCATGGACCGTTATTCCTGATTGCTGGGCAACAGTCTATTGCTGACCACCAGACTACTTCACAGAATTGATGTTTCATCTTAAAAGCTAGATATCCTTCATAGCAAGATGAAATACACATTGCTGTAGGGCTTTTGGGATAATGGCTTGAGTTGCATGTGCAATACAGGTGTCAGCAAACAATGCAAGTTCATTGCATACACTGTAGTAGATTCTTTCTCTATTTTGTGAGCCCTCTCAGTGCCAGATTGGCAGTGTCAGGGTGCCAGGGAGCAGTGCCAGGGCACTACCCAGCCATGTCACTGTCCAGCCATGTCCCTGACCACCCGAGGGCTCCAATGGCCTCCGAACCCCCTGACATAGCCATCACTCCTGTTCTCTGTGAAAAATCAGTAATGATCCCTGTCAGCTTCACGTAATGTCGGCAGGTGGATGTATTCCAGGAGCCAAGTGAATCCGGGTTAAAATAGATCCTGCATATTCAAATAAAGATTTAAATACGCTAATCTGGATTACGCCCTCACTGGGCATGAACCAAATTAAGTAACTGGCCAGTGGTGAAAATAATCTCAAAATGAGTTATCCCTGGCGCAAATCAGGCCATGGCCCCTCTTGCAAGAGTTTCCGGCCACAACACAATTCGTGCCCACACAAGCGGAACTGGAGAACTGCTCCCCCACACCCTCATTTTTAATTTAAACCATTTAAACAACTAACATATGCACAGAGTGATGACACAATTTCTATGTGTATAAGACAAGTTTTATTCACAACATTTAAAACTGTCTGCCCATGTTTATTGTTCGAGTTTCCAGCTCTTTCTACAGCTTTGTTTACTTTTCTCTTAGTCTACACCCAGGCTTAACCAATCAAGCATGGTGAGTATCAGTAGTAAACAGATTTATATAATCAAACACAGAACAATTGTGCAGCAGTCATGTACTTGAGCAGCATAAATTGTGCCTGCATTAGAAAGAACAGGTGCTGGTTGATTGCACATCGTGATCTCCATCTCCAGAATCATAGTCATAAAGTCATAGAGGTTTACAGCATAGAAACAGGCCCTTCGGCCCAACTTGTCCAGGCTACCCTTTTTTTTTAAACCCCTACGCTAATCCCAATTGCCTACATTTGGCCCATATCCCTCTATACCCATCTTATCCATGTAACTATCTAAATGTTTTTTAAAAGACAAAATTGTACCCGCCTCTACTACTACCTCTGGCGGCTTGTTCCAGACACTCACCACCCTCTGTGTGAAAAAAATTGCCACTCTGGACACTTTTGTATCTCTCCCCTCTCATCTTAAACCTATGCCCTCTAGTTTTAGACTCCCCTACCTTTGGGAAAAGATATTGACTATCAAGCTGATCTGTGCCCCTCATTATTTTATAGACCTCTATAAGATCACTCCTCAGCCTTCTACGCTCCAGAGAAAAAAGTCCCAGTCTATCCAGCCTCTCCTTATAACTCAATCCATCAAGTCCCAGTAGCATCCTAGTAAATCTTTTCTGCACTCTTTCTAGTTTAATAATATCCTTTCTATAATAGGTGATGCGCGATTAATTCACACGGGAGGCTAGAACGTACCCGGGAATAAAGGCTTTTATTCACGACAAATAGGAGCACACTACTTAACAATATTATCCCAGACTAAAGACTGCTAGGAAGTAGCAGTGACCTTTATACCCTGTAAGAAGGCGGAGCCGAACGGAGTGTACCACAAAAACAATAATAACAGGTGGAACACCCAAACCCTAACCCCAACAGTAACAAGAGTAACATATGTACAAATACCCATAGTGGTAACCATCTATGGTTCATAATAGTAAGGCAAATCATGATGCCACATTTATAAGCTTACACAATTTGCGTATGTTTCAAAGATCTCTGTCAGTCAAAATTATGGCGGGGCAGGCCCGAGGGGCTAAGTGGCCTACTCCTGCTCCTATTTCTTATGTTCTTATGTTCTAAGTCTTCATTGTAAAGTAAAAAGTCACAACTTTTCCATCTTTCCTGATAGCTTTAATTTTTCAGTTCTGTTGCTATTTTTTAAATTTTATTTCCTCCAGTTATGTTTTTTTTATGGTGTGGAGACCTACAGAGTATTGTAAGCAAGTTTAACATAACTTCTGAATTAATTTGAATTAATATTAATCCTGAAATAAGTGTGACCTATCTATGTTGTGACAGAAATCACAATGGCACATGACAGCACAAATTTGATTTGGCGCTAAATTTTCCATGGTATATTCTAACTATTCAGCGTGTTAAATGGCAAATGTATAGTGTACTTTGCCCACTCTGTTATTGCAGACAAATGCGGGCCAATTTTTGCAGCAACCTGCAGTCATCCAGCCTGCAACCACCCGCTGGGATCTTTCTCTCTGTATTCCAGATCCTATCGACATTATGTTGATTGCCAAGGTGCAGAAAGAAATTCTGGAGCGGAGTTTCCTTCCCAGTGGCAAAGTTGTGCTGAAGATCTAACTGATTATGGCAGTGGGTGGTTGAAAACTACATCCTGATATTCAAACCTGTTTCAATAACCCATTGGAGGATGTGACTCAGGGTCCATCGTTGTCTAATTATGTCGCTGTGGAACATTTTGGAATAATTTTCTGCATTAAGGGCACTATATAAATGCAAGTTATTGTTACTGTGTGTTATATGGGCTGTTTCACTGTTGAAGGAGTTTTGAATGGAGTTGAGCACTATGGAATAAATGCCAAAAGATCCATGCTTGACCGAATGATGGAGGGAAGTTCAATGATGAAACATCTCAACTGGTGGGGCTGAAGGTACCTGAAAGAATTTTGTTAATGAGGTCCTTAGTTGGAAGCCATTCGTCAAAGTCTATGAATATTTTCCTCCATATCAGGCCCAACTCCAGCCATTGGAGGATTTGTCCTTTGACCCCTATTGACTTTAGATTTTCTGGGATTCCTTGCTAAATGAAACTAAACTCTTCTCTGCTTAACCTTGTGTGAAACGTGACTCCTCAGTGTAGCAGAGAGCAATCTGTTCCAAGATATTTTGATCAAAAACCTCTTACAACCAACAATACTTGTCTGGTAGTTGATGTGCAAATGAGAAATAAGCTTCAAATTACCATCTGAATCCTTTACACATTCCTAGTAAATTACATTCAGCTATTTTAATGAAGGAGTTAATGTACATTAAAGTCGAAATTTTAAAAAGCACGAGAGGAGTTTGACTTGAGTCTACTTAAACGTTCATCCAATAATAGTAAATTCTAATCCAATTGTTTTTTCTTCTCTTTTGTTAAAGTGTTAGTGCTGTGCCATGCTGTTTTTTCCCCCCAATTCCACCTTTACTTATTTGGTGATTCATCAGTCCATCTTGTATGTATTTGGGTAAACAATTTTTCTGCAGTGTTCAAGTGCCAGATATTGAGGAACTGATCCAATCAAAGCAGGACCCAGCTGGAATATCCCTCAGTATCAAAGCCAATCTACATGAGCAGCATTTTTTTCCATTAGGTTAAAAGTTTTCACACATGTACATTGATCTGGTAAGGATTATGGAACCGCGTCCTCAACTAACATTCTCGTCCATTACTCAGGACTAAGTGGCCAATTGCAACACCTGTATTGTTGCCCTGGATGACAACATTTGACATTACAGACTAGAATTTGACCCTGAGATTATGCTGGTCTGCATGGTTCCTCTTACAGAATCATACAGCATAGAACATGACAATTCAGTCTATCAGATCCGTGCTCACTCTTTGAAAGAGCAAACTAATTAATTCAACTCCTCTGCTCTTTCCCCACAGTACAGTTTTTATCCCCTGTTGAAATATGTATCCAATTCCCTTTTCAAAGTGACTATTGAATCTTCTTCCACCACCTTCTAAGGGAATATATTCTTAAGCAAAACAGCTCACCACTCCCCTAGCCAAGTCATTTCAGTACTGCTATGACATTGCCATCGACCAGCCAATGTAGATGATTGCCTGGGTGCAGAATGCCAGCAACAGTAAGAGAGCATTATGGTTTATGTTGTGTTGGCTTTTCTTCCAACACATAAATGCCTTTGCATGTCCTGAGCAGAATGGCATAACCAGCTGTGCTATAAATACCAGAGAGTTTACAATTTTCTCCTGCCTATTTCAGTAAATATCACACTGCCCAATCTTTGCAACTGAGATAAAACTAAATTTGTTTAGAGCAAGGCACTATGCTGAAGCATATAGTCACAGAAAAATAATAAAAAGTGAATACTAGGCAACAACAATGTATTTACATGAGAGAAAATGGTCAGGAATGGGGTGGGGTGTGGTTCGGTGGAAAATGTATTAAAAAAGAAACATCTAAAGGAGATTTTTGATGACTGGGAAAGACATAGCAAAGTGGATATCCTGAAGGAGCTCCAGAGATTGTGGCACTGTAGTTGAATCTGTGTCTGTTGATAAACACCCAAGGGAGTGAGGAATGATAAGTAGGCCAGTTTCAAAAGAGCAGTGGGGGTCCACAGGGATATAGGACTGGAATAAATTGCAGAGGTAGGAAGGAACAAGGCAGACACAATATGGAAGCTGTTTCAAAATAAGAAAGGAACAGTCCATAATCTTTTTAACCATATTCATTAATTGAATCTCTGCATATTATATGGGAGGTTACCTCACACAGAAAGCTTTTAGCTATTCAGACAATTAAGGTAGTGCAAACCATGAACTTTATACTGCAAGACTCTAGACCTTTGGGTATCTGATTTTGCTTTTGGCTCTGATGTGAACTGGAACAATGGAGTAAATGTTTTAGCAATACTCAGGTATAAAACTGCCAACGCAAATTAAAATTGGCCAGTTGCTATAAAGATTGGTGATCCACAATGTGAGTCTGATGCTTGGCGAGCAAGTTGAAAATTTTACATGTGACTGGCAAATTGAAATCAATGTAAGTTAAGTATATGAAATACACATTGGCTGGGATTATTCACATTTATTTGTGATGGATGTCGCGGCGGGTGGGAACTGAAAATATCAAAAGAAGACCAAAAATCAGATTTAGATGTTATAGAACCAGGTTGCAATTGTGCGCCGCAGCTACCAATGGTGGTTGTGTTCCTGCCACGGAACATCAGGAAGGCCATTTCAATATTTTTGCATTTCATTACAAGGTTTCCCCGCCAGATCATCCCCCCCCTCGCTGGATCATCCAGGCATGTCAGTGTACAACTAGAATGGTGTGACTCACAACGGACATAGGCGACATGCACTTGGTGACCTGCACTTCGCTCCTCACATCAAGGTTAGTTTACCCACCTTGCATCATGTATCACTTGTGGGAATCAGCAGTGGGCTTCACAGGCAGCATCACTTTGCTTTCATGGAGTTGTAACAGGCAAGTCTCTGCCTATCAGACCAGCAGTAATGCTGGGGTGGATTCTAATGGGCTGCAGGGTTGGGCCTGTACTGGGGAAGGAGGTATGTTAATCACAGAATGCCTACAGTGCAGAAGGAGGCCATTCAGCCCATTGAGTCTGCACCAACTCTCTGACATCCCACCCAGGCCCTATTCCCATAACCCCACATATTTAGCCCACTTATCCTTCTAACCTACACATCTTGGGATACCAAAGGACAATTTAGCATGGCCAATCCACCTAGCCTGCACATCTTTGGACTACAGGAGGAATGATGTGGAGATGGCGGCGTTGAACTGGGGTAAGCACAGAAAGAAGTCTCACAACACCAGGTTAAAGTCTAACAGGTTTATTTGGCAGCACGAGCTTTCGGAGTCTCGCTCCTTCATCAGGTGAGTGAGGGCTTGTGTTCACAAACAGGGCATATACAGACACAAACTCAATTTACAAGATAGTGGTTGGAATGCGAGTCTTTACAGGTAATCAAGTCTTAAAGGTACAGACAATGTGAGTGGAGAGAGGGCCAAGCACAAGTTAAAGAGGTGTGTGTTGTCTCCAGCCAGGATAGTTAGTGAGATTTTGCAAGCCCAGGCAAGTCGTGGGGGTTACAGATAGCGTGACATGAACCCAAGATCCCGGTTGAGACCGTCCTCATGTGTGCGGAACTTGGCTATCAGTTTCTGCTCAGCGATTCTGCGTTGTCGTGTGTCGTGAAGGCTGCCTTGGAGAATGCTTACCCGAAGATCAGAGGCTGAATGCCCGTGACTGCTGAAGTACTGCCCGACTAGAAGGGAACACTCCTCCTGGTGATTGTCGAGTGGGTGTTCATTCATCCGTTGTTGTAGCGTCTGCATGGTCTCCCCAATGTACCATGCCTTGGGACATCCTTTCGTGCAGCGTATCAGGCAGACAACGTTGGCCAAGTCGCAAGAATATGTACCGTGTACTTGGTGGACAGTGTTCTCACGTGAGATGATATGCCCTGTTTATGAATACAAGTCCTCAGTCACCTGATGAAGGAGCGAGACTCCGAAAGCTTGTGCTGCCAAATAAACCTGTTGGACTTTAACCTGGTGCTGTGAGACTTCTTACTACAGGAGGAAACCAGAGCGCCCAATGGAAACCCATGCAAACACAGGGAGAATGTGCAAACTCCACACACTCACCAAAGGCTAGAATTAAACCCAGGTTCCTGACATTGTGAGGCAGCAGTGCTAACCGCTGTGCCACCATGCCATCCGTGGTGATGGGGAGGGGTTTCCATACTCACACAGGGAGGGTCTCAGCTGGTCTGGCAGTGAGAGCTCAGCACCACCATCTTCTAACCTGCTGCCATGGTACAGTACAAAATTAAAATGAGGAGGGGCTCTGCTGCTGGGGGCTCTGCTGCTGGGGGCTCTGCTGCTGGGGGCTCTGCAGTTGGTTGGAGGGCAGTTGCATGAACTGGGGGTATACTTAAAGGGGCATCCCATTGAGCTGTGCATTCCCAAATGGGGAAAGAGGCACAGTTGAGACACGTCAGGAACATTTCAATGACAATGCAGGGAATCAGGAATGTGAAGCAATGATGCCCAATCATGTAAGACTAATCCTGCAAAAAGGTACTGATCAATCTTATTATTTTAACACCTTGTTCACAGTGTGGAGATTCCCCAGAATAATAACGAGCTCCAGAGCAATTGGGTGAATGGACAAGCTCCCGAAGTCTGTTGGAAGATTGGTGCTGGATTGTTCACTGAAGAGAAACCTCATCCCCCCCCCACCCCGCCTCCCCGCCCCCCCACCGCCCCACAAATAATTTCATTTAATGAATAAGCATTTACCCTCATGTTTATCGTAAGAGGTGCAGTGAATGAGGATTCCATCGCCTGGGTTGGAGGCAGCACATGCAAGTCCCTAGCCAAAACATTGTCATAGCAGATGGTCATACTGGGTGGGTGTGTGTGTGTGTGTGTGTGTGGTGGGGGGGGGGGGGGGGGGGGGGGGGGGGAGGGGAGAGTTGCATTTTGCAAAGGCCCACAGTTCCATTGATGTTGGCAGAGATCAAGCAAGCCAAGGTGCCAGAGCACTGGACTTAGCTGAGAATTCTGGATTCCCACAGCTGCAAGGTGCCATCAACTGCACTCATGCTGTCCCTGGCAACAGGCACATCAATACATAAACTGAAAAGGATAGAATCTTAGAAACCCTACAGTGCAGAAGAAGGCCATTCAGCCCATCGAGCCTGCACCGACAACAATCCCATCCAGGTCTTATCCTCCTAACCCCTGTATTTACCCTGCTAGTCCCGTGACACTAAGGGGGAATTTAGTCTGGCCAATCAACCTAACTCGCACATCTTTGGGCTGTGGGAGAAAACTGGAGCACCCGGAGGAAACCCACGCAGATACGGGGAGAACGTGCAAACTCCACACAGACAGTGACCGAAGGCCGGAATTGAACCTGGGTCCCTGGCGCTGAGAGGCTGCAGTGCTAACCACTGTGCCAACGTGCACCAGGCACTTGATGCTGAATTGGCCTGTGGCCATAAGAAACTTATCATGCAGGTTAGCACCAGATACCCATGAAGCATTCTCAATGCATACATCTTGAGTAGATCACACGCACATCCCCGATATCTTCAAGGGAGCACACAGGATCCAGGGCTGGCTCCTCAGTGACAAAGGGTACCTGCAAAATACTTGGCTGATGACGTCCACTCGGTGGTGTCAGACTCCTGCAGAGAGAGGGTACAATGAGCCTTATGCTGCTGGACCGCATTGGTGGAGCAGAGCATAAGCATCCTAAAGTTGTGATTCTGATGCCTGGACAAATCTTGTGGAGCACTCGAGTACAGGCCCCAAAGGCTCTCATCGATCACCAGGGCTCAGTTTGCACTGCACAATCTGGCATTGCAAAGAGGGTAGGACATGGCAGATGAGATTAGGAGCTGCACAATTCCTTTGATGAGGAGGACCTTGAAAGTGTTGAGGTTGATGAGTTTGGAGAAGCTGAGGCTGCTAGGAAAGAGGCCTTAGCACAGGACAGATGAAGCAGGTATGCATGTGAGGCCCACATTGCCACTAGATTTCACCAGGATGATGGGCTGCAGTGAGTATCCTCTTGGACAAGAACCCTCCATCATGGGTCAGCATGACCACCCGCATTGCCATCCCTCCCATTTCACCCACACACTTCAATATGAGAGTGAACAGTTACACAGTTGGCTTACATCATCCTGATCCTAAAGGCTGCTGAATCCTTGGCTGCATGTGTCCTTGTTGAGGTGTGAAGCTAACTGGAGGTAGGCATCCTGGCATCAGAAGCTGCTGCCTTTTCGAGCATCTCTACAGAATCCAAGTCACAATGGCACCCTACAAGAGCCAGGAGCAGTCAGTCAGTCCTCAGTGATCTCACAGCCATCTGCCTTCAGTGTGACAAGGCTCCTCAAGGAGATCCAACACAACTAATGTGTGTAACATCAATGGTGCATCACATAATTCACACTTAAGACAAGGCAGCTGATGACGTTCCAGTGCTGTGAATCCACACAGCAGTATGGTGGCAAAGTGGTTAGCACTGCTGCCTCACACTGCCAGGGACGGAGATTTGATTCCAGCCTTGGGTGCCTATCTGTTTGGAGTTCGCACATTCTCCCCGTGTCTGAGTTGGTTTCCTCCGGGAGCTCTGGTTTCCTCCCACAGTCCAAAGATGTACAGGTTAGGTGGATTGGTCATGCTTAATTGCCTCTTAGTGTCCAAAGATGTGTCGGTTAGGTGGATTAGGCAGGGTAAATGAATGGGGTTATGAGGGTGGAGGGGGTGTGTGCTGGGTGGTATGCTCTTTTAAGTCAGTGCAGACTCGATGGCCCGAATAGTCTCTTTCTGCACTGTAGGGATTCTATGGTTAAAGATGACTCAGTCATCAGTGGTGCATTCTTCCAAATCGCAGTGACATCCAGCACTCTCAGTTTGAGATGCTGGACTGCATTTATCCTTAGATTAATATGGATGTGAACAACTTGGACATGACGATGTCAAAAACTTACCCTCCAGATATTAAAATGCTTCCTCTCTAACACAGACATTGTGCCCTCATGGCCAGCCCTGGCCCTTGCCACATCCAAAATGCTCACACACCATGAAGCCCTCGGGGCATGTGTCATTGCTAATAAAGAGCACACTTCAGCTTCAGTACATCCTCGCTCCTATCTCACTGCTCTTCTCCACACTGTCTAAAGCAACCATGTGCATTTCCAGACCATGCTGAAAGGCTCAATTTCCTGCCAGAAATCACCATTTAGAATTAATATCAATGGCATTGGTATAGACTCTGGGACACACAACACTGCATCTCTACTTTGCGGCAAGAGTCTTGTCCCTGCAATAGATACACAACGGTAGGTGAGAGATGCGGGAAGCTAGATGTCTGAGTCAGGACAATAATGTGGCAGAGAGGGGCAGAGCTTCGTCACCTTGAGGCCCACACATATTGGTGTGCTTAGCAGATGTACACTTAAAGTGGATAACATGGTTGGCTAACAGCTGGGCACACAAATTCTGAGTATGGGCTCAGAGCATGAAACCCTGTTGAGAGACATGGTGTAACACGATTATGAGGTTTCTCCATGTGTGAACACATCTCTCCTTGAACACTACACCTTCACCTTTTGAGAATGCAGCCAACAACATAGGAGAACACCTCTGCCTCATTCTTACATAGCCAAAGAATAAAGAAGGGGCGGCCCGGTGGCACAATGGTTCACACTGCTGCCTCACAATGCCAAGGACCCAGGTTTGATTCCTGGCTTGGGTCACTGTCTGTGTGGAGTTTGCACGTTCTCCCCGTGTCTGCGTGGGTTTCCTTCGGGTGCTCCGGTTTCCTCCCACAGTCCAAAGATGTGCGGGTTAGGTGTATTGGCCATGCTAAATTCTCCCTTCGTGTACCCGAACAGGCACCAGAGTGTGGCAACGAGGGGGTTTTCACAGTAACTTCATTGCAGTGTTAATGTAAGCCTACTTGTGACCTAATAAATAAACTTTACTTTAAGAATGGCATGACCCTGCCGAGCATGTGAACGAGTTTCATTCCACCAGCACGCTTGGAATTAAAGTGGAGGCATCGCTGATATGAAATCAGGAAAAGGCCCTCACACTGTTGTGATTTGAAAACATACTACATAGATAAGGGACCCATGGTAGCAACATCTGCAGTGAATGGGGGGGGGGGAGTGACCATGGTATCACACATAATTGACAGCAACTCAGTTCATCGTGAGGAGGTGACATACACAAGATAGGATGTGAAATGAGTGTGATTCAAGTTGCATTTGTCAACATTATCTAAATGCAACAATCACCATTGTTGCGCTGTCTTTTTAACTTTCCTAACCATACCACTATGTCTTAGTGCTTTCCCGACATCCACAGTGGAGGCGGAGACAGCCTGATGACTGCGATGACCTTGGTGGGTGTCCTGTGGAGGGCCAAGCTGTGGAGGGCTCTAGCCTGCTTTGGGTGCCCTGCTGTGGGGCAGGTGCACCCTCCACAGCCTGTGGAGCTGGATGAGGTCACAGGAAGAGAGGATTTGGATCAGTCAGAGAGTCCTGGAGTCACCTGGCTGGATGGCACCGGGGTCTCCAGCTGCTTGTCCTCTTCCCATTGGGTGCCAGAGGTCTCCTTGGTGATTCCTTGAGGAGAAGGGGCAGCTATAGTGAGATCTGGGTGGCCCCACCCACATCTTGTGTAGCCACTGATGGATGCCACCAGGGGCCACAGTGATGGAGTGCTGCTCCTGCAGCAGTGCAGAATTGACGTCCTGGACCAAGGTCTCCACAGCCAGTATTGACCTTGGTGCATTGGCATACCGGTACTATCACTTCAGACTGAAGTTGGACAGTCTCCTCCATCATCCGTTGCAATCTGAAGAATGCAACTGACATCCCTCCCTGATGTTCCTGTTCCTGGGCGGCACAGTAGCACAGTGGTTAGCACTGTTGCTTCACAGCTCCAGGGATCTGAGTTCGATTCCCGGCTTGGGTCACTGTCTGTGTGGAGTTTGCACATTCTCCTCGTGTCTGCGTGGGTTTCCTCCGGCAGCTCCGGTTTCCTCCCACAGTCCAAAGATGAGCGGGTTAGGTTGATTGGCCATGCTAAAATTGCCCCTTAGTGTCCTGAGATGCGTAGGTTTGAGGGATTAGTGGGTAAATGTGTAGGGATATGGGGGTAGGGCCTGGTGGGATTGTGGTTGGTGCAGAGTCGATGGGCCAGGTGGCCTCTTTCTGCACTGTAGGGTTTCTATGATTCTATGATTGTTGCTGCAGATCTAGCAACTGATCTAGGGCTGAGTCTGGAGACTCCTCATCTGACTTGGCCTCAGCAGATTCCTAGCCTCCAGAGTCCTCCTAGTGCTGTCAATCTCAGCTTTCCACACTATCCCACCCCTCCACAAGCGTGGCTGTGAACCAGATTGTGTGCTATGCGCACCAGATTGTGATCCCAATGCTGCTCTAGAACTAAGTTCCAGAGCTGTGTGTCTCTGTGCTGGTGGAGGGTGTGGGTGAGCGCTGTGATGGATCTTCAGCTGTGATGTTCTCTGGTTCCTCACATAAGGTATTGTCGGGGCTAGAGGTGAAGACCTGGCTTGTGGATGCTCTCAGGTAATTTCCAGAGGTGCCTTTGAAAGAAAGGAGAGATCATTAGTGCATGGCAGATGACTCTAAAACAAGACAAAGCACTCACGATTTGGTTGTCTGATGGTGAGCTGGTGCAGGATCTTTACTTGGGTTAGCACCACCCACCTCACCATTGGCACAGGCACGATCAAGATACTCGAACTCTGTGAGGACCTTGATTTCAGGCACTCCACCCCCAGTCTGGGACTTCTCCCTTTTATTGTGAGCTTGTCCTACATAAAGACAGACAGAGAGAGTATGAGCAGAATACACGCCAGGACAAATGATAAGGATACTTGTCAGGTGTGGGTGGTGAGTGGAACCATGAATGGCAGGAGGACACAAGCTCCAGGGGAGATGAGGCCAGATAGAGGTGTGAGAGTGTGTGTGAGAGAATGAATGATAATGTCCCTTGGCAGTGAGTGAGATCCCTGTGAATGTGTGATGGGCCTGTGAGTGTGTGAGTTGAGATTGATGAGATAGTTGACTTACCCTGGTGGTTTGGATGAGATCATTCATCCTCTTCCTGCACTGGGTGACCGACCTCTTCTGCGCAGTGTTGGCACTGATCCCCACTGCCACCAACTCCCAATTCGGATTAATGACCTTGCTGGACCTCCTGCAGCCATCATGGGGGTAGAAGACATTGTGACAGGCCTCGACTGCATCCAGTCGTTGCTCTGGTGAAGCATCACTGAATTTCAGAGCAGCCTGATCCTTCCCTTTGGGAGCCATGTTATCTGTGGAACAGTCCTGGGCTGCAGACATTGATAAAGCTGTGCAGAGATGCCATTTAAATATGGCGCAAAGCGTGTGGAAGCAGTGAACAGAGAGCGGGGTGGGTGAATCAAAGGCCTCCCACCAGCAACCTGGCATGTTTCACATGCACGCAACATGTAAAGAGGTGGGGAGTAAACAATATGGCATGAAAACTCTCCACTGTGGCCAAATCCACTCCCTCACCTCACGTAATGCAGGGGGGGGGGGGGGGGGGGGTGATCCTGCCCATTGTCTTCTAATTTGATTTCCTTAAGTTAAAATGCTAGTGGAGCTTTAGCTAAATGCTCCAAATGCAGTCCTGTTGCTATAGATACAGTGCACTTCATGATTCCTTTTAAAAACACAGTTTCCCTGACTATCTCACACTATGTAGAAAAATATTCACAAATCTCACAAGTCGTTATGGTCCACACACCCCACCTTCCTTGTTTAGGGAGGAAGCTGGTTTCATGCGGTAGCAGCGAGGAACTAATACATCCATCGATAAGAATGTAAATACTGTAGTGATAGGTTTCATTTGTAATGAGGAAAATAGATTTGAAATGGATAAGCACTTTTAAAATCTAAATGAACAATATTAAAACAATGGCTATTAAAGATTGGATCGTAGCATATTTATTGAAGGTGCTTTCATAAATTTAGATGCGCATGAAACTCATTTTCTGTAACGGTGCACAAATCCATTAAAGTACTGCAAAATTGCTTTAGACTAATGGATTTAATGTGCAAATACATAACATGCAAATAACTGATGATACAGGATTTGATAAATTGTTTTCTACGAGCCACTTAGTACACAGAATGATTTTATGATTCTTTTCAGTAGGTTTTGCTGAACATTGAGGGAAAGCATGGTCAACTGTACACTTTGCATTTTAACTACGGGATATAAAAAGCTACTTATATATTCCCTTTACTTTTTTCACAATCCCAGATTGAACTCATTATAATGAACGTTGGTTTGCAAAATGAAGGATAATTTGTTTGCAATGCAATTTTTGAAAGGTAGGTATGAGATTTCCCCTCATGATTATCGAAAGCTTCTTGAAAGTTTTCGGGCTGCTTGATATTCCCTCAGCTACAGAGGAATGCTAGCCATCCCTTGCGTGGTGCATGATTTTTAAATTCAGGAGTAGGTCTGTGCTCCAAAAAATTTAAGTCCACGGGATTACATAGGATTGGAACAATAAGTCTCCTTGCAATGTGAACTAGATTTCATATATTTCATATGTGTCCTCATGTGTTTCACCAATCTTTCAGGAGCAGGACTGAAAAATATATCAGTAAGACCGATATAAACAAGAATCAATAAGCAGCTTTCTTTCATAAATTGTGGATACGCAAACCAGTAGTTGCAAAGAAACCACCCACATTATATTCACTTTTGAATAAATATGTATCCAGCTCTCTTTTGAAACCTCCTATGGGATCCGCCTCCACCACTCTCCAGGCAGCGCATTCCATATCCCAACAACTCTCTGAGTAAAGAGACTTCTCCTCATCTCACTCCTAGATCTCTTGCTGAGCATCTTAAAATTGTGACCCCTAGTCACTGACATACCAATAAGTAGAAACAGAATATCCTTCTTTACCCTGTCAAAATTGTTCATAATTTTGAACACCTCAATAAGGTCACCCATTAATCTTCTCTGCACCAAGGAGAATAAGCTCAATTCCTTGTATCTAAAATTCTTCATCCTTGGTATCATTCTAGTACATTTCTGTTGCACTCTCTCTAGGGCTTTAACATCTTTCCTTAAATAAGGTACCCAGATCTGAGCATAATACTCCAAATGTGGTCTGACCAATGATTTGCAGAGGTGTAGCATCAATTCCTTGCTTTACAAACTAAAAGATCTTATAAGCCTTAACAACTGTTTCAACTTGTCTGGCCACCCCCAGAGAATTAAGCACTTGAACCCCGAGGTCCCTCTGCTCCGATACTTTCCTCAGTGTTGTACCATTGAGCCTGTATTGTCTCTCCATGTTTCTTCTAACAAAATACATGACCTCACATTTCACTGCATTGAAATTCATCTGCCAGGTGTCTGCCCATTTGGCCAACTTGTCAATGTCTCTCTGAAGTCACACAGCATCGTCCTCAAATTCACTATTCTTCTTAGCTTAATATCATTTGCAGATTTAGAGATTTTACCCTCAACACCCATCTCTCAATCATTTGTCTAAATCAGAAAAAGCATGGGTCCCAACACTGATCCCTGGGGAACACCACGTTCAACTTGTCTCCAGTCTGAAAAATGCTGCTCTATACCAACACCCTGTTTCCTATCTCTTAGCCAACTTCTAATCCATGCTGCCAAAGACCCATCAATCCCAAACATTTCTCATTTTCTAACTAAGCTGCCATGTGGCACTGTATCAAATGCTTTCTGAATGTCTAAATATACAACATCCATGGCACTACCCTCATCCACTGCCTGTGTCAGTTTGTCAAAGAACTCAATTAAATTTGTCAGAAAAAACCTGCCCTTGGCAAAGCCATGTTGACTGCCTAATATTAACTTATTTTGCTCTAAGTGTATATTTATCTTATCCTCTATTGTGGCCTCCATCAGATATCCCACTATTGATCTCAATCGGACAGGTCAGTAGATTCCGGGGTTATCCTTTGCCCCTTTCTTAAACAACAGCATCACATTTTCAATCCTCCAGTCCCCCGGGACTAATCCTGTGTTCAATTTTCTGTCAACGTCTGTGCAATTTCCCCCCTTACCACTCTCAGCAATCTAGGATGCAACTCATCTGGGGCTGGTGACTTATCTACCTGGAGTGCTGCCAGCCTTTTTAGCACCTCTTCTTTATCTATAACTATGCTGCTCAGTTGCTCAAATCCCACCTTTTCAACTGGGCTATTATCACCATCTTCTAATTTGATAAAGACAAAAGCAAAGTAGTAATTTCGTACCTCGGGCATACGGCTTCAGTGAGCAGTTTACCCCTGCATGTCCCTTATGGGCCCCACTCTATCCTTCACTAATCTTTTGCGATTCATATGTTTGAAGAACATTTTACTACTTGTTTTAGCTCAGCCTGCCATCCTTTCCTCATGCTTCCTTTTAGCCTTCCTTATTCCAGCTTTAGCCTCTCTCTTGCATTTGAGATACTTTTCCTGATTTCTATTGCTATTATGATTCCGGCGTGCATCATATGTCTCTTTTATCTTCCTTATTTTCTCATCAATATCTTCAGTCATCCAGGGTATTCTAGCTTTGGATACCCGGTATTTATTTCTCATAGGTACGTACCTAGCTTGCACCCCATTCATTTCTCCTTTGAAACCTTCACATTTTCCATCCAGTGTTTTATCCACCAAAATGCTTTTCCAATCAACCTACTCCAGTTCACTTTTTAGACCCCTAAAATACTCCCTTTTCCAGTCTGAGATCTTAATCCATGACTGCTTTTTATCCTTTTCCAACTTAATATTGAACCAAATTATATTACGATCACTATTTCCCAACTGCTCCCCCCACTCTGAAGTTTTTCACCTGGCCTGCCTCATTTCCTCTGACCAGATCGAGCACAGCTTCCTCCCTGGTAGGACTGGAAATACACTCTTCCAAAATGTTCTCCTGCACACACTGCAGGAATTTCTCCCCTTCCATGTCCCACCCTCCACCCTTTTTCCCAGTCTACCTTAGGATAATTGAAATCCCCAACGATCACAACCTTACTTTGTCCTGCAGGTTTCCATAATCTGCCGACAAATACTCTCTTCTACTTCCTCCCCACTAATAAATACCAAACAAGGTCACCGTTTCCTTCCTGTTGCTCACCTCCATCTTCAACAGGTTTCAAGTCAAAATATTTTTGACTTTAGTTTTCTTTCTGGACGATTTTGAATCATAAAATCTGAACACTTGAAATCAGTTTCTCATTCCAGCCTACACCAAAACAATCCTCTTATTTAAAATGTTACTGATGCATGTGTTCTTTTTTTTTCATTTTATGATTGCAAGGATAAAATAATTCTGTTTTGCTGTATGCACCTGAGTTTAATACCAGGGCTTATTTTTCATTCTTCTGGAAAGTTGTGTACTTTTAACATTAACATGCATGAACCTCTTCCAATGTGCAGGAAAGTTCTTTGCTTTCTTTAGAAGGGCAATACTGATATTATCTTGCTCTAGCAAACTCATTTGGCATGGGTTGAGTGGGAAAATCTACAGCTTCTTAATTGGTCAAGTGATCAGTGAAAATACAATGGATCAAACCCCATATGTTATATCTTCATACAGTTAGAAGCAAAAGTGGACATTAAGTAATCCATTGTCCATCTCTCTTATGATTAGAGCATCCTAATAGACCATGTGCCACAGCAATATATTTGTTTGGGTCCCACTGATGTAGCCATGCGAGCATCCCAGAACACACATAAGCAAGCTCTCACTTTGAACTCATTCATGGCCCTCAAAACCAACCCTACTCTTTGGCTTAAGTTCACAGCCCAGACATATAAGTTTCAATGCCACAATTTTGGCCATAACATAACAGCTTATGTTTGATGGATCATTGACAATTTTAACTTCATAATTTTTTAAGTGCAAAATTGAGAAATAAACAGTTAAAGAAAGTTAGAGACTGTTACCAACCAAGAAAGAATGTCAAATTGGAGGAAACTGAGTTTTTTTCCTCCTGTAAAAGCATTTTGGATGGCACAGTGGCACAGTGGTTAGCACTGCTGCTTCACAGTGCCAGGAGCCTGGGTTCGATTCCAGCCTTGGGTGACTGTCTGTTTGTGCATTCGTCCCATGTCTGTTTGGTTTCCACCGGGAGCTCTGGTTTCTTCCCACAGTCCAAAGATGTGCAGGTTGTTTGGTCATGCTAAATTGCCCTTTCGTGCCCCAGTACATGTAGGTTAGGGGAATTAGCGGAGTTATGAGGAGGATGTGGGCTTGGGTGGGATGCTCTGTTGGAGAGTCGGTGCAGACTTGATGGGCCTCCTTTTGCACTGTAGAGGTTCTATGATTCTTTTAATTTTATATTTATATCTAGGAAGTATAATAGCAATATTTTTTATTTGGGGAATAGTCAACCAAACTCTTATATTTTGGTACATGTTAAACTGTATTAATTAAATATACAATAGGATTAATTATGTCATGAAGCAGAATTGATCAATAGCTTCTAGGGCAGCACAGTGGTTACACTGCTGCCTCACAGCCCCAGAGACATAGGTTTGATTCCAACCTTGGGTGACTGTCTGTGCGGAGTACGCATATTTTTCAATGTGTGGGTTTCCTCTGGGTGCTCTGGTTTCCTCCTGCAGTCCAAAAATGTGCAAGTCAAGTTGATTGGCCAAGCTAAATTGCCCCTTAGTATCCCAAGCTATGTAGGTCAGGGGGATTAGCAGGGTAAATACGTTGGGTTACGAGGAAAGGGCCTGGGTAAGATGCACTGTCGTAAAGTCAGTGCACGCTAGTTGGTCCTAATGACCTCCTTCTGCACCCTAGGGATTCTATGAGGTGACAGCAGTCAAAACATGAATTTAAAGGTGAGAAGTATTTAGGTTTAAAACATTAGTCTTACACCCATACTTTGAAGGGATGAGGGCTTCACTGGCTAGGCCAGCACTTATCGTCCATCCTTAATTTACCTTCTCAAGGGCAATTAGGGATAGGCAATAAATGATGGCCTAACCAGCGAAGCCCATTTCCCTTGAAAGAATTAAAATAAATCTGGGCCTAAGACTAACATTTTAAACCTAAATAAGGGTAATTATAAGGGTATGAAAGCAAAGTTGGCTAAAGTGAACTGGGAAACTAGGTTAAAAAGTAAAACAGTAAAGATACAGTGGCAAAATTTTAAGGAGATATTTAGTAATTCTCAGCAAAGATTTATCCCAGTGAGAAAGGAAGACTCTTTGAAAAGAATGCAACATCTGTGGCTAAAGAAGGAAGTTAAGGATATCATCAAATTGAAAGAAATGCAATTTTATGAAGATTTGTGTCAGGACAGAAAGTTGTTGGATAGATTGGAAAAGAATGACAAAAGTGAGGGAACATTTAGAGTACGAGGAAACAACTAGCTAGAAATCTAACAACAGGTAGAAACCGTTCCCAGGAGCATTTAAAAAGGAAAAGTGTAAACAAAGTGAATGTGGGTTCTGTAGAAAGTGAGCCTAGGGAAAACTAGGAAATAGCAGAGATACTGAACAGATATTTTGTATCTGCCTTGACTGTAGAAGGCAGAAAACTTTGCAACGGTACATAAAAATCATGAAGTAAAAGGGAGGAAGGAGCTTTAAACAATCAATACCACCAGGGAAAAGATACTGGGAAAACTGTGACGTTAGTGTACCTTTAAGAATTCTTTTGAAAATCACGTTCTCACCAGCTATAAGCAGTTTTGGTTTCATTGCTGCTCGGCCGTCTGCTAGAAGTCTTTTTATTGCTCCTTCAGTGGTTTAAATGGGATTGTTTATTTTTACTCTGGAATTTTTTATGATCCTGCATTGTTAGGAGGAAGGTCATGTGTTTTGGACAGCTTTTTTTCTTTCCTAGTGATTTTAACGTTTCATTTTCTGTTTGGCTGACAGCAGAGTTAGTTTAGAAGGGACATCAAGCTGAAAATAAGCATTTTTCTCTCTCCCAGGTTTTGGAAATTCTGCTGGTTAGTTGAAAGTAAGACTTCCTGCCTTCCTGGAGTAGAAAATCTAGTGTTGGTGGCTCGACCAGAGACTCTGGTGTTCTGGGAAGCTGCTCTGACTCCAAACTTGTCTGTGTGTGCTTCAAGAAAACTGCAACATTCATCCAAAGGATTTAGTCCCAGTATCACGTGAGTATTAGTCTTTGCTATGTTAAACCTGTGGAAAGGGTTTTCTATCTATGGGAAGTTTTTGTTTGATTGGAACATTTTAGATATATTTGTTAAGGGTTATATATTATTATGGTTGTTTTGTCTTTCTTTAATTGTTAAAAATTATTGCTATTTTTCTTTCCATACATGTTAACTACATTCTTAAATAAACATTGTTTGATAAAAGCTCCCTAATAGGTCATTTGAATCATACCTGAAGTGAAATATCTCATGCTTACCCTAGCCAAATTCAAAGTGCAAAATTTATATTCCAAACTGACTTCACAAAACACTTTGGCGTTTCGGACCTGAATTATAACAAAACCATTAAACCTAAAGCCTGACAGCATCCTAGGATCTTCATAGAATAGAATCATAGAAACTCTACAGTGCAGAAAGAAGCCATTCGACCCATCAATCCTGCATTGGCAACAATTCCACCCATGCTCTTTCCCTGTAACCCCACATATTTACCCTAACTAGTTCCTCTGACACTAAGGGGTAATTTAGAATGGCCAATCAACCTAACCTGCACACCTTTGGACTGTGGGAAGAAACTGCAGCCTCCAAAGGAAACCCACGCAGACCTGGGGAGAATGTGCAAACTCCACACGGTACCCAAGACCAGAATTGATGTCTTAGAAAGATTGGCTATAGAGATAGTAGAGACATTTGTTATAATCACTCAAAATTCTTTAAATTCTGGAAGTTTCCAAATAGTTTGAAAAATAACAAATGTAACACCATTATTGAAGAAATGAGGGAAACAGAAAGCAGGAAACTATGGGCCAGTTAGCCTAACATCTATTATCAGGAAATTGCTAGCATCCATTATTTTGGGGGTTGTAACAGGATAGTTAGAAAATCATAATGGGATCAGGTAGAATCAACTTGGTTTTTTGAAAGGGGAATTGTTTTGTTACTCATTTGTTCTTTGAGGAAGTAACAAGCAGAGAGGATAAAGTGGAACCTGTTGATGGGTGTATGTTGGGCTTCCAAAACAATAAGAACCATAAGAACTAGGAGCAGGAGTAAGCAATTCAACCCCTCGAGCCTGCTCCGCCATTCAATACAATCATGGCTGATCTCATCTCAGCCTCAACTCCACATACCTGCTCATTCATCATAGTCCTCCAAACCCTTTCTAATTAAAAATCTGTCCACCTCTCCCATAAATTTACTCAAAGGCATTTGATATGGTGCCATATCAAAGGTCACTGCTCAAAATTAGAGCTCATGGTACGGGTGTTAAAATATTCACATGGATAAAAGACTGGTTAGCTAACAGGAAACAGAGAGAAACAATCATTTAATTGACCACTTGATGGCCTGAATTGGCCTAATGCTGGGCAAGCCATCTGTCACCCTCCCCATTGCTGACAAAATGCCAGTCGCATTGGGAGCTGGGTAATGGACATACAACCCCAACCTTCCCACATGATTTCACAACCCCAACCTTCTCACATGATTTCATAACCCCCAACCTTCTCACGTGATTTCACATCGCCCTCCTCCTCTCCCCCCGCCCCCCCTCTCTCCTGCCCCCAGCATGGTCCCTGAGGCCTCAAAATCCTGGCCATTGCTTCTCTCTGCGATTAAAGGAGGAAAATTGCTCCCTGAGCACTCTGGGTAGATAACACCTCCTTCCAAGAGTCTTTCTCCTACTCCTCCCTCTTTCAGAAGTTTGATCTGTTCTGTGTTACCTTTGCTCATTTTCTCTGTCATGTTGCAATTCAAGGCGGCTACGAACTATTCTACCAATATTTGGAGCAAGTGGTTTTGGCAAATTGAAATTAGCACAAAGTCCTTCAGCACATGTGGCACTGCTCTTTGTGAATTTGACCAACTTTGAAGAGCTCTAGAAACCTCAAAGCACTTCTACAATTGTAGCCACAAGCCTTAGTTTTGATGATTCCTTTCAGTTTTACTGGTGTTGTTTTCTTACTCCTGCTGAACATATGTACGAGGTAAAGAGGTGGTGTCAGCTGGAGCACTGAGCTTCAAAATGGTGGTGCTGGGGTCAAATCATCATTACAAGTTGATTAACACAATGATCTGCATATTTCTGGGGAATCCTTGCAGTACACTCACTAACGGTCCTCATCAAAATGGCAGCTGGCAAAGCCAAAACCAAAACTAATAGCACTGAGAAAATGGGTGCTAAGGAGTCAAATTATTGATCCATTGTCTTATGCTTGAGGCTGTGGAAAATGTAAGGTAAAATATTGACTTATTGATTTAAATATCAGCAAATTGAGCCATGTTTTGCCAGGTCACATCCAATTTGCTTTCAGAAGGTGCAAACATAAAATAAAGAACTTGAATCCGATTTACAAAATTTGACACATGAGGATCCACAGGTCCCACTGCAGTGAACGTAGGCTTGATTGAGCACCAAATTCCCCGTCCTCGCTTGCAGCGGTGGCGGGGCGCGAAGGACCAGAAAATTCTGGCCATAAAATTGGAGTGAAACAACAAAGATAAAAATGTGTCAAATCACAATGTGATCATTTTTGCTTTCAGCACAGACAGTGAACTGGAGGTTGCAGATGAGCTGCCAGTTCTATCCCTTGATCAATGTTCATTTTGATTTAATTCATTGGTAATTAAAATCAGACAGAGTGGCTCATCTGCAGCCTTCAGTTTACCCACTGCATCGAAAATGAGAATTGCCCCGTTATCTTCTTGAATTTTAAATCTGTTTCAATTATCCAAAGGCATTGTTATTCTTTAACTTGAAATTGTCAGTTAGGCAAAAACTGGTACATTAATTGTAAGGCTTTATAAAACTATTTGTGACATGATAAAAAATCGTTGTTACTCTTTGTGACTAAAATGTAATAATCAATTAGATGGACTTTGATCTTTGGGTGACTCTTCAATGAAGCATATTGGCCATCCACCCATAGGGCCTAAGCCATTTTGGGGTCTGAGCCTCATCAGCACAGCATTGGAAAAATACATACCCTATTCGCATTATACGTCTTGGATTTCTATCTGAAAAGAGTCTGGCAGACAGTCACTCTGGACACCTATCCGAACACCCTTTCCAAGATCTTAGCAGCTGGAGTGCCAGTATTGATATGGTGATAAGCATTCCAATGTCATTTTGGAGCCACCAGCTTATCAGCCAGGTCAATTTAAAATGAACAAAAAAAGCAAATTACTGTGGATGCTGGAATCTAAAACAAAAACAGAAAATGCTGGAAAGTCTCAGTAGGTCTGACACCGTCTGTGGAAAGGGAACAGAAGTACGTTTCAAGCCTGGAAGACTCTTCATCAGATTTTTAAAAACCGTCAATTTAAAATTAGACCCAGTTATTTTTCGTGTTATGAACACAGCTTTTCATTTTGTGTGAGTGCATGGTGTTTATATGTATGTGCGTTTTAACATTCCATAGCGCACACAAGCTATATCATTTTACAATAAGTACCTGTTACATATGTAGCATTATAAATGGGGAGAGGATTCCTTTTATTCTTCGTACTATCACTGGAATTTTCAATTTCAATGGGGGAAAATTCATGTGAAGTCAATGAAAATCAAAATCAAAATCAAAATTGCCTGTTCTACACCCCAACCCACAGTCAAAATCAACCCCAAGGCATTCACACCAGGATCATAACTGATCTAATGCAAGGCAGAGACTTGCTCCTCTATTTAACTGCTCTACAATCCAGTGTCATCATACCCTGACTTGGAATTTAAGGTGCATTTACACAATAACTGACGCCAAGAAGCAAAACTGTAAGAAGCAGGCACTGAGCATGTGAGTATGTGACCATGCTCACACTGAGTATGTGAGCAGATGTGCTTGGAGTAGGATTGAATATTACCAAAAGATCCAAGGTATTAGGGGAAACAATAATGCAAGAGAGATGGATACACTTGGAAAGGAAAAGGTTTACTGGAAAAGACAAAAATATGATAAAATTCATCAAATTTTAATTTACTATTAATTTGGGGTCAAAATCCTGGCATTATCTCCCTAACAGCACTGTGGGTGTAAATACACCTTAGGGACTGCAGCAACTCAAAAAGGCAACTCACCACCACCTTCTCAAGGATAATTATGGATGGGAGTAAATGCCCAAATCACAAATTAACTTTTAAAATTTGCAAGAAGCCAGTAGAAGTTAAGAATTCAAGTCAAATCTGAAAGGAACATCAAAAAATATGAAGCAGAAATTGTTTTCTGGTGAATACTTATTTGATTTGAAGCTTTTGTCATAACAATCTGCATGAAATATATATGTATATACATAATATATATACTTCACAACCATCTTCACCCAAGAGAATGAGGACGATGGTATGGAATTCAAGCAGAGGGATTGTGAGGTTCTTGAGCAAATTGACCCAGGGAAGTACAAGGGATTGAAAGTGTTGGCAGCCTTAAAAATGGATAAATCTCCAGGTCCAGATAAATTGTGCCCTAGGCTGCTGTGGGAGGCAAGGGAGGAGATTGCAGGGGCTCTGATCCAAATTTTCAATTCCTCTCTGGCCATGGGGAAGGTGCCAGATGACTGGAGAACATCTCCACATCATGGGGAAGGTGCCAGATGACTGGAGAACAGCTAATGTGGTTCGCTATTTAAGAAGGGTTGTAGAGATAAACCAGGGAACCACAGTCCAGTGAGTCTCACGTCAGTGGTAGGGAAACTATGAGAGAAACTTCTGAAGGAGAGCATTTATCTCCACTTGGAGAGGCAAAGCTTGATCAGGGATAGTCAGCATGGCTTCGTCAGAGGGAGGTCAAATTTGGTTGAATTTTTTGAGGAGGTGACCAGGTGTGTAGATGAGGGTAGTGCAGTCGATGTAGTTTATATGGATTTCAGCAAAGCCTTTTACAAAGTCCCACATGGGAGACTTGTAAAGAAGGTAAGTTCACATGGGATACAGGGTAACTTGATAAAGAGGGTTCAAAATTGGCTCAGTTATAGGAGACAGAGGGTGATGACAGAAGACTGCTTTCGTGATTGGAAGCCAGTGTCCAGTGGCGTGCCACAGGGATCTCTGTTGTGCCTCTTATTATTTGTTATTTATGTAAATGACATTGATCACTATGTGAGGGATAGGATTAGTAAGTTTGTGGATAACACAAAGGTTGGACAGGTAGTTAACAGTGAGGCGGAGTGTCCTAGGCTACAAGAAGATATAGAAGGATTGGTCAAATAGGTAGATAAGTGGCAGATGGAATTTAACCCTAAAAAGTGTAAGGTGATACACTTTGGAAGGAGTAATTTGACAAGGAAGTATTCAATAAATGGTAGGACACTAGGAAGTTCTGTGGAACAAAGGGACCTTGATGTGTTTGTCCACAGATCTCTGAAAGTGGAAGGCCATGTTAGTAGGGTGGTGAAAAAGGCATATGGGACACTTGCCTTCATCAGTTGAGGCATAGATTACAAAAGCAGGGAAGTCATGTTGGAGTTGTATAGAATTTTGGTGAGGGCACAGCTAGAGTACTGTGTGCAGTTCTGGTCGCCACATTATCAGAAGGATGTGATTGCACTGGAGGGGGTGCAGAGGAGATTCACCAGGATGCTGCCTGGGATGGAACATTTAAGTTATGAAGGGAGGTTGTATAGGCTTGGTTTGTTTTCGCTGAAGCAGAGAAGACTGAGGGGCAATCTGATCAAGATGTACAAGATTATGAGAAACATGGACAGAGTGGATAGCAGCTGTTCCCCCTAGTTGAAGGGTCAGTCATGAGGGGACATAGGTTCAAGGTGAGGGGCAGGAGGTTTAGCGGGATGAGAAAACACATTTTTATCCGAAGGGTGTTGATGGTTTGGAATGCACTGCTGGGAGGGTGATGGAGGTGGTTTGCCTCACATCCTTTAAAAAGTACCTGGATGAGCTCTTGGCACATCATAATATTCAGGGCTATGGTCCAAGTGCTGGCAGATGGGATTAGGTGGGAGTGCAGACTTGATGGGCTGAAGGGCCTCTTCTTTGCTGTATGATTCTATGATTCTATGAAATGAGAGGGAAATATTAATTAATAGCATCTCCATTATGCTGGTCAGATCATTCATATTTTTCATAATGTATTCATAATTTACACACTCCATCGTTGTTCAAGGTAGATTCAAGCTTTAGATAAAACCAATAACATCATCCTGTAATTCACCTTGCTAAAATTTACTGTTTATTTGAATCAATTTAAAATGTATTTTTCCAGTACGATTTGCACAAAAATTGACAAAAGACAGGCTGCAAGTAAACTTTGCTCAAGAGTGCAATTTTAATACCACAGATCGCAGCATGTAAGTCAACCTTTGAAGCCTTTATCCATCCAGAATAAAATGTGAATTCCAGTGTGGGTGGTCACCATTTTGAAATGTGAGAAGAAACAAAACACTGGTAATTCACATTAAATTCATGTGGTGGAGTTATTTTAATTAATTAATTGTACAAAGATACCTTTAGCAATAAACAAAGCATTTTAAAACAATCAAATTCAATTTCTTCAGCATCCAGCAGAAAGACTTCAGAAAATTCATTCCAAATCACTTTAGCTATGGCGTCTTTGTCAGGATCCCACTCTGGACCATATGTGGTGCCTTCACTTTAAGAATCATCCCTCTATAGCAATGAATGCTTTCCATCCATTGCATTGGATATTGCACATTTTATGAATGGCCTGATGACACTTTGTGCACTAATAGCATTGCACAAATTGGTAATGAAACAACACAAACATCAAGATTTGCTGTCAACCATCCATCTATTCCAATCGGTAAGAACATGATACTTGAATGGCTTGTTGAGTCACGCATACTAAAGATTGAACTACAAACACTAGAAGATCTGGTATAACTGTACTGTGAGTGTTATTTCTTCACATACATCTCTTGATCCCATCAGTTATGTAAGATGTCATCAGATATGGGATTTGAACATGTTAAGCTGTATTCTTTATGTGGGCTACTGGGACAACTATTCCACACGTTACTGATCCATTACTTTACTTCATCCTCATCTATCTGCATTTTCATCCATCCAACTATTGCTTTGGATCTTCACAAAATACTCCTGCAAGGAACTTGATGTTCAGCATGGTTTTACTTTTGAAAATTACCATAAGCTATAATTTTGTTTCAGTTGCCCATGCAAGCTAGTATCACTGTGAATCTTGTCTTCTCAAAACCATTTTTACTACAGCCATCTTGCACCTTTCCACTCCACAGTTTTTCTGTTGGGTATATTAAACTCATGGGCATTTCAAACATGTGACATGTTGGGTACATGTGTTTTTGCGGCGGTCTGGTGATGAATTGCTGGAAATTGGTAATTTTGGTGGTCTCTGAGTCTTCTGCCACAACTCTAAACTGTTACATTCTATAAAGTGGCTGCTGGTTTGGAATCTTTGTTGGGCACAGGGTTTGATTTGGTCCACTGAAGTGTGTATGTATGAATTGTATTCCTGCTGTCAATGATTTTCGAAACATGCTTTTAAAGATGAAGATCAGCAGCTATTCCCTGTTCAGAGAGTACATTTGGTCTAGCACATCTTTTTCAGGGTAGATTCTTGCCTTTTCCATTCATGCACAAGTTTGTTCACGAACAACAAATTCCTTCACTGCAGCACAGTCATTTGACGAGTCAGCAAATGTTATGACTTTTAGCTTGAAGGCAACTTTCTTTTCCATTTATTCTGCTGGAGAATGTATTTCTGTTTGTTACTTGCGATCTGTTCTGTGTGGGCATGACTTAAACTCCAGCACATCATCTTGCAACACAGCCCACTTCCTCTCCTTAACACAAATGCTGTCTTATTTTATAACATAAGTAAAACTTGCATTTCTGGAGTGAAAAATTGATACTGACTGCTAATGCAAATGTAGTATTTCATAGATGAAAAGGGAATCAACTTACACACCAGGTAGATGTGAAAGGATGATTTTTGACACCAAAATAACGGAATTGTCTTCAAATCCAGGTCAACATATATGCCTCAATCTACTGTGACTGCAGCATTCAAATATAATTTTAACTTTTCTTGTTAAGCTCTGTTTAGAAAAAAATCATGATCAGTAAAGTAAAACTTTGAGTAACTATAAAAATATTACAGTGTGAATGCAATGAGACCCTTCTCTCTGGTTATAGTTAATTTATAACGAATGCATAATTATATGATTGCAAAATTCTCTTTGAGCTTTGTCTCTAATTGACAATGCAAAAATGTGTTTCTTCTTAGCACTCATATAATTGTAGTCTATTTCAAACATACCTTATGCTGAAAATGAGCCACTGAAATCAATTTCACAAAATCAGAAAATGAGAATGGAGAAGCTAACTAGCTGGGGCATAAACCATCGAGTGTCTTAACATCTGCTTAAAAACATCCCTATTCTCATGTAATCATTCAGTAGCCATGACATAGCCAGCACTTTGTAGACAATAGGGTGACTTCAATGAATGTAATCTTCAGAATCACAGTATCTCCAAAGCAGAAAATTAATGAGTAGAAGTTAAATGTCTCCTTTTCATGTGAACAAAATTGGTTTTCAAAGGATTAAGGGATTAACCCAATGTTAGCTCCCTGAAGTAGTTCAAATGCCTTAATATTCATTGCAATGAAATAGAACACAATAAAATGGGTTCTAAAAGATTACACTTCAAAATCAATTCAATGAAATCGCAAATTCTCTTGATTACGATGGAGTATATATTTTACTTTCTTAATGTTCAATGCTTGAACTTTTGCAAAACTAAAACTGTACTCCAATCTTCCACGATAAATTTGAAACTTCGGAGATTCACTGAAGTGGAAAATTAAGTAACCCCAGTATTAGTATTCCCTTTTCTCAAAAACAATAGCTACTGGCTCAAGCCCCAGGACCACTTCTTCAAGTCTCAGTTTTGTTTTCCCTTTTGGTTAATCTGACCCATCTGAGGGGAAGGAGAATGTAACATAGCCTGTGTTTTTCACTTGAAGCACCACGGTGAGGGCTCCAAATTTAGCTGGCAATGCCTCCAGTGAGATTTAGCCTAGAGTTTCTCAGCCGAAGGGATGTTTTTGATTAAAAAGAAGCGAGAGGCTAGGCAAAGGAAACCAAAAATATATATGACTTCAGATTTACTTTCTTAGTGACTAACCGTGTATTCGATTGCTTTTCCGAATTAATATTTTCCCGTTACTTTGAGAAAACAATAATTTTTCTTGAGCACTGTGACAACATATGTTTTTAACTTTTGGCTTTGAAGACAATGGCATTCACTATTAATGCAGCGAAGCAAATAATTTGTGGACTACCGTATAGCCATTAATAAACCATCAGGATTTTTAAAAATACGATGAACCAAAGGTCAGGCAGAAGCCCATTAATGTGCTTGAGTTTCCGAATCAAGCTGCTGTAAAATCCATATGAGTGGAGTTCATCTTTGCCTGATTAGCAATGCAAATTTTCTACCTATTGGGACTCAATGCAAGTCCACAGAGTTTAAGCATAGGGCATTAACAACCAAGGCTTGGTGTCTCTTGAATGTGCATGGGGCACATGCCTGTCTTAGGTTTGGGATCACCAAGTTTTCCAGAGCATCAGCTTGGTTGCAGTAATCAATTCTCAGTAATATCACCTAGGAGTCAGTTGAATTCCCAAAAAGAGGACAGTTATTTTCCCAAAAGGAGAATAGTTTCCAGTTGATTCGATGACTCACTAGTGAGAATCTGAACCTTGTCTGACAACAGGTACCACAAACTCATAAATGATGAGCAACCCAAGTGATCAGCAAATGTGTGAATGGCTTTCTACCATCCTACTGATCTTGGCACAGACACATATCTTATCACAATGTACAGTGGATTGATAGTTACGAGCATATCCTCCCTTTTTGGCATTAATCCACTTCAAACATGGACGCTGGGCCTCTCAAACATGTTCAGTAATCTCCTCCCATTGCTGGCCCAGGACTTCCCAATTATGAAAGGTAATTCCAAAGCATAATAATGTAGCGCTGGAAATCGGAATTAAAAACCGAAAGTGCTGGAAATACTCAGCAGGCCAGTCAGTATCTGTGAAGGATTAATGCTTCATGTCTGTGAGGTTTCTTCAGATGTTACAGGGCTGAAACAGACCAGAATCCGGCGCCCCGTCACATCTCCCACTCCACCAGTAGGAGTTTACGCCATTCTGTTCTGTTACTCGACTGCATGCACATGGCGAGCATATGGCGAGGGAGAACTTTAGAGCAGGTACCTTACCATCGAAGCTGGCTGCGCCACTGAAACTGGTCTCAGGTGCGGTGCTTGCAAAGGTCGGAATGTGTGGGAGGATGGAAGACACAAAGTGGAGGAGGTGTGGCCTAACAAGAAGAAGAGAAGGATGTGGGTAGATTGAGGGAGAAAGGAAGGCATGAGGCAGAAGGGTGAGGGAGGAAGGCATGAGGAGGAAGGAGGAGGAAATGGGGGGGTCAGGTGGGGCCACGGTGTTTCAGAGGGGTGGGGGTCAGTGGAATTAACAATGGAATCCTGGAGGGAGAACTGGGAATGCTGGCAATAGGAGTGCATGGTGACTGTGAGAGGAGGAAATGGGGTAGGGGGAAAGGATCAGGGTTTGAAAATCGCAGATATAGTTTTCATGCAGGAGGTCATTAAGGGGGACGAGAATGGTGGTATGGATTACAGAAGAGTGGAAGATTGGGGTTGGTAGAGGAATGGCGACTGGAGTGGGCTTAGAAGAGAGAGAGGATATGTGCAGAGTGATGGCGGAGGGTCAAGGGTTATCAAGGGAGGACTGAAGGTGACATTAGAGGTGGTTGATGGTGATATTTGGTGGATGACAGGAGGAGGGTAAAAGGTGGTGGAGACTGTCTGATGTGTGACACACACCATCCTGAGACACCATCCCAAGGCAACATCCTCGATGTCCACTGCAAAACCTTGAGATGGGGGGTAGGGTCTTCTCAGGTGTCTGGTAGGTGGAGCTGAAGATCATCACAACTGGGTAACAAAAGCGAAACCCTAATAATCATGTGGAGACTGTATGGAAGCTTTTTGCTTTGCAAATCCTCACTGTCCAGTGAAGGTCACACAGCAGCAGTTGTCGCCCAGAGGGTTGTCACTGCAACAAAATCCCAGGAAGGTGTAGAGCAGCTATTCACTCTGAGCTATTTGCTATCGGCTCCAGGTAGAGTTACGGAGGATCAGATGGATGGTGATGCCCACAAGGGGCAAGCAGGTGAATGCCAAGTCATGACTGCAAACCACCATCTTCCTGGGGAATGGACCTGCGAATGAGGGCTCATGTGGTTAGTCTTTCAATTGTGCCAAAGCCTTCTCATAGAGTCTCGAGGGCAATGGAGGCAAGAAGAATAGTGTGAGTGAGAGGCCTCTCGCATATGGCAAGTATCACATGAGCAATGTTTCCATTCACAGCCATATATTAGGGGGTAAGAAGACCCTTCCTTGTTCCCCTTGGAAGGAGTGGAGCGTGCGCAACCAATAAAACAACTAGCAGCAAGAATGAACCCAGGCAACTTGTGCAAGGTAACATATATTTAGAAATACAAAAATCATATGCAATGATTGTACACCAGTGACGCCAATATTTCTCAATTTTCCAACTCTACTGATACTTCCAGGTGCATCCTTGATACCTTGGTGATCTCCAGCCTGCTAAGTGTTTCTTATTCATGGTCAGGTGCAAGCTTCTTGGCCTGAACAGTTGGAGTTGATGGGGCCTCAGGGGCAGAGGGGGTTGGGAATTCCTGGGCATCCTTGGAGATTCCTGGGTGGAGGTCCTCGGGGTGTCCATCTGACTCTCCTCCTCCTAAGAGTGCTCCAGGGCCGGTCCAAAACTATTTGAGGAGAAGGGCACCTGGAAGGATGTCAAGGCACCCTGTTTCCCTTCTCACATAGACACTGCCTAACAGATCCATGACTAGAGTGATGGAGTGCGCAGCTGAGTGCATCTCTGGCAGACACTGCGCCTTCTACTGGACCAGCTTCTCAGTGGAATCTGCCATCCCCATGGAGATTTTCATTAGCTTGTAGGTGGAAGTCACAACATCAGAGAGCGTGTGGACAGACTCTTCCACCACTGCAGAGTGACAGCAGTGTGAGCCATGTACAAGATGTCTTGCAAAAAGTCAGCAAGGCTCCTTCAACAGCACCCTTCAACCTCACGAGATCTAGAATGACAAGGGCAGCAGCTGCATGGGAACAGTCCACCTATGGCTGTGCCTTCACTGTGTCTGGGTGAAAATCCTGCTGTTGCCTCACTAATAGACTGCAGTGGTTCAATAAAGCAGCAGCCAGCCACTTTCTCAAGGACATTTAGGGATTGGCAACAAAAATGTTGGCCTTGCCAGAGATGCCCATGTCCCATAACAGAAATGAGTAGGTTCACTTACATAGAAGCATACATAGAAAATAGAAACAGGAGTAGGCCATTCAGCCCTTCAAGCCTGCTCCATCATTCATTATGATCATGACTGATAATCAAATTCAATACCCTGATCCCGCCTTCCTCCCATATCCCTTTAGCCCCCAAGAGCTGTACCTAATTCCTTCTTGAAATCACTTACCCTCGCAGCGCGGGTGAGGCAATTCATCCATTTTCTGCACTGAAGAATGGACCTTCTTTGGACCGTGTGGGCACTGACTACCCTGCCCATCTCCTCCCAAGCTGGTGTGATTGGTTGGGAGGGCCTCTTGCCGTCATTCTTGGGACAGAGGATGTCCTGCCTTTCCTGCACAGCCTTGTGGAGGTGCATCGCTGAAGCAGGGAGCCGCAGCTTGTTGCCTTCTCCACATCCTTCTTCCCGGGTTCTGGTGCTGTTAGTGAACTGCTGTCCAGGTGCTTTGTAAATATGGTGCCTGGACATGATAGCAGGGCCCCTGATGTGCTGCCACCCCACCACAAGACTCAATGCAAACCACGTGCCCATATACCTAATGAGGTGGGGAGAGGATGATTGGACATAAAAGCCCACCCCACCCCATGGCAGTATAAGCTCCAACTTTTTGATCCAACCATGAAGCCGAGGGTGGGAGGGAATGGTTCCCCACTTTGTTTCCAAGCCTGAAACTACCCGCTTAACTTCCTCTAATTTTTCAGGCCAATCTTCTAATGGAGAATCCTGCAAATCTTTTTCAGTGCAGGAAACCTTAGAGGGAGCAGGAGAAAGAATCTATGCAGATGCTATGCCCCTTTTTACAGCACTAGCTGCTTTATTGTACTAAGTAAAGCTTCTCAGTGAGTTAGTGAATGAGTGTATGCGTGAATGGATGAAAGTGTTGGTGTGTAAGTGGGTAGAGTTGCTGAGATAAGTGGGTATGTGGGCAGGGTGGGTGAGGTAAGTTGGTATGGGTGAGGTAAGTTGGTATTGGACAGGGTGGCAGCTAGCTAAGGTAGCAGCTGGGTATGGTGATGAGGTTGCATTAGGTCATGTTGAGGGGAGTCGGGCGGTCGGGGAGGTAGTTGGGATGAGTCAATGGGGAGTCAGGTTGTTGGGGCCAGTCAGTTTGGGTCGGGGGTGTGTGGGGGGGGGGGGGGGGGGGGGGGGGGTGCGGGGATGTGAGTCAAGGAATCAGCAGGGAGTCAAAGGTTTGCATGACTGTAGTCAGGGGTTGAGGGTGGAATCTGGAACGCTGGTGTGAGCAATTGGAATGTCAGTTTATTTTAGTTTATTAGTGTCACAAGTCGGCTTACATTAACACTGCAATTAAGTTACTGTGAAAATCCCCTAGTTGCCACACTTCAGTGCCTGTTCGGGTACACAGAGAGAATTTAGCGTGGCCAATGCACCTAACCAGCATGTCTTTCAGACTGTGGGAGGAAACCGGAGCACCCGGAGGAAACCTACACAGACACGGGGAGAACATGCAAACTCCACACAGACAGTGACCCAAGCCGGGAATCGAACCCGGGTCCCTAGCTCTGTGAGGCAGCAGTGCTAATCATTGTGCCACTGTGTATCATTACCCAGGATTTAGACTAGGATTTTAACCGCCCAAAGTTTCCGATCTGAACTCAAAGTCAGAATTGTTTTTGGAGGGTCCCAGGGAGCAGAGAATTTGTCCACCCGGTGTTCAAACTTCCAGAGCAATTCCTACGGACTCAGTTTGCCAAACTTCTGATGGGTCCCCAAGTGCATCACGGTCACTCATCTGACTCCGATAATCCTGAGACCAGAAAATCTGGGTCAGATTTGAAGTTAAACTTTGCTCCCATGGAACCAAATTAATAGATGCCAAATTAATTGAATGATATTCTGTACTGCTCTACATCCTCACTTTATCAAAGTCTAAAGATAAGATCATGCTTGTAATCGTTGATAAGAATGACACTACTGCCATCCATATCTGAATGATAAAATGCTGAAATGGAGCGGGTTTGGTTTTTGTTTCAAATGTTCTCTTTACCATTCCACCAGCCCAGCAGGTGACAGACTGACCTCTTAATAGGATTAAAAACAACCCTTACCACTATGAGATCAGGGCCAGTGTCTGTAAATGACCTTAAGTGTTTTTGAAAGAGGCATTCAATGATCCTTCAACCATGCTGCATGTATTTGTTGTCTGTATTCTTATTGATGTAGTTGACATTTTAACCTAAAGGATATTGCTTTAAAATGATTGAAAAGGCATGCTTGCAAGCTTCCTCCGGAGGTTTCACAAGTAGTTTGCAGTGTGAACAGGAAATATTTCATTTTAAAATAATAGATCAAGATTTTGCCTTGACTACAGTTAAAACACATTCATTTGCTGTCTAGAGCAACTCACCACTAAAGGCAGGTATTTCAAATATTAATTTAAACCTGGAGGTAGGGTCTAGCAGCAAAGACTGCTTGAAGTCCCACACACAAGAGAGTATAAGGCAAATAACAGCCATAATCTATATCTGCGTCATTCAGTATAGTTATCTTTGCCTAAATAGGATGAAAAGGTCATCTGAATTGACCAAGTTATAGTAGTCTCCAATAATATAGCACTAACAGAGTGGAGAGAAGTTTGAAGATTAAAAAGGGCATCTCCAAAATTGCGGTTAAAACTTAATGCATTTATATGTTATTTATTTGTTCATTAATGCAATACTATCATCAATTGTTTTAATTTAAATGAGTTCATGTTTACACTATAATAGAGGAATGTGTACCAAATGGTAGGCAATCATCCAATGATACCTCCAATAGTTATTTATAGGCCCATATATCAATGGTGAAATACAAACTTTATTCTTGACAGGTAGTTATGAATAATATTAATTTGCTTGTTTATCTATTTAAACCATGTGCAGTACAATGAAATAGAAGAAGGGAGAATATTGGATTTTAACAGTAGTATCAATATTTACTGTTTTACAGCACCCATGGAGAAGCCAGTGATGACATTTGTCAGAGTGTTCTGTAATTACTGCTTTTTCATTCCAAATGAAACTGATTGTTCTCACTTCAAGCTGCATTCTCATTGACAAACACAACAGCCTGTATGAAACTTCTCAGATAACGAATATTCCAAAATAATTTAAATGAAAATGATAGACAAGCAGAAAGTGAGGGAGAAGTTACAGGGAGAGACAAAAGCTCTAGCTGATGTGGTGAGTTTTTAAGACTTTCGTGGCCTGGTACAAAGTAGAATCTAAGTGATAGCAATCCGATGGAGTTTATGGAGGATGGAGTTTCGGAAATGAATGAAGAAATCAAGTCTTATCATCTCTAAATTATCCAACGGGCAGATATTTTTTCCAGTAAAGTATTGGGAAAACCGAAGCCATTGTCTTCAGTCCTCCTCACCTATGACCTTATGCTCGCTAACCTACATAGGTTCGCAGTTAAGCAATAACTCAATTTTAAAATTCTTATCCTTGTATTCTAATTTCTCCATGGTCTCAGCCCTTCCAGCTCTGTAGTCGGTTCTAGCCCCACAGCCCTCCAAGATATTTTCACTCCTCTAACTTAGTCTCTCAAGCACCCCTAATTTTAATCACTCTGTCATATTATGTGTATAATATGTTCTTTATGTTGCACTGGTGGTGGCTGATTGATCAGATCTTGAGGCTTGAGTGTTCAAACATAAACACCTTTATTGGTAGCCTTTAACTAGTTACCAAGAATGGTCTTGCATGGATTCCAACTTGCGGGCTAGCTGCTTACAGAGTTCTTCTCTGCCCATGTAACTACATACATCACACTGTATGCGGTGCTACTCTCCAATCCTATATTAACCCTTGCTCAGCTGATTATACTGCATGCAGGTACATATTACCACACACTCCACCACTGGTGGCTACATCTTCAGCTGCCTAGGCCCTAGGTTCTGAAATTCTCTCCCTAAACCTCTCCATCTGCCTATCCTCTTTTAAGCTCTGGCTTAAAGCTAGCTCCTTAACTAAGGTTTTGGCTTTCTGCCCCAATATCCCCTCACGTGATCTGGTGTTAAATTTTGTTTTGCAACAATCCTATAAAATGCCTTTGTACATTTTATTACATTAAAGCCGTTATATGAATTCAAGTTGTTGTTGAAAGTGGGACAGAGGCGAGGAATGGAACAAATAATGCTACAAAGGTGGAAGGCAGAGATTTTGACAGAGGGGCTATTGGGGTTTAACAATTAGCCACGACTGAGCAGGACATTGAGGATACATAACATTGGATTCAGTCTTAGCAAACAGGCTGTTGAGTGTGCAGCTGTGCTCTTGTTTCCTCCTAAACTCTGCTAAGTCCAGGCAGGGCTGAGCCTGCAGCTGGAGTTCTGCTGGCCCCATGTTATTGAGCTAGGATGGGAAATAAGAGCATTCTTGGGCCTCAGTGAACCAAGAATGTACTGCTTCTGTCCAGCACTGAAGGCAGGAGATGGTTAGGAAAATTGTCATCCATATTATTCTCCCGTGATGGCATCATTATAGATTACAATGCTATTTCATCCCCAAAATTCCTATTAACACGGTGGCACAGTGGTTAGCACTGCTGCTTCACAGCGCCAGGGACATGGGTTCAATTCTAGCCTTGGGTCACGATCTGTGCAGAGTCTGCACATTCTCCCTGTGCCTGTGTGGGTTTCTTCCGGGTGCTCTGGTTTCCTCCCACAGTCTGAAAGATGTGCTAGTTAGGCTAAATTCTCCCTCTGTGTACCCGAACAGGTGCCGGAGTGTGGCGACTGGGGAATTTTCACAGTAACTTCATTGCAGTGTTAATTTAAGCCTATTGTGATACTAATAAACATATTAATATGGTATTATCCTATATTTAACACACATCTAGTAGTTTTGTTTAGCATTCTGATCAATTTATGATTCAATTTATGTTGTAATTTCATGACAGACTTTGTCATTTTAAGAATAGATGCTATTTTCTAATGTGTTTTAATTTTAAGGTTAGATTCAATCCTATCTTCAACATGAATACTTAGCTCACTGAAAATCCATTGAATATGTAGTATGACTGCATATGTAATCAATGAAGGTTAAGATTTTCAGATTGATACTCTTTCCGAGCCATTGGATTGCATTCAAGACCAATGTGGTTTGTTAATGTATTTTTCAGTCTGCCATAGTTATTGTTTAATACTTCTATCTCACAATCTGGATTATCTGAAATCAATCCTTTATTTCAATAATATCTTTGTTAATGTAACATTTTTCAACTATAAGACAAAACAATGGACTCATCAAATGAAAAGTTTGATAAATACATAGAAATTTCACTGGGTTTTACAACCACTAATAGAAGTTAATCAAGGTCAAAGAAATTTATATTATGCATTTCTAGTTGTCATCTTCAAACACTTCTTTTATTTTTACTACTCCATGTGTGTGTATTTTTCAGTAAAGGTTACACTATTATGTACAGAATTATATATAGTAGATAGCACAAGCACTCAGTATGAAAAGCGCACGCCACTGAAAAGGTCATGCTTGATGGGTCACTTTTATTTCACCATTCTTACTGCGGTTGAACCTTAGCATGAATGCTTAGCTGTAATGAATCTCGAGCCATATGCCTTCTGCTACAGACGTCTCAAGGTTCATTAGCTCATTAATGAGTCACAGTAAAATGTCCTGGAATCTCGGGCCTATATCAATGACATTACACAGTGCAAAAACCCTTGTTAGAGCTTTTTGTGTGATTAGGTACTTTAACAGTATGAGAAGTCACAAGTACCCACAGAAATTTATGATATAATGTAAAATCTATTTTCTATTACTGCGTATGTTTTGACAAAAAAAATTGAAGAAAGCGATTCAATTGACCATATCTAGGATCAAATTTAAATGTTCCTCTGATTCTAGTTATTAGACATACGTCTTGTTCACCTCCATGCTTAAATGGGCTCATAATACAATGGGAATTGGTAAATAATCAAGACTCCTAATATTATGGTTTTACACACAAAAGAATGTGTCAGTTAGACTAGTTAATTCGATGTCAAACCAAGTACAGAAAGCACAATATAGAAAGGTAAAGAAAGATGGGATTAAGAACAAAATATAAAAGAGGCAGATAGATACATTTAAAACAAAAGCATTTATTTATATTTTAACTGATTTTAATCCCCGACAATAATTAAAATCTAAAAATTAGAGCTCCACACTTAATATAAGTTTGTTTTCAATGCCAGAGACAGTGGGGGGAATTTTCTCATTCCATCCACCACGGGAATAGAGCGGGATCTTCTGGTTTTGGGGCGAACGGCACTGGAAATCCCGCCCATTGTTTGGCAGCAATTAAGGCACATTGTACAATTAAAAATACATTTATAACAGAATAGACAAACCTTCACTTTTTAGTTTAGTGGATGGTCAATGGGTTCATAGAGCTACTTCACACATTGTGTGGGTTTAATTTTAGTTTCAAGTAGGGCCAGTTTGTAGATTGGGAATCTGGAGGTGGCTGTGGTAGATTACTGGTGAAAAGATTTTTGAGGAAGGGCCAATTAAATGGCCATCTTCAGGTGCACGGTCCAATTAAGAATTGGGAGGAGGGTCAATGGGAGTGCAGCTCTGGGAGGACGCCCACCTCCCCGGGAAAGATGCATGCTGTTGCTATGGTTGTTGGAAAAAATAAGGTTGCCTCAAAATGGATAAACTCTCGTAGGTCTTGGAAATTATACAAAATATTTTGTGACCACATGTGCCAGGCCATCATAGTGGAACTCTACTAAGGATGTCCTGTAGTTACAATTGTGGCCCTCACAGTCAAGCAGATCCATGTTGCACTACTTTCAGGTTGCGCCTTTGGGTCTGCCTCCACAAGGCCACCGACATCCTACAGACTCCCATCACATCATGGGGCCAGACCACCATAAGGAACATTGTGACGGCAAGTGAAGAGTGCCTGCAATTGGCACTTTATTGGTACCTGCCACCAGCAGGTGGGTAGCCATCATTCTCCAGAAGCTGCCTCCCTAAAAATTGGCCAAAGGCAGAAAAATGGCAGCAGTTGGCATATTGGCTGATTTCGAGAAATTGCCGGCAAGCCAATCTCCAAACCTGCCTCTACTTGGGAATGTAAAGCCTGCCCACGTGTATCAAGGGCATATTTCTCAGTCATGCATTTTAAAGCAAAGCTCTGGAAAAGCAAAGCCACTCAGACAATATCTTCCTCATTTTCACATTTAATTGCACATGTGCCATTACTGGAAGTTACTGCCGATGCAGACATGATGGGCCAAATTACCTCCTTCTCCGCTATGACAATTCTGTGATTCATAGAAACATGGAATATAAGAACAGGTGTAGGTCATTTGGCCATTTGAGCCTGCTCCACCATTCATTATGATCACGGCTGATCATCAAACTCAATAGCCTGATCCCACCTTCTCCCCCATAGCTTTTGATCCCCTTCTCTCCAATTAATAAACCTTTGGAAGATGCTTAATATCAAATAATATCAATTACTTCTTCCCTGGTCCTTGTTACTACACAATATAGGCTTTACAAACTATAAACCACAAAAAAGACCTTACAAACTCTAAGGCTGGAATTTTACTGGCACGCCTGCCGCGATTCCGGGGGCGGGCGAGACTCAGAGAACGGCACTCTCCGTTGGCCTCGGGCGAGATTGTACGAACCTCGGGTGGACATGCCAGTAAAATTCCACCCTATGTGATAAAAGTAGTAAATGCCTACCCGGCCTTGCCCACTACTCACCAGTCAGCTCTCCCCCTTCTCGCCTCTATTGCTGCAGCAAAGCAAGACCACTCTGAAGATTTAAGAAGTTAGAAAGCAAAGAAATAAAAGCAACTCTTTCCCCTCTGCATTGAATTCCCATTGTGTTCCAAATTCCTGTTACCCACACTCACCCTGGATGTGTCTCATTCAGGATGAGGTCTCTCCCACTGTTCTTGCTCAAAGCTCACTGATTGTATAATTCCAATAGGCCCTTTCTTAAATACAGCTGAGATGAGTTGAGGGGACTCACATGCTAGTTAAGATTCTGGTTCACTCTTATTAATGGTGAATACTGATAACCACACGATTATTTTTAACCACAAAATCTGGACCATTGTGTAATTTTATTCACCAGTAAAAGGAGATGGAATGCAAATTTTAAAAATCTATTAAGTAGTTTTGATGTAAGGTTTTTGTGCCACTACGTCTGGCAGGAGGCAGATAATTGGAATGAGAATAATAGAGATTTCACACTAAACCAAATAACTAATCACTAAATTTTAAAATGCAAAAAATGTTTTCAAGCCTTCCTCACCTTGTCACAATAAAATTAAGTGCTAATTCTGAGATTAAAACCCATTGAACAATCTTCCACCACTTTGCTGAAGATTGTAGAGGTTGAAACGAGGGGCAAGATTGATCCTGCAACCCAATTCATATTTTGCTGTGTTGGAAGGCAGCCTGCCATTGGCTGGTGGTGGGATCTTCTGGTCTTGCTATTGTCAATGGGGTTTACCATTGCATGCAGCCCTCGCAGCTTTGAAACCCATGGTGGGGGTGCGCCTTCAGCTGCACCAGAAGATCCCACCAATGTGAACAGCCTGAAAGTTCTGGCCTAGGTTTTCTGAAGTACGAACCTTCATTAACAAAGATATTCCTTCCCTGACTCCTTCAAGGCAGAGAAACAGACATAAGTCATGAGGTGGTTTAGCAGGAAACATTTCAAATATAAGACTACTTAGCAGCTGAAAGATCTACCTCTGATTGTGGACTGATGAGAGCAACAAGTTAAAGCGATATTCAGAATCAGAAGAACAGAAGGGCATGGGAAACAGGGCTGGAAAAGATTTCCCAGACGAGATGGGAGAAGGCCGTGGAGGCATTTGAAAATTGAATTGAAGATATAGGCGAGGGTCTTGAAATAGATTTGCTTGAGTGTAGGGAATTCAGCAAGGTTTGGATTAATGAGTATGTAGGACATTCTGCTCAGAAAGACTGGGGGTTAAAGTTACCCTGCAGCAGAGGCTGAGGAATAAGAGAATGCAAATCTGAGCTGCTACAGTGCCACCATTGATGAAAGAATGTATTTACAACATGATAAATTTAAATTGTGTCACAGAGAGTGTTTATGTATTTTATTATCCATGATCAATGCGTTTTAATGTGTTTTGTTACCCTCGGAGTATTTTGTTCCAACTTATATTATTTCAGCAGCAAACCTTTTATTAATTTAAAAATAAAGAAGATTATTTATTAGCACATACTTGCCCTGGAGGTGTAATGCAATGTCTCATGCACATTATCACATACTCAAAAATTGGATAACGATGAAGAAAAAAAGCAATATGATTACAAGTATAAATTATTTCAGTCTCATTTATAGCCAGCCTATAGTTTTTATTAGATGGATTAATGTTTTGGTTGGAGTGGTCTCTTGTGAAACAGAGAATTCTCAGTCAGCTGCGAGGTTTCTTGTAGTTGAAATGCTAGCAGCTTGGCTCTCAGATGAACTTGAAGATGGGATGGATTGGGGGAGAATCCTCTGCTTTACAATACCTCTACTCCAGACAAAGCATCAATTCATCTAAGAAACTACAGGCCTACCTGAGGTAATAAAGATGCTGGCCGAGCATCGAGGCCTCATTCAAAATTCGGAACTGGTAGAAGAAACAGAACCTGAAACAGAACAAGCTATCCTCGTAAAAGTTCACCTGGAAGAAAAGTTAAAGTTTTAAAAATAGTTTATTTATTAGCCACAAGTCGGGCTTACATTAACACTGCAATGAAGTTACTGTGATATTCCCCTAGTCGCTACAGTCCAGTGCCTGCTTGGGTCAATGCGGCTAACCAGAACGTGGGAGGAAACCGAAGCACCCAGAAGAAACCCACACAGACACGGGAAGAACGTGCAAACTCCACACAGACAGCAACCCAAGCCAGGAATCGAACCTGCATCCCTAGCGCTGTGAAGCAGCAATGTTAACCACTGTGCTACCGTGCCACCCCGCTGACTAGAGTTAGAGTTTCAGACAAGGGACAAAGGGAGGGTTAAGAGAAATGGCATTGTTAGAGCATGTGAACATACAAATTAAAAGGAGTAGGCCACTAAGCCTATCTGAGCCTGCTCTGCCATTCAACAAGATCATGGCTGATCTGATTGTAACTTCAACTCCACATTCTCATCTATCCTTGATAACCTTTCACTCCCTTGTTAATCAAGAATCTATCCAGCTCTGCCTTTAAAATATTCAAAGATTTTGCTTCCGCTGCCTTTTGAGGAAGAGAGTTCCAGAGACTCACTACCCTCTAAGAGAAAAATGTTCTCCTCACTCCTGTGTTAAATGAGCAATCCCTTATTTTTAAAAAGTGACCCCTATTTCTAGATTCTCTGACAAGAGGAAAGGTCCTCTCCACATCGACCTTGTCATTTCCCATCAGGATCTTCAAGGTTTCGATCAAGTCGCCTCTTATTAAATTCTGAACTCCAGTGGATACAGATCTAACCTCTCCAACCTTACCTCATAAGACAACCTGCCCATTCCTGGTATTAGTCTGAACTCTTTAACATATTTACATTTTTCTTTAAATAAGGAGATCAATGCTGTACATAATAGTCTAGATGTTGTCTCACCAATGCCATGGACAGCTCCCTACTTTTGTAACAAATTCTCATCACAATAAGTGATAACATTCCATTCGCTTTCCTAAGTACTTGCTTTACCAGTATACTAATCTTTTGTGATTCACACATTAGGACATCCAGATCCATCTGTAGCTCAGAGCTCTGCAATCTCTTACCATTTAGATTACATGCTGCTTTAGTATTCTTCCTGCCAAAATGTACAATTTCACATTTTCTCACATTATACTACATTTGCAGATTTTTGCTCACTTACATTACTTATCTATGTTCTTTAGTAGCCTCCTTATTTCCTCTTCACAAATTACTATGCTGTTTATTTCCGTGTCATCAGCAAATTTAGTAAGTGGACCTTTCAGTCCCCTCATCCAATATAAATTGTAAGAAGTTGAGGCCCTATCACTGATCCTGCGGCTCACCAGGCATCATAATTATGCCAACGCGGCAAGCATTGGGATCTGAGGGAAATCTTTTTCACCCAGAGGGTGGTAGGAATCTGGAACTCACTGCCCACAAGTGTGGTAGAAGCAGGAACCCTCACAACATTTAAAAAGCATTTAGATGAGCCAGACAGGCATTTAAACGTAATCATCGGCTCCCTGCCTCATTAGTTGCGCATAAACATATTTCACGTTAAGTCTTGTGGCGTGGCAGGCAGGAAGTGGGACACCCTGCTATCATATTCAGGCACCACATTTAAAAGGCACCCAAACAGGTCTTCATTAGTAGGAAAAAGAATGAGCAGGAGAAGGCAGCACGCCATGACTCCCTGCTTCGGCAATGCATCCCTAGTGCATAGCCTCGAGGCTTGTACAGGAAAGGTCGGAGAAGGCCCTCCCATCTGACCACTGTGGCCTGGGAGGAGGTAGCCAAGGCATGGAGTCCAGAGAAGGACAACCTTGTAGTGGAGGAAATGGGTCAATAATCTAATCTGTGCCGCTAGGGTAAGTGAACCATCTATTTTCCCAACTCACATCACCATTCATTTGTGTTTCTCTTGTGGGAGCTGTGTGTGACTGGCAAGGTCAGAATTTCTCTTATCCATTTCCGAAATGTCATTCAAAAGGTGATGTGCTGCTGCCTTATTGGATCCAGATGTGGAGATGCCGGCGTTGGACTGGGGTAAACACAGTAAGAGTTTTAACAACACCAGGTAAACTTTAACCTGGTGTTGTTAAAACTCTTATTGGATCCCAGCAGTCCATGCACTATGCTGTGAGTGAGGCAACAGTAGGATTTTCACCCAGACACAGTGAAGACACAGCCATGGGGTGAAATGCAGGACAACTTGCAGGTGCTGCCGCTCCCATGCAGCTGCTGCCCTTGTCCCTCATCCTTCTCGGTCTCACGAGATTGGAGGGTGCAATTGCAGGAGGCAATGTGATATTATCGCTAGACTATTAATCCAGAAGCTCTCTGGGGCCCTGGGTTCGAATCCCACCATAGCAGATGGTGGAGTTTGAATTCAATGCAAATGTCTGGAATTGAAAATCTACTGATGACCATGAAACCATTGGCGATTGGCGGAAATTCCATCTGGTTCACTAATGTCCTTTAAGGAAGGAAATCTGCCATCCTTATCTAGTCTGGTCTACGTGTGACTCCAGAGCCACAGCCACTCTCAACTGCCCTCGGGGAACTAGGGATGGGCAATAAATGCTGGCCAGCCAATGTTCCATGAGTGAATAAAAAGAAGGAGCCTTGCTGACTTTCTGCGGTGTGTTTTGTACATGGTGCACGCCGCTGCAGCTCTTGGTGGTAGAGGGACTGAATGTTGATGGTGTTGGATAAGGTGCCAATGGAATGAGTTGTGTTTTCCTGGATGTTGTCCAGCTTCCTGAGTGCCGTTGGAGATGCACTCATCCAGGCAAGTGGAGAGCATTCCATTACACTCCTGACGTGTATGGTGGTTGGATTTTGGGGGATCACGAGGTCAGTTATTTGCCACAGAATCAGCAGCCTGCGACCTGCTCTTTCATCAGTGCTCACAATCCATCGATATGTCTTTATGCAGGAGGTGACAACCTACAACAGATGAAAGAGAGAGCGAGAGAGAGAGAAAGGGAGAAGACAGGAGGGAGATGCCTGAGCTGAAGTCTCTCACACAATTCAACTAGACAACTGCCAAGCTGGCAGGGAAGGATTGTGGCAATGCTTGTGCCAACGGTGAGGTCTATCTCCCCCGAGCATCAAAGAACAACAAAGAACAATACAGCACAGGAACAGGCCCTTCGGCCCTCCAAGCCTGCGCCGCTCCCTGGTCCAAACTAGACCATTCTTTTGTATCCCTCCATTCCCACTCCGTTCATATGGCTATCTAGATAAGTCTTAAACGTTCCCAGTGTCCCCGCCTCCACCACCTTGCCCAGCAGCGCATTCCAGGCCCCCACCACCCTCTGCGTAAAATACGTCCTTCTCATATCCGTGTTAAACCTCCCCCCCCTCACCTTGAACCTATGACCCCTCGTGAACGTCACCACCGACCTGGGGAAAAGCTTCCCAGTGTTCACCCTATCTATGCCTTTCATAATTTTATACACCTCTATTAGGTCACCCCTCATCCTCCGTCTTTCCAGTGAGAACAACCCCAGTTTACCCAATCTCTCCTCATAACTAAGCCCTTCCATACCAGGCAACATCCTGGTAAACCTCCTCTGCACTCTCTCTAAAGCCTCCACGTCCTTCCGGTAGTGTGGCGACCAGAACTGGACGCAGTATTCCAAATGTGGCCGAACCAACGTTTTATACAACCGCAACATCAGACCCCAACTTTTATACTCTATGCCCCGTCCTATAAAGGCAAGCATGCCATATGCCTTATTCACTACCTTCTCCACCTATGACGTCACCTTCAAGGATCTGTGGACTTGCACACCCAGGTCCCTCTGCGTATCTACACCCTTTATGGTTCTTCCATTTATCGTATAACTTCCCCGTACATTAGTTCTACCAAAATGCATCACTTCGCATTTATCTGGATTGAACTCCATCTGCCATTTCTTTGCCCAAATTTCCAGCCTATCTATATCCTTCTGTAGCCTCTGACAATGTTCCTCACTACCTGCAAGTCCAGCCATTTTCGTGTCGTCTGCAAACTTACTGATCACCCCAGTTACACCTTCTTCCAGATCGTTTATAGAAATCACAAACAGCAGAGGTCCCAATACATCCATTGAGGAACCATGCATTATCCAGACCAATGCAGAAAATCAATGTGATTAATGAATGACAAGGTTGACCTAGCCCAGGAAGTCTTTCACTTTCTCTTTTCTCCTTCCCAAGGAGAGAGAGAGAGCCCATAAAGCAGTGGCAGTTCAGAGGGAGAGTCCATATATCTATGGCTGTTCAGAGGGAGAGACAGTCCATAAAGCAACAGAGTTCAGAGGGGAGAAATGCCTGGGTGCTTTGTCCCAGAAGATGGTCACACCTCTTAGATTAGTGTCATCTGTTTTGTTCAGCAGCGAGGGACAAGAGGTTGTGACCATGAGTGAGGCAGGTAGATGAACCAAGTAGAGGAGCCTCAGACTTTGCAATTGTCAAACAGGATCGAGGTGCTCACAAACTGTGTGGACAAAGGAAGGTCTGCAAGATGGATGAGCAGGTTGACCATGGCATCATGGTTTGGGACATTTTTTCAGGGCAGTAGAGGAACTTGCAATGGAAGGGGGAGGATCCAGTTGTCATGCTTCACATAGGCACAAATGACATACGCAGGACAAGGAAAGAGGTTCTGCATAGTTAGTATGAAGAACTAGGTACCAAATTAAAAAGCAGAGTCTCAAATAACCTCTGGATTATTACCTGAATTACATGCAAATTGGCATTGTGCAATTAAGATTATAGAAATGAATGGGTTGATCAAACAACATGAGCCCCCATCAGGCAGGTCCGTTCCCCAGGAGGATGGAGGTTTGCAGTCATGACTTGGCATTCATCTGCATGCCCCTTGTGGGCATCACCTTCCCTCCCACCCTCCCTAACTCTGCCTGGAGCCGATAGCAAATGGCTCGGAATGAATGGCTGCTCTACACCTTTCTGGGATCTTGTTGCAGTGAGAATCCTCTGAGCCACACCTGCTGCTGTGTGGCCTTCACCAGACAGTGAGGATTTGCAAAGCAAAAAGCTCTCATAGAGTCTCCACATGATTATTAGGGTTTCCCTTTCATTGTCCAGTTGTGATGATCTTCAGCCACACCCACCCGGGATGATTCTCCTCCCACCTTGATGTTTTGTAGTTGGACATCGAGGATGTTGCCTTGGGATGGAGGTGCCTCTGTCTCAGGCTGATGTGTGCCTCACATCAGACTGTCTCCACCAAATTTACCCCATCACCATCGACAACCACACCCACACCACCCCCCCTCCCCCCACCCCATGCCACCTTCACTTTCCATTCGATAACCATTGAGCCTCCAATCTCCCTGGACACTATCAGCTTGGACTCCCCATTGAGTCCACACCAGTCCCCATTCCTATGCCCACCTTGTGCCTCGCCACTTCCTTAATCTCTGCCACCATCCTTGTCCCCTTCAATGACCCCATCCCTGCCAATAAAAACTATACCTGCCGACCCAAACTCTTCCATCCCATTTCCCCCTCTCACAGTCACCTATCACTAGCGGCCCCAGTTACCCCTAGGATCCCAAAATTGATTCGACTGATCCCTCCCTCTGAAACACTCTGGCCGCTTCCCATAATCCTGCTCCCTTCCGCTTATCCTTCATGCCTCCCTTCCCCCATCACTCTACCTGCACTCCCATTTTTCTCATCCCTTCTTCTCCTCTGAATACCCTCCTCTTCCTCTCCTCTGGACCTTCGCACCTTCAGTTCTTTCATACACACTATTCCAGGGTGCAGCCAGCTTCAACTGTAAGGTAAATGTTTTAAGACACTCCCTTGCCAGACTCACATTACGAATGTACATTGGGACAACAGAATGGCATGAATGCCCTGTGGAAGATTTGACAGGGCACTTAATTCCAGTCTACTGGGGTTTCAGTGAGTATGCATGAGTTGCAAATGGGTTCTTGCTGAGCTTCAATGTGAAACCCGCCATGAACATCAGGAGGGAAAGATCCTGACCCCATTTTCCAACGTCAGGAAGCTGATGTCTTTGCTCCCCACCCAATCATACACCCCCACACACCATGAATCTCGCTGATGGCAGGAGTGACCCCCGACCTATGTGGATGGCAGTAAGCGAGTATGCAGCTAGATTGTGCTACGTCGGCTTAAACTATGATGCCTTTGGAAGTTGTATTTTAAAGTTTAAAGTTTATTTATTAGTGTTAGAAGTAGGCTTACACTAACACTGCAATTAAGTTACTGTGAAAATCCCCAGTATGTGCTAGACAAATCTTTCAATTTTACATTTTATCCTAAATGTATAGCCTGCTAAGGTCTGTATATATAAATCCAATAGATGTTTTAAAAATCTATAAGTTTGAGTAAAGATTTAGAAGTGAATGTAGAAGAACTTGACAGGCATTTGACAACTTGCAACAAGCAATCTTTGATTTCTGCCAAATACATGGTGCTGCTTGGTTGTCTTCCTTTGCCAGATAAAGTGTACTGGCCTGTTCTGTTTCTCTTATCAAGTGCTGCAAGTAGGGTATACAGCATTAAGCTTGACTACCACCTCTGCTTTAGATCTCCACTATACAACCCCAGCTTGGCCATTCTACTACCTGTCAGAATGCATTACATGCCTTCTCATCAGGTTTCCTTTCATTTAATTTTATCTGAATGATTCCTTACCACTTTAGTCTTGTCAAAACCTTGAAATGCATTTTAAATTTTTCTAAAGATTCTAAGAACGGTTTCCGCTCTGCATCATCACATGCGCACTTCCATTAAGTTAAAGCTAAAGTACATTTTTGCACTGCCCTATTAATCTGGCTCTCTGCTTAAAGCCCAATCTTCATAGCCAGCTACAAATAATTATGTGAAGGCACTCAACTCACAAAATTGCACAAACAACTAACAATTCAAGCTTGCACTCATCCATGACCACAAAAGTGGTCTCGATTTTCCAAATTAAAAGAGCATATTTATGTTTCCAAATGCACAGCATTGTGCAACTCCTCAGACTTAAAGCAAATCTAAGTTTAAGCTTACTCAATCCTATTTAATATTATCTCATGAAAATGTTGTCGGACAGCCATAAATCCTACAAAATTAATTGAGCTTTCTAGGGACGACCATTTCAGACTGCTGATCCTGTGACACCACTTTCTGTGGATGTTGCGGGATTTCCAGTTTTGTTTGCCTTCCAGTAGCAGCTACAGTTAGCTCGAATATTCCCTGCGCCGGGAGTGCACACTACCTATTGCACTTTCACTGGCTTACTGCTGTTCATCCACATATCCCAAATTTTGAAATGTACTTTTTGTCATTTTCTACCACTGTCATTTTTTTTAATTGTTTCTTTCCTGATGGTTAAGTGATATTTTCAACCCCCATGTTGGTCATGTGTGATGATGCAAGCAATGGAATCCTTAGACTGTGAAAGTGAATCTAACATAACTGGCTATGTGATTGAAAATTCCATCATGTTGTTTTGTTAATGTCCTGGTATAGCCCCATAGCCCCAGGGGAAGGAGTTTGTGTTGTGGGGGGTGGGGAATGGTGGGGGGGGGTGGGGGGGGGGGGGGGGTGCGGTGCAGTGGGAACTGGGCAGGGTGGCAGCATGAAACAGATGTTGCTATAGTGATGAAGCCTGAGTGATGTCATTGAGAGAACTGTACTCAAAAAAGTATATCAAAGGAGGTTAAGAGAAAGTGCAAGTCAATCATTTTTATAGTATGAAGAAACGTTGAAGTATTTTAAAGTTCTACTTGAGAACAAGAGCTTTGAAAATGCTTGCACTATTAAAAAGACCGACTTGTAACTTTTGTTGCTATCTTTGATGACACATAACTTGACTGGTATTGCTCCTGGGAGCATCAATCATTCGATACAGCCAATGTCCTGATTTGTCAATCATCACAGCATTAAATTTCTCACTTGTGATATCTGAGATGAGCTCCAGTATTTGAGTGCAAAATGAATAATTACTTCAAAAGAAAGATCTGGGTCCAGATTATTTTGTTACTCGTCTTCACTTAACTTTTATGAAAATCTGCCAACTAACGCAAATAATTTTATGATATATGTAGTTTAATGAATGGGAGGAAACTCCACAACAAGCACATCCCAACTTATCCTATTCTCTTCCCGTTTGATATCAAAATATGCAAACCAAATGGCCTCCTCCTGCTCCTATCTTCTATGTTTCCATGTTTCTCTTGAAGAATCCACTCACATTTTGAGATACACACTTCACAGAAGCATTAAGCATAAAAGTTAAAAATGTCCCAATGGATAAAATATATATGTTCGTTGTCTGAAACCTATTGTGCTGTTTTATTTATTGCCATTCCTCTTGTGTAATAACTTCAGTCAATGTGCCTACTTAAAATATGCTAATGACTCAAAAGAATACTTTATAAATTCAACGTAAACTGTGACTAAACTTTTTTGTCTAAGTAGAGCTCTGCTCTTCCTGGTGACGGTTCCTTGCTTTTCGTTTTGTTAAAAGCTTTGTTTTCTGCTTAAAGTATGTGACATCTGTTGAATTAATAATCCTGGGATTATTCTTCTGCGAAGATCAGTGCAGCAAACATCCGATGTTCCAAATCAGCAAGAGGAGCAAAGCTTTTAATGTGACATGCTGTATTGTTCTTAATAAACAAAGTCCTCACTTTGATGTGGAAAATTTGTGTCTGTGAAAGGGATCAGTAACTGTGAAGTATCTGGACATTATTGCAACTTTTTCACCCTTTTTGCTTTTGGTGTTTTGCTTCCCTTCTTTACTTTATATCAAAGATCCTGATCAATTAAATGTTTCTTCTAAATTATTAATGGCATCTGGATTCAGAAACCGCATAATGAGCTGCTCAGAGGTTATTACAAATCTGAAACAGGAAACAAGCCACTTGATCCCTTAGTTCAATCCTATTAAGACCCCCTTGGAGTATTTGGTAGATACCATCTTATTACAATCTGTTACTGTGACAACCAGGTCCTTAACAAAAAAAGGCACAAAGCTGATTGGTAGAACTGCCTTCACACATGGTGCTTCAACGAAATGAACAGGAAACTGACCTTTTTAAAACAAAGATAATTTCTCATCTGTTGCACTGTACCTGGAATATATTATTATAGAGCTTAAATGTGGCTATCATTAAGGAACTGGGACAAACTATGTTTTCATCAAAATATAAAGTAAGTATCATGCTTCTGGTGATAGACAACTAATAATAACACTTCTATAATAATTAGTTTTAGTAACATTAACAAAAACACATCATAGTGTTGAAACAGTTTAGCCAACAATTATTTTCAGTATAAATATACAATAATTTGATACAGTTTGAAAGATATATTTTAATTAGAAACAACCATTACATTTTATTTGACCAAACTTGCTCTTTTGGTGCTAGCATTGCTTTCTTTCCAAATCTTCCTTGAAAGGAGAATAATCAATAACAGTTCCTCTCAACTTCCATCCAGCTCTGAAGTCTTCTATTCTTTTAAAACTATGTTGGTGTAATTTTGTGACACTTTTCTTTAATTTCAATTCATCCTGTAGACATTGAGAAAGGCACCAGCCTGGAAATTCCTGCATCCCTGATGAATTCAGAGGAGACCGACCCTCTCAGATGTCACGTGGTCAGCTAATTTCAATTATGCTGGCAGGGTAAGGACAAGAGTCCTATCAACAGGGGGAGGGTGGGGGGGGGGGGGGGGGGGGGGGGTGGTGGTGGGTGCGGTGGGGAGCTACAGTGGGGGAGGGGCATGGAAACTTCTGAGGATGCTATTTCCATATTTAGTGTGGATTTTAAGAGCTGAACAGGCTTTTGTAAGAGGGAGAGCTGATGCAGAGGACAGCAAAAGCAATCAGCAAATTTATCTGAGAATGCTGTGAAAATACGGCTGAAACAACTGATAGAACCGAGGATTGCAATAGTTGGAGTCTCAACAATGAGCCATCATATGCAGCATTACTGGCCATGTGGAAGGAAATGGCTGTGTCTGATTGGAACCTCCATGAGGACTCATTTGTATGAATTCTAAATACCTCATTAGGTCAGCAAAGGTTTCAGATTAATAACGGGGCGGATAACTGAATTACTGAAAAGCACATGAGTATTCCCTGGCACAATCATCAAGCAGTGCCCTTTGGCATGTCACATGATCACTTTTCAAGTCTTTTTGCAACTCGTTTGCCAATTACCATATACCTCGTTTCCTTCTTGGGATGAGGCATCAGTAATGAGGCCACCATTTTCCTGTCTATTTCCAGCTGTAGTGAGAAGGTAGGAGGAGTTGGATACAACTAAGTGTTTAACTAAACTATTTTAGAGAGCAGTTTGTCAACCACATTGGTGTGGGCTGGAATTAGATTTTGACTTCAGCTTTTCTCCGACGGTTGAGGTTGGAGATATAGGAGTCACTGTGCCTTCAGTGGGTTATCCTTTCTTATTCATGGGCGGCACAGTGGCACTGCTGCCTCACAGCCTAGGGACCCTGGTTCGATTCCCGGCTTGGGTCATTGTCTGTGCAGTCTACACATTCTGCATTGGTTTCCTCTGGGTGCTCCGCTTTCCTCCCACAGTCCGAAAGACGTGCTGGTTAGGTGCATTGGCCATGCTAAATCCTCCCTTAGTGTACCCAAACAGGCGCCAGAGTGTGGCAACTTGGGGATTTTCACAGTAACTTCATTGCAGTGTTAATGTACGCCTATTTGTGACACTAATAAATAATCTTTACAAGCTTTACAAATGTTTCTATGTATTCCTCAACCTCTTCACCAGCTTTAACTTTCTTCATATAGAGTAACAGATTAAGGTGGAATGCTGTGTAAGCAGGCACAAAGTTAACAGTACTGCTTGTTTCCTTGTCAGATGCTGCAATCCTGGATCCAACTGAGGAGAATACTGGAGAACAAGCAATGCAGTCCTTGTTACCTCTGGCAACTTTAGTGACCACTCATTCACCTTGTCATTTGCTCTTTCTTTACAAACCCATGTATGCACACAAGAGAGACAGAGAGTAGATATGCTACTGGGAGGCCCAATCCATTTTAAGGCCTTACTAAAATACCATTGATGAATTCCAGGCTTGAATGGCTGATCTGCTGTTCAGGATGATAAACAGTCCCTTATTTTAAGGGACTGGGCTTTTGACTGCCCCCTTGTTCCTGAAGGCATGTCTTTTGTCTCATATTTGTAGGGTAGCCTGAGGGAACCATAATCCCTCTATACCCATCTTACCCATGGTCTGTTCCAGCCCAGTGTTTTGGATTGGTGACCTTCAGCAGAATTGGAAACATTTAAAGATGTAACAGTTTTTAAACAAGTGCAGAAGTAAGGGAAGGGGGTCAGGGAAGAAAAAAACAGAAGCTGCGTGACAGGGTGAAAGACAGGAAAGATAAAATGATAAAAGGGATGATGGTGCAATGCAAAGGGAGATGGTAATACCACAAGAAAACAAACAAATGGTGGATATAGAGGAACTAAAAAAAAATGACAAAAGTAAAATCATTACCAATAACTGCTGTCCAATGATTGGGGGTAAAGGTTATGATCTGAAATTGTTTAACTTAATACTCAGTCCGGAAAGTTGTAAAGAGCCTAATCAAAAGATGAAATGCTGTTCTTTAATCTTCTGTTGATCTTAGAACAAAGAACAAAGAAAATTACAGCACAGGAACAGGCCGTTCGGCCCTCCAAGCCTGCACTGACCATGCTGCCCGTCTGAACTAAAACCCCCTACCCTTCTGGGGACCATATCCCTCTATTCCCATCCTGTTCATGTATTTGTCCAGACGCCCCTTAAAACTCACTATCGTATCTGCTTCCACTACCTCCCCCGGCAGCGAGTTCCAGGCACCCACTACCCTCTGTGTAAAAAAACTTGCCCCGTACATCTCCTAAAGAACAAAGAAAAGCATTGAAGCAGTTTAGGAGGCAAAGAACAGTGAGGTCAGAACGAGAGTGGGACAAACTATTAGACTCACCCACATTAATGCAGGCACAAAAACAAGATATTGTAGCTAGTTATTATCTTGCTGCATAACTGGTTGAAGCAGTCAATGCTTTTGCCTGTCAGACCTTCTCTCTCTTTCACTGGTGAAATTCTGTCTGCGTTCCTGAAGATGTCTCTAAAGGGCAGTTTGAATTTTCTTCAGCATGGAGCCAAGATGACTACTGTATCACATGATGTAGCGTCAGTGTGGAGTCATGGCCTCAAATAAGGGATTGTGATAATTTAACTAACAGTCTGAAGTCTTCCGCTGCCTATGTTTTTTTTTAGGTGGCCAAAGCCTTTAGGTTTAATGAGGCAAACCAGCATTTTTACATTAAAGGAGTCAATGGAATTTCATTTAGCTCCTTGCTGAAACCACAATGTGTCAAGATCAGAAAAGGTATCTTCATCTTCTTGAAAGCTAAGATGGTTTAATCACAATCAGGTAGCTCAGAGGAGCCATCTTAAAATCCAGTTTTAGAAACATAGAAAACTACAGCACAAAACAGGCCCTTCAACCCCACAAGTTCTGCTGAACATATCCCTACCTTTTAGGCCTACCTATAACCCTCCATCCTATTAAGTCCCATGTAGTCATCCAGGAGCCTCTTAAAAGACCCTATTGAGTTTGCCTCCACCACCACTGACGGCAGCCGATTCCACTCGCCCACCACCCTCTGAGTGAAAAACTTCCCCCTAACATTTCCCCTGTACCTACCCCCCAGCACCTTAAACCTGTGTCCTCTCGTAGCAGCCATTTCCACCCTGGGAAAAAGCCTCTGAGAGTCCACCCGATCTATGCCTCTCAACATCTTATATACCTCTATTAGATCTCCTCTCATCCTACATCTCTCCAAGGAGAAAAGACCAAGCTCCCTCAGCCTATCCTCATAAGGCATGCCACTTTATTTATTTTAAAATGTTGGCCGGAATTCTCCAGAATCGCACGCTCTGCTACCGCTGCCAATGAGATCGGAAAATGCGACACTCTCCATTCACAGCAGCGGAACCGGATAATCCCAGCCCCAGGAGAAGTCAGAGAATTCTGGCTCTAGTCTTTAAAAATATGTCTTTAAAGATTTGTAATACTTTCATGCAGGAACTGTGTCATGACAACAGACTCAAGGGGCTAAATGATCTACTCTTATTCCTATTCACACTGTAAAGAGCAAGGATTTTACAGGCACCATAGAGAATTTGGTAAGAGGAGGCAGATCATTGATGGGCTGAGACTTTCCATTAATTACATTCAATTCATCTGTGAAGGTGTGCCAAATTATCTGTCTCTCAGCTGTTTAGCGTCCAGTACCTCCACACCTATCCCTGTTTTCATTGGCTGAGTCTACTGTATCAACAGTGCCATTGTCAAGTTGGCATCCTCTGGGACATCTATCATCAGCCCTTTTCCTGTTTATTAAATTGTGAAGCAAGCGTTAGCACAATTTTTTCAAGACTGCGTATTGCACTTGCTGCAAGATCCCCATAGACCTATCCAGGTGCCAGAACCTTGCTTTGAACATCACAAGTCCATGGGGGTAAGATTGCAAAGACAACAAGTGCATTCAGGGTGAGAAAGAGCATGGTGCTCAAGTCAAATGACATAGGCAAGGTGGCTTTGATGCAAATCCGGCCCACTCGTGACATTGAAATAGAATCACCTTTTAAGTGACTGGACAGCTAGCTGCTCAAAGACTACATTATGGGGAGTAATCCTATCTGGAAAGATTCTAGGGCATGAATAAGTTTAGGATAGGCTTCCAGCATGCTACGCACTGGCCAGGAAAAAAGAGGAAACAATAAAAAAAGAGTCCAAAAATAAACCAAAGATCCATTTCACTATTACTTAAGTAGAAAACAATTGCAGAATGTTGAGGTTCAGAGGGATTTAGGTGTTCTTGTGTATGAGTAACAAAACGTATGTATGCAAGTGCAGCTAATCAAAAAGGCTAGTGGAATGCTATCCTTTATTACGAGAAGAATTGAACATAAAAGTATTATGTTATGCTTCAATTATACAGGGCATTGGCAAGAGCACATCGCGAATGCTGTGTGCAACTTTGGTCTCCTTATTTAAGGAAGGTTGTAAATGCATTGGATGAGGTTCAGAGGAGGTTTACTAGGTTGATAGCTGGAACGAGCAGGTTGTCTTCTGAGGATAGGTTGGAAAGGCTGGGGGTGTTTCCACTAGAGTTTAGAAGAGTAAGGGGTGATTTGATTGAAGTTTATAAGATCCTGTACATTATTAACAAGGTGGACATTGAAAGGATGTTTCCTCTAGTGGATGCATCCAGAACTAGGGGGCACTGTTTTAAAATTAGAGGCCACCCTTGTAGGTTAGGGATGAGGAGAATCTTTTTCTCTCAGAGAGTTGTGCGACTTTGGAACTCTCTAACTCAATCAGTGGGAATACTGAATATTTTTTAAGGTGGAGGTAGGTAGATTCTTGTTAGGTAAGGGAATCAAGGGTTATCAGGGGTAGATGGGAATGTGGAACTCAACACAAACAGATCAGCCATGATCCTATTGAATGGCAGAGCAGGCTCAAAGGGCCAGTTCTAATCCCAGTTCGTATATTGCTTTTTATATTTAATAAATTAGGCACCCACCCTACCCCCTCCTCCCTTCACCTCTTCCCACATCCCCCCTCCCCGCAATTTTATTATTGCTTTCTTTTTTATTGGGAATTCAAAACCACAAGACTACTTACTTCAATCATTCTTTCTATTCTCCCACAATCCTGAGGGTTTTCAAACTTAAGGCAACTGTTCATTCATCATTCATTTTCTCTTTAACTTATTGTTGTGCATTCATGTTATTTCTGGTGTTTCCTCACCAGCGGTTTTGCAGTGGGACAGGGGCGTTTTAAGAGACCAATCACACGATGTTACTGATGATGCCATCTGCATGGTCAAATGGTTGGCCTATCTTAACATCCTTCCAATAAAACTCTTTGTTTGCTTGAAGCTTTGAGGTCTGCAGCCTATCTTTTAAAACCACCACATAGAAAACTGGTGACGAGGTGGTCGGACCACACTTGCAGCCTCTCAAAAAGAAATCAGAAGTGGAAAAACTCTGGCAGCTTTGTAGTCACCCTACAGAAGAATAAATAATTGAATTTATTGCTATATGAAAACTGGCGACGGAGTGGGTGCCAAATAATGGTCGCAGCCACCACAGGAATTGAAAAATTGTCAAAGATTCTGGAGGAAACAACTTCAGAAAGAACCTCGCCACATTCTCTGCCCATAGAAATCGGTAACAGTACCGGGAGCACCATGAGCAGCAAGTAGCCTGCAACAACAGATTCCGAGCCGTGGAGAGTGTAAAATATAAAGGGAAACAGATTGAGCTTGGCTTTCCCTTATTTTCGGGAGAAAAGGAGCAAGGTGATGCCAAAAATCCATGGCGGCATTGTTCTCACACTGACTTTTTCCGTTGTAAGAATGGCAGGAGTTCTTGGCATTGTGGGGTTGTTTGGTGTGATTACAGAACGATGGAGCTCATACACAGAGATATTCAACTATTTTCTCCAAATGAACAAGATGGTGGCAAATATTTTCGGCCCAACTTTCCTGAGCATAATGGGAGGGTGGCGGGGGGGGAGCATTAAGCTCCTGAGAGATTTGGTACAGCCAGAAAGATCAAGCACAAAAATCTATGATAAAATAGTGGAAATATTGTAGGGCCACTACTCACCAAAACCTTTAGTCATTGCAAAGGGTTTCAACTCCATAAGTGTAAACAATTGGCCCAATTTTACCATTCACATTCTAAGTGCTGAATCTGGGCGTAATGCAGATCCGATTTAGAAATCTGCTTTCAGGCGCCCCCATACGCACTCAGCCATCTCCAGTCCCATTCGCACTGTGGGCAGGGCTTAGCACGGCCGAAACGATCGGAGCTCTGAACTACACATGCGCAGTTGGAAACAAATTTGAAAAAGCGCGCCCATGTCAGATTGCTCCCAAGCCACAGAAAGTGGAGAAAGCGGCTCGGGAGCGAAAAGCGGGAGCGATGGTGCACACACACATCACTGTCCCCCTTATCTACCCCCCCACTACCCACGCACATCACTGTCCCCCTTATCTACCCCCCCCCACTACCCACACACATCACTGTCCCCCTTATCTACTCCCCCACTACCCACGCACATCACTGTCCCCCTTATCTACCCCCCCCACTACCCACACACATCACTGTCCCCCTTATCCACCCCCCCACTCCCCACACACATCACTGTCCCCCTTATCTACCCCCCCCATTACCCACACACATCACTGTCCCCCTTATCTACCCCCCCCCCACTATCCACACACATCACTGTCCCCTTATCAACCCCCACTACCCACACACATCACTGTCCCCCTTACCCACCCCCCCACTCCCCACACACATCACTGTCCCCCTTATCTACCCCCCCCACTACCCACACACATCACTGTCCCCCTTATCTACCCCCCCCCACTACCCACACACATCACTGTCCCCTTATCCAGCCCCCCACTCCCCACACACATCACTGTCCCCCTTATCCACCCCCCCACTACTCACACACATCACTGTCCCCCTTATCTACCCCCCCCCCACTACCCACATACATCACTGTCCCCCTTATCCACCCCTCCACTACCCACACACATCACTGTTCCCCTTATCTACCCCCCCCCACTACCCACACACATCACTGTCCCCTTATCAACCCCCACTCCCGACACACATCACTGTCCCCCTTATCCACCCTCCCCACTACCCACACACATCACTGTCCCCCTTATCCACCCCCCCCCCCCCCCAGTATCCACACACATCATTGTTCCCCTTATCCCACCCTCCCCCCACTACCCACACACATCACTGTCCCCCTTATCCACCACCCCCACTGCCCAGACCGATCGCCACCCCTGCCCCCTCCCTTCCCCACCGATCACCCACTCTGAATGCGCTCTTCAGCAGCTGGAACATCCGATTCAGACTTTTATTTAGCAGGTCCATTATGGCGCGGTTCTGGATTGGCAAACGTGGTGGTAAAGGGGGAAATGCTGATAGAGTTGGGTGGGCAGTTCATTAATTCAATTTAAATGCATGCAATGGGCGCAACGCAATGGTAAAATCGGGCCCAATAAGAAGGTGAATCAATCACCCAGTTTGTAGCTATAAAGAACAAAGAAGAACAAAGAAGGACAAAGAACAAAGAACAGTATAGCATAGGAACAGGCCCTTTTTATCCCTTCAAGCCTGCAACAATCATGATGGAGTCCGTATCCTTTCGTTCCCATCCTATTCATGTATTCGTCTAGAAAAGAAGAGATTAACTGAACACAATGATTTATTAGCTAGCTAAATTTTTAACGTGCTCACACAACTTATACGCCGGAATTTTACCATCCCGCCCGGTACACGTAGCAAATGCTACCAAATAAACCTGTTGGACTTTAACCTGGTGTTGTGAGATTTCTTACTGTGCCCACCCCAGTCCAATGCTGGCATCTCCACATCATGGCTTTTTACATAGTTTGGAACTCCAACACAACAGAGGTAATCAGAAAGAGAACAAAAAGTGAGTACTCTCTTGTAAATTCTTTCTATTTGTGTCCATTAGGTAAGCATAGTTTCTTTAAGTAATACAGTCATGGAAATTAGCTATTAGATGATGAGGGCTGGGCATTGGATTGAGAAGTTTCTTTTTCTGTGATGATTTGGAATAAAATAAAACAGCCACAAATGAAGAATTAATATAACTCATATTGCGATCAGTCAAAAACAGCTGGAGCGCCCGGTTCAGACTTTTATTTAGCGGGTCCATTATGGCGCGGTTCCGGATTGGCAAACGCGGTGGTAAAGGGGGAAATGCTGATAGAGTTGGGCGGTCAGTTCATTAATTCAATTTAATAGGACTATTCGAGGAAAAGCAGAGTTGTTTGTTCAGGTTCCTGGCCAACAGTTATTCGTTAACCAACACCTCGCATTGCTGATGTTGCTCTAACATTAGTACAGTGTAACCTTTCATCCAAAGGAAAGCACCTCAAATGACAGCACTTCCTCTACTTCACTATGATCTCAGCCTAGATTTTGTGCTTGAATCTCTGGAGTGGTATTTGAACACTTAGGCCTGGATTTTCACAATGAGGGAGAACCTCTCAGTCATCATGAAAATGGTGGAAGAAGCCAAAAATTAAAAGTTCTGCTAACAAACACAGCACCTACCATGGAACCGGAACCTTTTGCAGGGGCAGGAAAGGGCTGGGGTCGGGATTTGCACGTGCACATTTCCTGGAGTCAGCTGCCCATGCAAAACAGCAGCTGCCTCCATTCGAGTCTAATCTTGGTAACCCCAGGTGTGTGAAATATGACCCAGGCAGGTTACACCTAGCAAGAGCAGCTTTGAACTTTATGGAATTCTTTGGCGAAGTGCAGTATTCTTTTGGAGAGGAAAGGTATCCTTTGGATATGGCTCAGGACACCTTTGGGTGGGAGGGTGAAGTGTGAAGAGGATGCAGAGATTCTTGAGTATGATTTGGACCAGCCGAGTGAATGGGCAAATGCATGGCAGATGCAGTATAATGTGGACAAACATGAGGTTATTCACTTTGATGGCAAAAACAGGCAGGTGGATTGTCATCTGAATGGCTATAAATTAAGAGAGGGAAACCTGCACCGAAACCTGGGTGTCTGTACACCATTGTACAGGGCCTTGGTAAGGCCACACCTGGAATATTGTGTCCTGTTTTGGTTTACTTATCTGAAGAAGGATTTCTTGCTATAGAAGGTGTGCAGAGAATGTTTACAAAACTGATTCCTGGTTTGGCGGGATTGACATATGAGCAGTGATTGAGTCGGTTCGGACTACATTCACTGGAGTTCAGAAGAATGAGGGGGGGATCTCATAGAAACCTATAAAATTCCAACAGGAGTAGGCAGGGTACATGCAGGAAAGATGTTTCTAAATGATGGGGGTGTCCAGAACCAGGGATCACAGTTTAAGGATACTGGGTAAAGCTCTTAGGACTTTGATGAGGAGAAATTTCTGAACCCAGCGAATGGTGAGCCCATGGTATCCACTACCACAGAAAGCAGCTGAGGCCAAAATATTGTGGGCCAAATTCTCCGACCTCACCATAGTTGGGATTTCCGGTCCTGCTGCAGTGAATGTAGATTTGGCTGATGGCCAAATTCTCTGTTCTTGCTGGCAGCGGTGACAGGGCATGGATGGCCAGAGAATTCCAGCCTGTATGTTTTCAAGAAAGAGCTAGATATAGCTCATGGGGTGAAGGTGATCAAACAATATGCGGGAATGGGGGAAGGGGGGATCAGGCTATTGAGTTGGATGATCAGTCATGATCATAATGAATGGTGGAGCAGACTCGAAGGGCCAAACGGCCTTCTCCGGTTCCTATTTTCTATGATTCAATGCTTCTAAGGCTAGGTGCCCTTTTTGGGAGGACAGCTGGGATAGGGAAGGTACCCCTTGGGATTGTTAAAGGTAGGCATGAATGTTTGCAAAATATACATAAATGTATAGCTCCTGGGCAGCACAGTAGCACAATGGTTGTTAGCACTGCTGCTTCATAGTGCCAGGGACATGGATTCAATTCCCGGCTTGGGTCACTGTCTGTGTGGAGTTTGCATGTTCTCCCCATGTCTGCATAGGTTTTCTCCCGGTGCTCCGGTTAGGTGAATTGACCCGAACAGGCGCCGGAGTGTGGCGGTTAGAGGAATTTCGCAGTAACTTCATTGCAGTGTTAATGTGAGCCTTACTTGTGACTAATAAATAAACTTTACTTTAACTGTTAAAGGTGTCAAAATGAACTCTGAACTGTGAAAAGCAATTGGCAAACTATTAAGGCATTCAAAACTCTTGTTCTTAAAATTGTTAAAAGATTTGTCCGTAGTGTTTTAAAAAATCACTGCTTGCTCTTTCATTCCGTCTGTTGACATAAGCCTGGGGGTTACTGTTACTGGCTTAGTGCTGCGTTACTGGTTTCACAACTTCCAATTATTATAGTAAGGTGCCTGCCAGTTCACCATTTGATTGACAGATCCAAGTGGTTATAGACTCTTTGAAGTGGGCTATGAATCCAATGCTTGTTTTCAGAAGGGATTATGCACTTGAATGAAATGTTTGATCTTATAAAGGTTTATGTAGTTGAAGGAATAACCAACCATGTGTGGGTTTTCATGAATTTCATGAATGGGTTTTAAATCAAGTCTGCAATAGACATTTAGGTCCAGATTTTCTCTCCCAGTTCGAATACGCAGAAATGGGAGAATTCTTGGCTCTGCTAACTCGATTTTAAAAGTGGCAGCTTGAGCTATTGATTTCTGGTCCAGGAGGTGGACTAGAGTAGGATTCTGGGGAGACAACCTCAGAAGTTGTGAGAGATTGGAAGCGGATCCGGCGTTGGTTATGACTCAGGCACTGTTAAAAAGCCAGTCTTTAGAAAGGTCCACTTGAGAAGTCGGTCATCAATAGTGAAGTCCCTGTGCCTCAGAGGAAATGTCAAGTAAGTGTCAAAACTATAAATGTTGCCTGACTGTTAGCCAACCCTGAAACGGATGGCCCACCATGGACTTGCGCTCTGGAAGAATTATCATTGTTGCTGCCTAATCAAAGTGTGCTCTCCTGAACCACTGAAAGTATGGAGTGGATTCTTGAGACTCAACTATGGATATGGCATTATTTTGCCACCATTACCTAGTACAGATATTTTGCAGTCATGTAGTTAGCTGCCAAGACTCCGTGGGTGGAGGAATGATGAACAGTGCCATGCTCATTATCTAATCCACATGCCCTCTTGCTATCATCTATCAGGTTGTTCCCATACTGTTGACCCTTGACCAGGTCCCTCAGAGCTGCACATTGTCACAGCAAAACAGTGTGACTAAGAGGGAAGAAACAATAGTATTCTTGGTATTGTTGTGCAAGCACAGAATAATTACAGAGTCTGCTGAGATAAGGAAAATGTTAACTTTATTGGAACATCTCTACTGTGCCTTCTTCACCATGAGGTCTACAAGACAGAGCAAGGTAATGTGACATTGCATCACTTCCTGTGATGATGGATACAGTGTCTCATTAGCATATCACACAGTTGGAAGTAACCCCTCATATTACAGAAGCCAGGGGTCGTGGAGCACTGCATGCTACCTTGGAGTCATACATGGTGTCAAGCATTTGTGTTGTGCCATTTTCTCCACCAAACCTTTCCAGTAATCGTTAATGATATGGTGAAAATGGTTGGTGCATGTAAGCACACAAAAGTGACTGAGAGCATTGTGATCTGAATGGCTCATGACCCTTTTTTCACCATAATCTTTTATTCATGGAATGTCACACAGGAGATGGTTTGTCTCACGCGTTTCCGATCATGACCTTCATGTTTTAGTCGAAGAGGTCCAGAACAGAAGAGCAGTGCTCTACCCTGCTTGCTGCTGTAACACCCCCGCAGCAGCCAAGAAGGCCCGGATTCAAATTGCAGCTGTAGTGAGTGAAGCAGGAGACCATCAGGGAATCAGTGCAGGAAAAGGTTTAATGATCTTCTGCATTCCAGCAAGGTGAGTAGCTTGGCTCATCCACACAGAACTCCAAGGGAAGGGTCACATCTGCATGCTGCAGCTAAGGTGTGAGACCTGGCACCCAGCTCTGCTGCAGCACTGAGGCTAGTATGTGTAAACTGCTCACTTAGGTGTGCACAGAACACATGGGATGCACAGACACAGTGAACAGAAGTAGTCCACCCCCATGCACTATATATCTCTCTCTGTCAACTTTCCTGCACCTAATGGGGCATAGGTCAGACTTTCCTCTGTTTCTGTAGCTAATTATTCCTAGGACAGGTCACTTGTCTGTCGCCAGGGACATATAGCTTGAAGGGACACACACACACACACGCACGCATGCACACACACGGGCACACACATGCACACACATACACACATGTGCTCACTCACACATATACACCTAACCTGCACATCTTTGGACTGTGGGAGAAAACTGAAGCTCAGACTGGGGATGGTTCAGCCTGGTTGAGACACATCCATTTTGTGGAAAGGATGGACATGCATATTGCCAGGGTTCCTGAACAGCTGCCCGTTGATGATGAAGAATTATCATTAGGTGATTAAGGCGGTTTTGAAATCAACTTGGCACATGGTGGAAGTCATGGGCCGGAACTTTACTGTCCCGCCCGCCACAGAATCGGAGCGGGCAAGGAGCGGACAACGGAAATGTCCATTGACCTCAGGTGGGAATTTCCGGTCTCACTCGAGTGAGGCTGTCAAATCCCACCCATAATATCAGTTCATTGAGCGCAATGGAACGATGGTATGAGAGGGAGAACAACAATTGGATTGTGTCATAAGGGTAGTGCAAGCATGGTCAAGGCAATGGCTTTCACAATGATAAGGGCTATAGTTAAATAATTCCTTTTGTTTCTTACACAGGTCCCAGCTCTGCTCCCTCCCCACCCTACCCCTAAGGACCAGATCATCCCTCAGACATGAAGAGAAGGAAGAGAGGTCCGTGGAGGCAGCATCACATCTGACTAGCCCAAATACACCACCAACTCAGATACAAGAATTTTGGGGGAATATAGCATGTGTGTGTGGGGCGCCGATGGCACAGGATTATACCAGAGTGCAGGAGCTGGTGTCAGATTCAGAGACATCTGTGTACGAGTCTCAGGCAGGCGAGGCAGTAAAATTCCAGCACCTGTCTCCCTCAGAAGAGGGAAGAAAGTCACAATAATGCCCCAGTGGGCAGGAAAGCTGAGCCTCAGGTGTCACCTTCTGGGGGCATCACTGGCTGGGCCAACATTTTCCCATCACTAAATGCCCTTGGGAAGGTGGTGCTTTTGCCATGTGGTGTAGGTCCACTCACAATGCTGTTTTGGAGGGACCTCCAGGATTTTGACCATGGTTACACTTTTCACATTGTATATCTCACATTTGAACACTTCTTGAATATATTTACTGATGCTTCTACGTGACTTGGTATGTATATGTACACTAGAACATTCATAAAGAATGATAACATTATGAAGGTGGTCCTCAGCAGTGCAGTATGCGTGCAGTATGCTGAGGTGCATCTCAATGTGCCATCAATAGGATCAAGATTGTCAGCTGATATGTGATACTTTGGAGGGTTTCTTTTTTTATCTGTTCCATCACATAAGATTCCAGAGTTCAAAGGCTCAAGCACTGAGATGCTCCTTGTACCTTTCATTGTTCATCCAAGTTTGACTTTAAGGGAGGCTAAATGATCAGACTTCGTGAACAGAGGAGCCTGTCAAACAACAGAACTTCATAGTATTTCATCTCGGCATGGCTCCTGAGTCTGCCCATGGTGAATACAGGATGAGTTGGCATGGTAGCTGTAAGGGTAAAGGGTTGTGGGCGGGGGCATAAATAGGCATGAGTTGGTATTGAGTTGGCATAGGGACAATAAAGGGCCACTATAGGTGGAGAGGCGTTAAGTGGCATGGAGGGTATAAAGAGCTAGGGGTGGGCAGAGGGCATAGGTTGTCATGTAGGAAATGAGGGGCTATGGGGATGGGCATGAGGTGGCATAGAGGTTATGAGGGGTCATGGGGAGGTGGATGGCATGGATTGGCATGGATGGGGCATAGAGAGACTGTGGGAGGGTAAAGAGGTGCGAGTGGTGAGGGCTATTTTTATATATTTTATTCTTTTTTTCTTAAATTTCAAAATAGTGCCAGAGCACCGAGGCAGGCCTTCAGCCCACGCAGCAGCTTCCATGCTCATTCCATGGTCACCACTCAATTCCCAGACAACCCTATCACCCTGGAATGAAAATTTGGAACACTTTATGCTCGGTCGGGTTTGTGGAAGTGGGAAATGTCCCAAAAATTGAAATCTCAGTCTCGAAGACAAGTGCTGGAATATTTACCGCCACGCCTGCCCGAGGCTCGTAAGATCCTGCCCGAGGCTAATGAAGAATGCCATTCTGCGAGCCTTGCCCGCCCTGATTCTGGGACGGGCGCGGCGGTAAAACTCCGGCCATGGTGTCACCGCTGAACCAGAATTTCCACTGTCAGACTGTGTTACAACAAAGAATAAGGGGTAAAACAGCTTGAAGTTGGGAATCCTAAAATGCTTCCAAGGTTTTATATTGTTTTCAGAGTTAATATGATGATCAAACCCATTCACAACAAATATAATAGTGTTACATTTAGATGAAATGCTTACTTTGTTCATTCATGTTCCCTGCGCCGGAATGGGTTTGTAGAGATGGGAAATGGTAAAGTAAAATATGTAGCCAGAAAAATTAACATGACTGTCCGTGAAAAAGATTTTGAAGATACCAAAATGTGAATTTTCTCCTGCAGTTGGGAACTAATGAGCTAATCCACCAGAGGTACGATATCAGCTTTGGGGAAGAAAGAATTCACACATTTTGTCAAAGAAATCTTTTAGGTTTACCAAAGTTACCTGCTTTCATTTTTTTTGTACGGGATTCAGGAAAGCTTTTCCCAGGGCAGACACAGATGCGGAGTGTCTCTGGCTATGCTAAATTCCACACCTGCAATATTTGTCAAGGTTTTCAGATAAAACAAAAAAAGTAGGCTCCAGAGACTCAGCACATTATTTCAATTAAACATGGCTGACCTCACAGTGGATCGAAGACAAAAAAAGCTCAACAAGAAGTTTTTTTTTCTCTTGAAGAACTTTCTTCCTTACTCTCTTTAAAAAGACAAGCACAGAAGGGTAACAGCTCTTCCTTGGAGACAAAGCTGCTGAACATCTGCTTGGAGTAGCAGGTCCAGTTTCTCGAGGTCAAATGTCAAGTCAGCAACTGCTATTCAGTTTATTCAAAGTGAAGGATTACCTGTAACTATTTAACACTTGAACATAAAGAAGAATTACAAGATTGTTTAAGGGTGTTTATCTGTAATAGTTTTACTTCTGTTTCCAAAACTGCACCCCTTTTGTTTAGAACCCAATGAATAGACACCTTGTTTGACCATATTTCAGGAATAGTTTGATATCATTTTAGATTCCTCCACAGAGTCTCCAAAGCAGCTTCAGGGGCAATTTAAACTTGACCCCATCTGTCAGCGAGCTGATGGCATCGGGTGCGCTACTAATGTTGCACTTTTTCCAATTCTGCTTTCCAGTGCCTGAATAGGCCCATCAGAAAACCCTCAGAATGTTTACCTGGTACAACTGAGTCTATTTTTTTTGGACATGTGACAGCATATAATAGAACCCTTGAGGAAGTTCGTGTTCCCATAGTTTTCTACATTATTTACCCTTCCATGGATGTGACCGTCGCTGGCAAGGTCAGCACTTACTGCACAATCCTGGTGCCTGGGGAAAGTGGCAGTGAGTCAATTTCTTGGATCACTGCAGCCCAATTGTTTGTAGCAGTTTTGACACAACTGAGTGACTTGCGAGACCACTTCAGGGGGAACCTATCACTCTGGAAACATGTTGCTAATCAAGGCAACCAAATAGCCCAGATATTACTTCTACCTTTTTGTCAAGGTAAAGGATATAAAAAGGTACATCGGAAAAGCACTGCAACACCAGAACTTGGTGGCACTGGGCCATTTCTGGGGGCCGGCTGGAAGTCACTTGGCTTGGACATTAGCTCTTTTGGCAAGTAGCTTGGATGAGACTCAGCTGGCATTTCTACATGAACAATTGCAAATTCATTATCTGTCAGTTGTAGCACTTTCTCCTCTGATTCAGGAAGTTGTGGATTCAAGCCTCACTTCTGAGATGTGAGTACATAATCCAGACTGACAAATCAGTACAATCGAGAGCATACTGCCCTGTCAAAGGAGCCAACCTTTGGTTGAGATGTTAAATTCAGACCATGTTCGCTCTCTGAGGCGAAAGAGCCTATTACACTCATAAGAGGATATCAGGAGAATTTTTCTAGTGTCACAGCCAATATTTATCCCTCAAAATAACATTAAAAAACAAAAAACAGATTATCTGGCCATTTTTTAGTTGCTGTTTCTGAGATCTTGCTATGTGCAGATTGGCTTCCACATTTCCTACAGTACAATAGTAACTAAACTTTAAAGCAATTCAATCATTCTTGGATCTTCAGGGCATGAAAGGTGCTTTCTGAATAGAGTAACATTGTGGTCCAGTGCCAAAATAATCAGCACAATATCCAATATTCTCTCACTGAGAATCCAGTGCATCCAGAGATGTTAACGAAACAGAGAACATTGTAGCAACACTCAACAGAGCAATTATCCATCATCAAAAATAGACTCTCCATAGTGAAATGAGGCCAAAAATAGTTAGAGTATGCCCTTTTTTGGGCATGGAGATCACAATGTGTGCCCTGTCCATGCCGGGAGTGAGCAGCAAGTATATTTATTACTGCTACGCCATTCTTGATAGTAGCATTGGGCTGAATGGCTTCCACACTGTCACCGGTCTCTGCACTCAGTTCATTTCTTGTTGAACTTGCTGAACATTCTTTTTTTTGGGGGTGTAATGAGCATGTTTAGAGCTGCAAAATGACAGCTTTGGAGCATATCTGAGGTTGAGTTGCTTCAGAAGCCATATTGGTGAGGGTATTAGCACGCAGACAGTGAATGTCCTCCTGAGGTATGGAGAGGAGGCGGATCATGATTTCAATCAGCGTGCAGTGCTGATTTGACATTAGCCGTGTCATTTTGGAGCTCTACACTCCAGCTGGTGCCCTCACTTAACCTCACACAGCTGACATGTGTTCAGCAGCAGAAAGGACAGTCTGCTCCACCGTTACTATTTAAACGGACAGGTAACTGATTAGAAGTTAATTGTTGGTTGATTTCTGCTGGCTGTTGCTATGACTTTTTCATGTGTGCATTCATATAAAAATCTATAGGGAATGACGTAGCAGATCTTTAACAAATTTTTGCTGACTTCAAGCTTCTTCACAAACTAGTTGCTTCCAGGCATGCATGGATGCACGAGTAGACATTCAGCAATACAACATGGCTTGGAGAATGAACAAGGTCACACAGAGCAGGACAAGCTGCCAGAAGAGGGAGAAGGAGGAGGATGAGGAGAAGGACTCTCAGCTGGAGGCCATATCTAATCAGAATGTTCAGTGAACAATTTTCCTACCTCGATCTTAGGGATGAAAAATGGGCTGGATTTTATCCTGAAAGGGTGGCCTCAAATGGACCCACTGTTGTCACACAGCTAAGATATCAGGGTTTATTTGAAATGGCACTTTGCATCATTCACAAAGTAGCAGCGGTGGTGAGAAGAAACCTTTAAGTTGCCATTAATTGGCCACCTAAGGGTCTCAATTGGTCCAAGGGCGGATGAACAACCCAACAATTCAGCCAATGCGTCTGATTTTATGGCCACTGTCAGCCTCTTCTAGGGGAAAGTGTGGGGGTGTAAAATTCCAGCCAACATCATTGATGTCTGTGCTTTAGTAAGGATGGCCTCACTGAAATCTGCCACTGACTGCAGCCACAACCTCAGAGAGAGTAAGAACTGCATTGCCAATGGTTATGAAGATGATTACAGTGATGGTATTTTGTGTGCCTGGCTCATTCAAGACTGAAACAAGTTATTTGCAACATTTTTTAGTTGCTGTCCACTGTTGCGTAGGAAGGTAATCAAGACTTTCTTTTCAACATTTATGCCAAATTTGAAAAGTTTTTGAGGTCTGTTCTGGCTTCAGGGTGGCACAGTGGTGAGCACTGCTGCCTCACAGCGCCAGGGACCCGGGTTAAATTCCTGGCTTGGGTCGCTGCCTGTGCAGAGTCTGCACATTCTCCCCATATCTGCGTGGGTTTCCTCCGGGTGCTCCGGTTTCCTCCCACAGTCTAAAAGACGTGCTGGTTCGGTGCATTGGCCATGCTAAATTCTCCCTCAGTGTACCCGAACAGGCGCCGTAGTGTGGCGACTATAGGGGATTTTCACAGAAACTTCATTGCAGTGTTAATGTAAGCCTACTTGTGACTAATAAATAAACTTAACCAGATTTCATTCTCTCTTGACAGAGAAACAAGCAGGTGGAGCAAACATGCAGCTTTGCTGGAGTTGTCGGCATCCCTATGAATACTGTCATCCAGAGCGAGGACAACAGGTTTGAGGATCCACTGTCGCTGACTTGAGGCAGCACCTCAGTAATCCTAATAACCTGCAAACATACAAAATTACAAAAAAAGAGTAGAGTTTTTTTTATTTGTGGGAGTCGCTGACTGGCCAACATTTATTGCCTATCCCTAGTTGCCTGAGGGCTGTTGAGAGCCAACCACATTGCTGTGGCTTTGGAGTCACATGTAGGCCAGACCAGGTAAAGATGACAGATTTCCTTCCCTAAAAGACATTAGTGAACCAGATGGATTTGTCTGACAATCAACAATGGTTTCATGGTCATCAGTGGATTGTTAATTCCAGATTTTTTTTTTTGAATTCAAATTCCACCATCTGCCTTGGCGGGATTTGAACCTGGGTCCCCAGAACATTAGCTGAGTTTCTGGATTAATAGTCCAGCAATAATACCATGGGGCCCTCGCCTCCTCCTATGGAGTTAGCCATTTGGTCCCTCGAGCCTGCTCCATCATTCAATAAGATCATGGCTGATCTGCTGGTGTTTTGAATTCCACATTCCCATCAACTCCCCAATAACCTCTGATTCTCTTACCTATCTACCTCTGCCTTAAAAATGTTTAATGACCCGCACCTCCATCACCTTCTGAGGCAGAGAATTCCAAAGTCGTACAACCCACTGAGAGAAAAATTCTCCTCATCTCTGCCCTAAAAGGGTGACCAGTAATTTTAAAACAGTGCCCCCTAGTTCTGGACTCATACGCAAGAGGAAACAGCCTTTCCGCATCCACCTTGTCAAAACAGTTCAGAATCTTATATTCTTCAATCAAGTCGACCCTCACTCTTCTACATTCCAGTGGAAACAAGGTCAGATTGTCCAACCTTTCTTCATAAGACAACCTGCTCATTCCAGTTATCAATCTAGTAAACTTCCTACAAACTGCTTTCAACGCATTTACATTCTTCCTTCAATAAGTTGCCCTTATTTATGTTTAAATACTAGTCTTAGACCTAATCTTCTCCCTTTCAAACTGGAGAAAGTTCTGTTCTGTAATTTAAAGGTATAAGTTGCTTACAATGTGTAAAAGTATTAAAGTACAAACACTGCATCTCCTCTCACTAAACTGGAACAGGAAGTCAGTGCCATTGACCTCACACCACCCATTTTCTGCCTCTGGTTTTTTTGGATGCCTTACTTGTTGTTCCACTCATTCCCACCAGCTGCCCCTTCTGTCGACCCTCTCGCCTTACTGCTTTGCTTACTGCCCTGTTCGCTGCTTCAATCAGCGCCCCTTTGCTGCCCACCCCACCGCCCCCCTGATCTCCCTACTCATCGCCTTTCTCACTGCTGCTTGCCACTTTTCTCTCACCACCTGCTTGTCTCCCCATTTGGGGAGCAAGATGGCAAGAAAAGCGATGAGTGGGCCAGAGAGGGGGATAGTGAGTGAGGCGGCGAGGGCTTGAGAGTGGGGTGGTGATCAATAGTCATTTAAAGCAGCGTTCTTTGAAACAGGCAGCTACCTGGGACATTGCTGACAGTGTTGTCACCGGCACTGTGACTGGATGCACAATGTGTGCGACCAAGCAGTTACGGTGGCAGCAAACACAACCAAACATGAAATTTTGCCATGTCACCTTTCAACTGGAGGTTCAAATTTTTTTTAAAGTTGAGTCTCTACACAGATCGTAACACATTTGAAGATGAATTCACAGATCTTGACTGCTTGTGTGAACTTTTTGCAGCTTTGCATCCACATACTCAAGTTTTGGATCATGGCATACACCTCAGTGGCCATCTTCTCCCACTGCCTCCTGAGCATATGCCTGGAGAGCCTCGAGGCTCCCTGTGGATGTAGGACATCTTTTCTTTTCACCTCTTCCAACAGGAGCTCTCGTGGAGCATTCATAAAACCTGGAACCAGCTCTCTTACATGTTTGCCCTTCTTCATTGTTTCCCAAGCCAAATACTCTCTTGCCAATATCTGCTCCTGCCGCAATGCACTTCTCCTTTAAGAGATGCAGGCTAGCTTTAGCTGGTGCTTGCAAGTTACAATTTTGGGCCCCCTGCTGACATGAGCAGGCAATGAACAGCCCAGTTCATGTTGGCAGCACATAGCAATCACTCAAATGAACAGTCGGCACAAAGTTGATGTGCTGCCTGCATTATATTGAACAGAAATGAATTAATCACACGTTGCAATCCCTGTGCCTGTTTTCAGCTGTCCAATTTAGCTCCTGCTATCTTTATATATTTTTGGGATAAAAGTGTCTGTCCTGGTCCAAAAACAGCTCAATATCAATGAGGGGAAGGAGGGAAATGATTTACTAATCCAATAAGAGAAGATCATGTATTTGTTTGGATGAATAATCTCTAAAGGAACAGATTTTCTTTTAAACTCATGATACATGCGTACATTTTCCTTGGCATATTGAATATAAAAGTTGATCACAGGAATATTTATTAATCATTATGTAATATGGTAATTAATCAGGTGCTGTTTGATTGATACAAAAACTGTAGTCAACTAAAAATATCTTACATGACGTTGAAATTCATATTTATGTTTATGTTTCTAATTTATGTTTTTGAATGCATTGTTCATAACAGGTTGAAGCATATCATGGAATGGTAGAGCAATAAAATGCCTAGGGTTACTTACCTACCTTGAAGCTTGGCAAAACCAACAGATCCTTCCTCATGCAGGTCCCAAGTGCAATTTTAACTCCAGCCAGAACATGGAAGGACCTGTACCTGTCAGACCAACATGCAACAGATGAGGATTGACCAGGCTACGAAAGGTAAGTGCTGTTACATCCTGTAGGACCAGGATTCCTCTCCCGGACCCGACAAAACAAAATTTAGCCCTCATCTACACTGGACTCTCTCCCTCTCCCTATGCAAGATTTGACCGTGAGAAGTCCTCCGAAACATCTATGTTGAACTGGCAGATGTTTTCCTGGCCTTGCACTTTTCCACCACTTCCTGTTGACTTCCTGCCAAGAATGTGTGGGACGTCAGCTAGCGAGACTTTAAAACAAAAAGCCCAGTTGTTAAAAGCATGCAATATGAGTTCCATTGCTCTTCCACGAGAACTCATAACAGCAAGAGTCTGTTGGAACGCACAGAAACGAGAATTCCTACTGTTTCCCTGAGGGTTATACTGGGCTCCAACCAATGTTATTGTGGGGGGCCATTAGAACTCCCATGAACTTCAATCCTGCTGACTTTCATCGTAAGTCCCTTTAGAACCCGTATTGTATCATGAGGCAGTGTTTTTTTGGGATTACCTCATAAATTAAATGTTATCAATTTTTGCCCATACACTTACCAGCAACATGCTGTCACCTCTTGATTTTTTTTTAAAGTTTCAAGTTGTCATGTTAGAGGCAGTAAGGGAACGGACATTTTTGGCAGGAGCAGGCTTTTGAGTCCCACTGTCAAATTCAAACTGAGTCCTTAAGTCTGCACTGTGTGGGAAAAAGTCACTCTGTGTGACTTTCCCTGGAGAAGCGGCCAGAGGACAGAATTGTTCAGAGGCCTTCCAGCTTAAATGAGAAAAGGGAGGCATCTTCACTCCAACCTCCTGAAATTTAAACTGATGAACATACTTTGCAGCTGCATTACCAACATAAGGTGAAGCTTCTCCACTGTGGCTACTGCTTCACCCGCAAGGTAGGCCTCTAGTGGTATCATCCGATCTGCCACCAGGAAGCTGCCTCCAGCCAGTTAAACTGGTCCCCACACCTTCCTAGAATGTGGAGGCCGACTAGAAAATCCTAGTATAAGAGCAAAATACTGCGGATGCTGGCATCTGAAATAAAAACAGAAAATGCTGGAAAATCTCAGTAGGTCTGACAGTGTACGTGGAGAGAGAATAGAGCTAATGTTTTTGAGTCGGGTTGACCCTTCGTCAGATCTAGCTTTGGTCATCCAGACTCGAAAACGTTTGCTCTATTTGCTCTCCACAGTTGCTGTCAGACCTGCTGAGATTTTCCAGCATTTTCAGTTTTTGTTGTACAAAAATCCTAGTGGTCTCCTTTAATTGGCCTTAAGTGGCCCTCAGTGAGTCTGGAGGGCTACCTTGGATCCTGGTCCCAGTGAGATCTAAAAGTCAGGCCTTTTGTGTAGGACATTTAGTTAATGACATCATAACATTTGCCCACTGATCTCACAAATGAAGAAAGGAAGAAATTTTGTACTTTGATGCATTTCTTCTGATTAAACCTTCTATCTCCCCATTTCTCTTTCTTCCTTTGAGATGCTCACCTAAAACTATCACTTCAACCAAATATTTGTTTCACTTTTATAATACCGTTTTGTATGGCTTGGAGTCAATCAATGTAGCCCAATCCATCATGCAAACCAGCCTCCCATCCACTGACTCTGTCTACACTTCCTGCTGCCTCGGACAAGCAGCCAGCATAATTAAGGATCCCATGCACCCCGGACATTCTCTCTTCCACCTTCTCCCATCGGGAAAAAGATACAAAAGTCTGAGGTCACATGCCAACCAACTCAAGAACAGCTTCTTCCCTGCTGCCATCAGACTTTTGAATGGGCCTACCTCGCACTAAGTTGATCTTTCTCTACACCCTAGCTATGACAGTAACACTACATTCTGCACTCTCTCCTTTCCTCTCTATGTACGGTATGCTTTGTCTGTATCGTGTGCAAGAAACAATACTTTTCACTGTATACTAATACATGTGACAATAATAAATCAAATCAAATCAAAATCAAATCAGATGTTGTTTGATAACACTCCTGTGAGAAGCTGCAAAATGTTTGACTGTTTTAAAGGTGTTATAGTTATCCAAGCTGTTGCTTTTTCACAAGCCGTTCTTTTTGCTTTCACTCCAGGAACTACAATTCTATTGAAACTCTGCGTTGTGCAGAAATGCATAACCCATAAATTAGCAATTGTCCATGAATGCAATTATGTGCTTACTAGAGTATGCATAGTTTGGTACTAGCCTGTCAGTCATTTTGGTGTAACTGAATATCCAACATAGATCATAGCTTTTAAGTAGCAAGCAATTATTTACAATTTAAGGAGCACAGTGAAACATGAGAATTCATCAGTACTAAAACAATGCAATAATTCAATGTCACGAGCAATGGTGAAGATTGACTCAGTTGTTAGCACTGTCACCAGTTGCAGCAGTGTGGTTTAAAAAGTTTCACGCCAAGATTCAAGCACATATTCGAAGCCATGCGGGGATCGGCAACCTGCAGCTACAGAGTTGCATGTTGCTTCCTGGGATCTGCTACGCAGCTCCCAAGCAAATGCACCTTTCACATATTTAGTATATAAGATTTCAGAAAATTGTTCCCCCAATGCAGATGCATAAAAATTAGCTATCTAAAAATTATTGTCTGTCAAATGCTTCACCAGGAAAAATTGTATCCTGCACTATTACCCGTCATCAATTCTCTTAGATTGCATGCAGAGGTTAGGAAGTCATGATAAAATGGGAAAAATAAGAAATGCAATAATTGGGAATGTGTTCTGGCGGTTGTGTGTTTTAAGGAAAACAAGCTATTTTTTAAATAGAAATTGGAAAAAAGACAGATGGCTGGGTGAATAGAATGAGGGCTTTGATATGCTGATGAGCCGAGCAACACTGTGAACAAATGTTTACCTAAGGCAAGTTAGTAACAATGGGAGGTGAAGTAATAAAAAGTTAAAGGAGAGATGGTAAAAGATCAAAACAGAGGATGGGGATGAATTTCAAATTTACATTCTAAAAGGTGAGCTTGTGTCATAAGAGTAATTAAGAGGGGTTTCTGAAAAGGTTAGTTCAGATAAGGGAAGATAGAAAGTAAAAACAGCACATCAGAGGCAAGTTCACCCTATGCAGCCTACACAGCAGGAAGCTGTGTCTACTTCCAGAAAGCTGTGCCTGGAGAAAGCCTGTTTTGAGAAGCCATTTGTTCCTATTCTAAGTTGGAAGCAACCCCAAAAGAGGATGCGGTGGCATAGTGTTGTCACTGGTTGTCACCAGCTTGGAGGGCCGAAGGGCCTGTTCCTGTGCTGTAATTTTCTTTGTTCTTTTGGTCCCCGGAAGGGTAGGGAGTTTTAGTTCAGTCGGACAGCACAGTCGGTACAGGCTTGGAGGGCCAAAGGGCCTGTTCCTGTGCTGTAATTTTCTTTGTTCTTTGTTCTTTGGTCTAGTAGTGCCAACCTAGCAGTACCAACCTATGCGAGGGAGCACTGCCAGGGTGGATTCTAGTGGGAGCCTCACCAGGGGGCTCATTTATTTGTGGTTGTGGGGAGGGTGGGCTTGGGAGCTGGGGAATGCCCACAATGGCTGTTTGAGTGGGTGGGGATGAATGTCAGCTCTGATCGCTTGTGGGGGCGGGGAGTGAGGTGGTGGCTGGGGGAACCCTGAGACCTCCATGATAAGGTGGAGAGGAGGTTATTTTTTGCTTTGGTGTCTGGTGTGGTAACTGTTGCTGGATTTTGTTTGTAGTTTTTAAAACCAATGGGATGTTGTTTGGGGAGGTTAAGCTCTGAGGTTAGGAAAACAAAGGGGTTTGGAAATGAGTAAATTTAAAGATATTATGGATAGCCATTAATGTAGTTAAATGTATTTTTATTGAGTTTCTTGTTGTATGTCTTACTATTTGATAAACATTTATCTTGATTAAAGTCTCCAGAAAGAAGCCTGGGAAATCCTTCACTAGTCTTCACACCTTCCCTCACATTATTCCAAATTGTCAAATACAATTGAGAGTAGGCATTCTAAAGCTCCCTTTGAGGTTTTGGGCTATCTAACAGCAGCTATGCCCTTAACAGCAGCTGGCATGAGTTGGTATGTTCAAAGATCTCACTCAAATTCTGATCAGGTGTCACATTCGATTGTTATGAACATGTTGGCACTCTGTACTTGGATGGATGCACAAAAGGTAGGGCACTGGTAGTCAATTGCTCTTGATGTTTTTAACACAATGCTGTGAGCATGTGCAGGAAGACACATAAAATAACACACTCCCTCTGATCCTGTGTTAGTGTGCACATGAAGGGACAAACTTACTCCGACCCATGTTTTGAGGCTGCTTTGGGAATGACTGCAAAGAGGAAAAAAGTGGAAGAGAAAAGTTTGAGAATATCAGGGGGAAGGGATTGATTCATGTGCAGACATCCTAAATTCGGCTGGCCTCCCCATGTCCCCCACTTACAATGAGAAATTCGCCAACAAGAAATCAAATCTTGAGTGGCACTTCATTAAAAAGCACAATGCCTTATCCAAGCTAAAGAAGCTTGAAAGATAGCAGCAGAGGAGCTGAATAAAACATTTGCTAAGTGGATGAAATCACCAGGTAGTGAAATTGCTGCTAGATCAGCTGTGATCTGTCCAATGGCACAGTAAGCTTGAGGGGTTGAATGTCCTACTCCTGTTTCTATTTCTTCTGTGCTTATGGCACAGTGGTAAGCACTGCTGCCTCACAGCACCAGGGTACCAGGTTTGATTCCCGGCTTGGGTCACTGTCTGTGCCGAGTCGGCACGTTCTCCTCATGTCTGCGTGGGTTTCCTCCAGTTTTCTCCCACAGTCCGAAAGACGTGCTGAATAGGTGCATTGGCCATGCCAAATTCTCCATCAGTGTACCTGAACAGGCGCACGAGTGTGGTGACTAGGGGATTTTCACAGCAAGTTCATTGCAGTGTTAATGTAAGCCTACTTGTGGCACTGATAAATAAACTAAAAAACTAAAGTTCTGTGGCAGCTGAAAAGATTGTGAAACGAGGAAAGTTTTTCACAGATGGTGAATCTGTAGAAGAGTCAAAGTCTCGGACCAGTTGTACAGTGGTTTTCAAAAACAATTATTCAAAAAGAATTAAAGAAATACTTTTATTTGTTAAGCCGGAGGGTGACAGAGCAGTAAAAATGGCCATAGGTATCACCAGCCAGAAGACTGAGGATACAAATGTGTGAGTGTGATGACTTCAGTCAGGCTAATGAGGTTGGCTTGCTAGAGTGGTCCTAATTGATGGTTAAATCAGGAAGCCTCATGCTCCCTATTTAAAGCAGGTGTGTCAGTCTCCCAGCCTGCATTCAGCAGGGAGCAACTGGAGAGCTGGTGTATGGTGTAAATAAAGAAACTTGGTGACGGGACTTTCGCCTCCGTGGAGTTATTACAAGTCTATTTGAGTTTGGATTTCATAAAAAGTATGTTGGGAAGGCAACTGAATGATGAAAGTTTACAGTTCTGCATGAAAATGAAAATGATGTCATACAGAATAAATATCGAATGACTTCCCAAAGAAATGATGTGGAGATGCCAGCGTTGGACTGGGGTAAACACAGTAAGAAGTTTAACAACACCAGGTTAAAGTCCAACAGGTTTATTTGGTAGCAAAAGCCACACAAGCTTTCGGAGCTCTTAGCCCCTTCTTCAGGTGAGTGGGAATTCTGTTCACAAACAGAGCTTATAAAGACACAGACTCAATTTACATGAATAATGGTTGGAATGCGAATACTTACAACGAATCAAGTCTTTAAGAAACGAAACAATGTGAGTGGAGAGAGCATCAAGACAGGCTAAAAAGATGTGTATTGTCTCCAGACAAGACAGCCAGTGAAACTCTGCAGGTCCACGCAACTGTGGGAGTTACAAATAGTGTGACATGAACCCAATATCCCGGTTGAGGCCGTCCTCGTGTGTGCGGACTGATAGCCAAGTTCCGCACACACGAGGACGGCCTCAACCGGGATATTGGATTCATGTCACACTATTTGTAACTCCCACAATTGCGTGGACCTGCAGAGTTTCACTGGCTGTCTTGTCTGGAGACAATACACATCTTTTTAGCCTGTCTTGATGCTCTCTCCACTCACATTGTTTCGTTTCTTAAAGACTTGATTCGTTGTAAGTATTCGCATTCCAACCATTATTCATGTAAATTGAGTCTGTGTCTTTATAAGCTCTGTTTGTGAACAGAATTCCCACTCACCTGAAGAAGGGGCTAAGAGCTCCGAAAGCTTGTGTGGCTTTTGCTACCAAATAAACCTGTTGGACTTTAACCTGGTGTTGTTAAACTTCTTACTGTGTTCCCAAAGAAAACCAGCAGCAGTAATTGCAATAAAATAAGAGTTTTTTCAATTCACAGAAAGAATTGATGTTATTTAAATCACTTGTCCCATTGCTTTAAACTTCTATTGACATTGTACTGGTGAGAAAGCAACATTCAATAAGCAACTTCTCGTCAAAATCTATAAAATGTTGGTGATGATCATCTGTCATTGATTATAATCACAGGAACTAGAAACCTGACAGTCAAAAATTTGGGAAAATATTTCAAAATATATATCCCCCCCATCCATATTTTGAAATATTGTCCCAAATATTTGACTGTCAGGTTTTTGGTTCCTGCGATCATAATTTTGACACTTTCTTCCAAAGGGAATTCCTCTAATTCTGTGCAATGCTCAGATGAAAACAGGATGAAAGAAAGGATCCAAGGCTGCTCCAGAGGCAGATCAGCTGCACCCAACGTTGTCCATGCAAATCACATTCATAAGTAGGGGCACATCTGCCATGGAATGTGAGAGAAGAGTTGCCAATACAAACTTCTTTTCCTATGGTTGATTTCCCAGATTTAGTAATCTCCTTGAATCTTATTTCCAACCAAGTTCCACCACGGGGACAATTCTTCCAAGTTTACCACATGACTCTGAACATTTGACCACCTGGCTCATGGCTACAGGGGCATCAACAATCCAGTTACAGATCATAAATGTATTATACAGGTCACTAATTGCTCACTAGGACACTGTAGTTTAATTACCTTTCCCATAGATAATTAGGCGGCACAAAGAGGAGGCTACATTATTTTCAGTTTGCAAGATTCCCCCAAGTCCATCCCCCCCCCCCCCACCCCCCCCGCCAACCAGAGATCCATCTGAGCCCGCCCCCCTCCTCCGGCAGTCGCCAGCGGAGGGCCAGGAAGGTGCTGCAGGCTCTCGAAGGACTGCAGGTCGGAAGGATGGTGGAGGGAGACCAGCGATCGAGGTAGGTTGGGGGTGTGCTCTGCCGAGGGGGACCTGCCTCCCAAGGGGGTCTGATCCTGGAGGAGGCGGGGGGGGGGGAGCGGTCTGCCACGGTGGTTAGCGGGGGGGTCCGTGAAGGATGGTCGAGGAGGATGGTGACTTCACAACGGCAGAGAGGGCTTTGGAGATTCCCCTGCAGAATAGAAATCCGCTTCGGATTTTTATTTAGCAGGTCGCTAAAAGCGTGGATCTGGAATGGACCAGAAGATGGTAAAGTGGGATTTGGCGGTAGAGTTGGGCGCGCGGTTCATTAAGTCGATTTAAATGCATGCTAATGCATTTAAATTGTCGGGCCACCCGATTTGGGCGCGGACTGGACCCGCGCCCGAATCGGGTGTCGGTAAAGCCGCGATCTGCTCGGATTCGGGTGCAGATCGCGTTAAAGGCCCGACGCCCGACTTTACCATGATTTTGCGCCCGAAATCATTGTGTTTTTGACTAAGTTTTATAAAATGGCTCTTCTTGTCATTAATGCTTCGCGCGTCAGTTCTGGGCTGACCCATCCATGTAGAAATGAACGATCACTGCACAGTTGGAGGTGACATTCTGCAGATGAAAGGTTAAGATCAAAGACCTAGCTGACTGTTTAGCTCAGCATTCATGATCCCACAACAAGTTTTGAAGAGGAGGGAGGGATGACCAATATTCTTGCCTCAGGCAGAAACGCCAAAAGCCAACTAATTGCTCATTCATCTCCCTTTGGTTTATAGCATTTTGCCACAATGGACAATTAGTTCTGAGGCCTTGACTGTGAACTAGAGAATGAAAGTTCAAATCCCAGCATGACACCACTATTTTTTAAGACTGAAAGTAAGAAGCTGACATCAATAAACATGATTACGAAGTCAAATTGTCATAAAAATACAACTGTTTCATTAGCGTTCTTTAGAGAAGAAACCTGCTGTCCCTAACCTATACGTGATTCCAATCCACACTAACATGGTTGAGTCTTAATTGCCCTCTGAAGTGGCCTGGAAAGCCACTCATCTTTAGTAAACCAATAGCAAATGGTTCAAGGAGAAAGCCCATTACCACCTTTCAAGGGAAAAAAAGGATGGGCATCAAATGCCAACCTTACCAGCAAAGCCCACATCTCAAAAATGCATTTAAGGAAAAGCCGCAACACTTCAAAGAAATCCACTATGTATTTCTGAGAGAAGTAATGAGATTATAAATACAAGTCTTTTATTCAAGGTTGATTCATTATCTTGAAAGCCTAATTTTTAGAAGACATAGAATGGATAAATTCAGCCTGACATAATCCTTACATTTTCTTTTCCATCCCAATGGTGATTTAATGTTGAATATCATTCATGCAATTGTAAAGTGGGAAGGTCTTGATGTGCAATGGGTGGTGCCTCTAACTCTGAGCCAAAATCTACATATATGAGTCCAATCCCAGGACCATCATCAGTCAGAGCATTGAGTACAGGAGTTGGGATGTTATGTTACAACTGTACAAGACATTGGTAAGGCCAAATTTGAAGTACTGCATACAATTCTTGTCACCCTGCTATAGGAAAGGAGTTAGTAAATTGGAATGGGTGCAGAAAAGATTTACAAGGATGTTACTGGGACTGGATGGTTTGAACTATAAGGAGAGGCTGGATAGGCTGGGACTTTTTTTCTTGGAGTGTAGGAGGATGAGGGATGACCTTATAGAGGCTTATAAAATCACGAGGGATACAGATAAGGTGAATAGCCATGACCTTTTCCCCAGGGAAGGGGAGTCCAAAACTAGAGGGCATACATTTAGAAGTTTATTTATGTATTAGCGTCACAAGTAGGCCTTCATTAACACTGCAATGAAGTTACTGTGAAAATCCCCTAGTCACCACACTCTGGAGCCTGTTCGGGTCCATTGAGGGAGAATTTAGCATGGCCAATGCACCCAACCAGCACATCTTTCAGATTGTGAGAGAAAACCAGAGCACCCGGAGGAAACCCACACAGACACTGGGAGAATGTGCAGACTCTGCACAGACAGTGACCCAAGCCAGGAATTGAACCCAGGTCCCTAGCGCTATGAAGCAGTAGTGCTAACCACTGTACCACCGGTTTAAGATGAGAGGAGAAAGATTTAAAAGGGAGCTGAGGGGCAATTTTGTCACACAGAGGGTGGTGCATGTATGGAATGAGCTGCCAGAGGAGGTGTTCAGAGGTGGGTACAATTACAACATTTAAAAGACGTTTGGAAAGGTACATGGATGGGAAAGGTTTAGATGGATATGGGCCAAATGGAGGCAAATGGGACTAGTTCAGTTCTGGTCAGCATGGACGGGTTGGGCCAAAGGGCCTGTTTCTGTGCCGTATACTTCTATAACTCTATGACCCATTGGCCAAGGAAGATGCCTTCATAATGTGGCAAAACCATAGAAAGCATTCTTTCTGGTTGTATCACTGCTTGGTATGGCTCCTGCTCTGTCCAAGACCACAAAAAACTCCAAAGGGTCATAAACGAAGCCCAGTCGATCATGCAAACCCAGCCTCCCATCCATTGACCCTGTCTACACTTCCTGTTGCCTCGGAAAAGCAGCCAGCATAATCAAATACCCCACGCACCCCAGACATACTCTCTTCCTCCTTTTTCTGTCTGGAAAAAGATACAAATGTCTGAGGACATGTATCAACTGACTCAAGAACAGCTCCTTCCCTGTTGCCATCAGACCTTTGAATAGAAGTACCTCGCATTAAGTTGATCTTTCTCTACACCTTAGCTATGACACTCTAGCTTTGAGTAACACTATATTCTGCATTCTCTCCTATCCTTCTGTATGTATGGTATGCTTTGTATAGCGTGCAAGAAACAATACTTTTCACTGTGAACTAATTTACGTGACAATAGTAAATCAAATCATATCAAATCAAACAGGTCGAGTTTTGACCTACAAACTCTTCCAACGCATGCCAATGGCTAGCAGTAAGAGTGGTAGAGATTCCTGGTCAGTCATGTTATGAAAAGAATTTTTGAACTTCTACCATCACTATCCATAACTGTAAAAGTGCAATTTGGATTCCGAGAAAACTGCAAAACACACAGCAACAATTGCAAGGTAGTTATGTTTTGGAGTCTCTTTAAAATTGTAGGGTGCACTACAGAACAGACCAGTTTATAGCTCAAATTAAAAACATGTTCAACAAAATGGGGTGGCATGGTGGCCGAGTGGTTAGCACTGCTGCCTCACAGCTCTAGAGTCCCCGGTTCAATTCCAGCTTTGGGTGACTGTGTGGAGTTTGCACGTTCTCCCCACGTCTGGCTTCCTCCAGTTTCCTACCACAGTCCAAAGATGTGTAGGTAAGGTGGATTGGCCGTGCTAAATTGCCCCTTAGTGTCCCAAGATATATAGCTTAGATGGATTAGCCATGGGAAATAGGAGGAGTAGGCTTGAGGAGCCAATTGGACTATTCCTCCTCCTATTTGGGGTCACAGGGATAGGGTGGGGGAGAGGGCCTGGGTAAGATACTCTGTCAGAAAGTCAGTGCAGACTCGATGGGCTGAAAGGTCTCTTCTGCACTGCAGGGATTCTATGAAAATCTAGACAATTCTTGGGATGCAAAACAAAACCAGAGAACTGAACTGTGTAAAAAAAAATTCCCCTGATGTGTTCACACAAAAAGTAACTTATTTTAACGTGTATCATCAATCACAACCATGTCTGAAAAAGAGAGACATCAACATTATGGTGTCAGTCATACAATGTTCCAACCAACTAAATTGATGATTAAACATTTAGCCTAGGAAATCTAATTAGCATGTGTTGGACGGAAGAATCACTATCTTGGTGTTTTGTATCAACATGTATAAATGAGTACTTCAAAACAACAATGAATTTTAACACAATCTATAGAAACACTTATTTTGGCCAGTCTAGTGCAATACTGCCATCTTAGATTTAAAAAGACATAATACACTATTACCTTCTCCTGTTCTTATATTCAAGGCTGAGTTGAACAGACTTTGGTCTCAAGGGTCATGGAAGACAGGCAGATAAATGCAATTCAATTCACAATCAGGTCAGCCAAGATCTTGTTGAAAGCAGAGTAGGCTTGAGGAGTCAACTGGACGACTCCTCCTCCTATTTCTTATGTTCTTCCACGTTACCTAGAATCCTCCCATAGAAAAGTGAATTACCCCTCATAAAAAATCAAATTAAATTCTAAAGGATTCCTCATGAACTACAGGAGTCAGTGTTGGGACCCTTGTTTTGGTTATTTATATAAATGATTTGGATGTGAATGTACAAGGCATGATTAGTAAGTTTGCAGATGATACTAACGTGCCATAAAATTATGAGGGGCACAGATAAGATGAACGCACATCGTCTGTTTCCCAGGGAGGGGGAATTGCAAACAAGAGGGCTTAAGGTGAGAGGGGAAAGATTTAAAAGGGACCTGAGGGGCAACTTCTTCATTCAGAGAGTGGTGCGTGAATTGAATGAACTGCTGAAGAAAGTGGTTGAGGCATGTACAGTTGCAACATTTAATATACATTTGGATAAGTACATGGATGGGAAAGAATTAGAGGGATATGGGCCAAATGTGGGCAATTGGGAGTAGCTCAGAAGGCACCACGGTCGGCATAGACCATTGGGCCGAAGGGCCTGTTTCCATGCCATATTGCTCTATGATTCTATGGTCAGAACTTTCCCGTCCTGCCCGCCGTGGGAATCATTGCGGGTGAGGCCGGAAAGTCCCACCCTATCACTCTACAAAAAAGTACTGAACAATCCTAAGGTTGGACGTGGACCTGTATATATTATAATGACTCAATAATCCAGCTGAGAAAATCATCTTACCTGACAGCAGCATATGAAATATATTATTGCATAGATTCTATGCTTAAACTAGCACTATTTAACTTGCACACAAGAGATAGAAGTCAGCGTAATTGTGAGGAGAGAGCTGTATTTTCAAAGGGTTGCTGGGACAGAGCCCAATGCAGGCAGGATTTGAAAATTGTGGTCCCAGAGGTTGCCTCGGGATCCCAATGCCTGCAGGATAGCTTGCAATTTTCAAAGGGTTTGCAGGGGTGAGGGAATACATAAGCTGTTCACCGCCAATTAATGGCTCCTTATGCTCGATGAGCTTGTTAAGAGTATTCACTTGCAATTGCAAATTACAATCTTTAGTTCAGTGAACTTGAACAGTTGTTCATGCAGAGATAGCAGGTTTGCTGTGGAGCCTGCAGAAACTTTCTCTCCTTTTATTTAAAACTGACCTTTCCTGAATTTTCTTGTCCTGGTTCCAACGCTTACAATAATCTGGCCTACGTGGCCTCTCTCATTGCCATCAATGCTGCTGACCCAACTGCTGGAGCTGCCTGCTGGCAAGTCCCCAGATCCTGATAAATTTTATCCTAGGGTCTTAAAAGATGTGACGAGTGAGATAGTTGATGCATTAGTTCTAATTTTCCAAAAGCCCTTAGATTCGGGGAAGGTTCCATTAGATTGGAAAATAGCGAATGTAATTCCTTTATTCAAAAAGAGAGAGACAGAAAACAGGAAATTACAGGCCAGCGAGCCTAACATTTGTGATAGGGAAAATGTTAGAAGCTATAATTAAAGACTTTATAGCAGGGCACTTGAAAAAATAAATGAAGTCAGGCAGAGTCAACATGGTTCTGTGAAAGGGAGAAAATGTTTAACTAATTTATTGGAGTTTATTGAAGAAGAACATATGCTGTGGATAAAGGGGAACCAGTGGATGTACTGTACTTATATGTGCAGAAAGCATTTGTTAAAGTGCCACATTAAAGATTTTTGTGAAAAGTAATGGCTCATTGTATAGGAGGTAAAATATTGGCATGGATAGAAGATTGTCTAGCTAACAGGAAACAGAGAGAAGGCATAAATAGGTCATATTCAGGTTGGCAAGAGGTCACAAGTGAAGTGCCAGAGGATTCAGCGCTGGGACCTCAATCTTTTACAGTTTATATAAATAACTTACATAAAGGGGCCAAAGGTACGGTTGCTCAATTTGCCAATGATACAAAGATAGTTAGGAAAGTAAGTTATGAAGTGGACATAAGGAAGTTGGATGAGTGGGCAAAGATCTGGCAAATGGAGTATGATTTGGAAAAATGTAAGATTGCCCTTTCTGGCAGGAAGAATAAAAAATAAGCATATTATCTAAATGGTGAAAGATTGCAGAGGTCTGAGATGCAGAGGGATCTGCATGTCCTAATGCATGAATTGCAAAAGGTTGGTATACAGGTACAGCAAGTAATTAGGAAAGCTAATGTGATGTTACCATTTATTGCAAGGGAAATTGAATACAATAGGGAGGCTATGCTTCAGTTAAACAGGGCATTGATGAGACCACATCAGGAGTACTGTGTACAGTGTAGGTTCCTTATTTAATGAAAGATGGAAGTGCACTAGTAGAAGTTCAGAGAAGTTTACAAGGTTAATACCTGGAATACGTGGGTTGTCTTAAGAGGAAGGTTTGGACAGGCTAGACTTGCATTGGCTGGAGTTTAAAAGAATAATATGTGACTTGATTGGAACATATAAGATCCTGAGGAATCTTGACAGGGTGGATATAGAAATGCTGTTTCCTTTTATGGGAGAATCGAGAACTAGGAGTCACTGTTTCAGAACATCAGTCACCCATTTTAAGACAGAAATTAGGAGAAAATCTTTCTCTCAGGGGGTTGTATTTCTTTGCAACTCTCTGCCTCGAAAGGCAGTGGAAGCAGAGGCTTTGATTATTTTTAAGGCAGAGGTAGATAGATACTTGATATGCAAAGGGGTGAAATGTTATCAGGGGTAGATGGGAATGTGGAGTTGAGGTTATAGTTAGATCATTCATGATCTTGTTGAATGGCAGAGCAAGCTCGAGAGGCCAAGTGGCCTACCCCTGCTCCTGATTCATTTGTTCATATGACCCACTAAGAAGCTGCCTGCTGTCTTTGGCAAGACAGTGACATCACCAACATGGCTGCCATCTGTCTTTGCTGCTGGCCTCAGACAGGCAGCTCCCACAATTTCTGGGGTAACCTTGGTGCCTCTAATTGAATGGCAATCTCACCTCCTGGTCAATTCGGCTATTTGCATCTAAAAACAGCATCACAAGAGTGACACAGCCAATTCACAGAGCTGAGACCCAGGATTCATCCAGGTGTCGGGTTCCAGACCCTGCATTGAAAATCCAGACTGTGGAATCCATTCTAGTGGAGAATTGAGAATATTGCATGCTGCATTGGCATTGTAAAGATGACATGGCAGATTGTGCTGTGCTCAGCCTTTGAGTTTATGCTACAGAATGTTAGATATTAGGCAAATTATTGATGTAAAATTAAGATCACGATGCCAATCTTAAAAGAAGCTAAAAGTAGAGTTAACAATTGTGACAAAAATCAAGAGAAATGTAAAAAGAGTAGTAGAGAAATGGTCCTCCAAAATGCAATGGCTACTGACATGCTGAGATCACCTTGCCTGACACATCGGCCCAGCCCTACCATCTGCTGCCGTCAAGGATCTATTTTGCTGCTATATGACACTACCCCGAAGCCAGCAAATCTGAACAGGATCAAAAACAGAAAATGCTGGAAAATTTCAGCAGGTCTGACAGCATCTGCGGGGCGAGAATAGATTTAAAAAAAAATCCAATTCAATCCAATCAAGTCCAATTCAGAGTCTCAACAAGTGAGACATTCCCGATCCAAGCTGACAAGACAGGGCTCTCACCTCCTGTCTTGGGCTTGATCTACATGATCCAAGCTGATTGGAGTAGGCATTGCACCTCCTCCAAGGCTTGATCTCATTTGCATCTTAGCCAAAAGGCCGAGATGCCGCTTTTAAAAACTGCTTCAAATGAAGCTAAAATGTAACCTAATGACTTCAACCAAGTACAGCATGTTGATACTACACTTGATCGAACCGATGTTTCGAGTCTAGATGACCCTTCGTCAGAGCAGACGGCAAAGGGAATCAGCGGAGATTTATGCTGAGGGTATACAGAACAGTAGGTGTTTGGAATGGAACAAAGGGGATGTAAATGAGGATACAGAAGGCTGAGAAGGTGCTAAGAAGCGTCCATTAAGCGATCAGAATGCGTGAACGGCAGAACAGAGGTGCAGATTGTTAAAGGACTGCCTGAGGAATGTGGCAGTTGCCACATGAAAGTGGGGAGAATGTGCCGGGGTGGTGGGGGAAGAAGGAGAGATGGAATGGAAAGTGTAAAAATGGAGGTGAGGAAGAAGGATGATAAAATGGATGAATAGGATGAAACAAAATGAAATTAAATAATTGGAAATGGGGTGAAGGTGGAGGAGAAGAGTTTATGCTCTGAAGTTGTTGAACTTCTGGCCTGAACATTGAGTTCAACAACTTCAGAGCATGAACTCCTCTGACTTTTCTGGTTGGCAGTTGGTGACTAGTGGCGTGCCGCAGGGATCGGTGCTGGGGCCTCAACTGTTTACCATATGCACAGACGATCTGGAGGAGGGGACCGAGTGTAGGGTAACAAAGTTTGCGGATGATACAAAGATGAGTGGGAAAGCGAATTGCGTGGAGGATGCGGAAAGTCTGCAGAGAGATTTGGATAGGCTAAGTGAGTGGGCGAGGATCTGGCAGATGGAGTATAATGTTGACAAGTGTGAGGTTATCCACTTTGGAAGGAATAATAGTAAAATGGACTATTATTTAAATGGTGAAAAATTACAACATGCTACTGTGCAGAGGGACCTGGGGGTCCTTGTGCATGAATCGCAAAAACTCAGTTTGCAGGTGCAGCAGGTGATCAAGAAGGCAAATGGAATGTTGGCCTTTATCACAAAGGGGATGGAGTATAAAAGCAGGGAGGTCTTGCTGCAATTGTACAAGGTACTGGTGAGGCCGCAACTGGAGTACTATGTGCAATTTTGGTCCCCTTACTTGCGGAAGGATGTATTGGCCTTGGAGGGAGTACAGAGAAGGTTCACCAGGTTGATACCAGAGATGAGGGGGTTAGCTTATGAGGAGAGATTGAGTAGATTGGGCCTGTACTCATTGGAGTTTAGAAGGCTGAGGGGAGATCTTATAGAGACATATAAGATAATGAAGGGGCTAGACAGGGTAGAGGCAGAGAGATTCTTTCCACTTAGAAAGGAAACAAGAACTAGAGGACACAGCCTCAAAATAAGGGGGAGTCAGTTTAGGACAGAGTTGAGGAGGAACTTCTTCTCTCAGAGGGTAGTGAATCTCTGGAGTTCTCTGCCCATTGAAGTAGTGGAGGTTACCTCGTTAAATATGTTTAAGTCACAGGTAGATAGATTTCTGATCAATAAGGTAATTAAGGGTTATGGGGAGTGGAACTAAGTGGAACTAAACCACTATCAGATCAGCCATGATCTTATTGAATGGCGGGGCAGGCTCGAGGGGCTAGATGGCCCACTCCTGCTCCTATTTCTTATGTTCTTATATTATGTTCTGACCGGACCTTCTCCTTCTGTCAATGGGATTTCTCATGGAATCCACCCACGCCACCGGTGACGCGTGGCAAGGGTGCACGGACCCACTGGGAGGAAGGACAGGAAAATCCTGCTCAATGTTTCAAGCCTTTAATTCTTCATGAGGAAGTCATCGACCTAAAACATGAACATTATTTCCCTTCACAGATACCCTCTGACCTGCTGAGTATTTCCAGTATTTTGGTTTTATTGAAGTATTCATCCAAATTATCTTTCGAAAGAACTTTTTTCTATAACTCTTACGGGCAGTTCATTTCAGATTGTAAAAAAGCGTGCAGAAAGCAAATGTCTCCATTTCACCTCTGGTTCTTTTTCCAATTACCTGAGACCGAGTATACATAAATAATGTAATATGGAAACACTATGACTGTAAAAAGAAACATGTGATTCACAATGTTGATAAATAATTTATAAAGGTTCATTGCGTGCTGTGTGAAATAATATACAGAACAGTACAATAATGGGGGTAGTTAAGCTGGCATGAAAAGAAAATAAATGGAAATTAGATTTTTAAAAATTCTACTTGAGGAATGCAGCAGGAAACAGATTGAAGAATGAACTGGCGTAGATACAACATTTTTCGTATCTATCTATGACTCTGTACAGTGCCTTATCATATCATCAGGATATCCCAGCCAATGGTGTATTTGAGAAATGCAATCACTATTACAGTGACTAAAGCAGCAGCCAATTAACTGATAGATGGATGAGCAGTTAATCTGTTTTTGATAGAAGTGCTGGTCGTGGGAAAAATGTTAGCTACAACATCATCAGAATCCCCTGCTGTTCCTGCAGTAATGTTATGGAATATTTTACATTGTATAATGTCTTATACAAAGGACAGTGATTCTGAAATTGCAGCATTCCATCAGTACTGTACTGAATTATTGATCTACTTGATGTTCAAGCCTTGAGACCGGCCTGAAACTGCAAGTCTCTCACTCAAGGTCATGAGCAACACCAACTGAGCCAACCTGACGCATTTGGGGAATATTTTAATGTTAGAGTCTATCACCGGAAAATTCAATAAGGCCCGGAATGGGCATGAGGATTGCAATGTAACATTAACCTGCACCCATTGCTTCCAATGCAGGCAGCAAGCAAACTTTGTACGCTTCTCACTTCAGCAATTTCTACAAACAGCCAGTGCCCAGTGTGCAGCTGGGTGTTTGCAAGCCTGAACAGGGGAACGCAAAATCGAACAAGGTTTGTGTGTGTTCATGCTCGCAAGCATTACTTAAAGCCAGACTGCAACTCTTAAAGGCGGGATGTATTTTGACCGGAGCTGCTGCTGTAAGTCATACTAAGAGTAAGACTGACCTGGGAAAGACACAAAGATGGAAACTGTGACAGAAAGTGGTCTCTGGGGTTCTTTGATGTTAAACTGGAGGCCTCAGGGCAAATGGTGGACAGGAACAGAACAAGATCTTCTATCCAGAGGGTATCAGACACTGCAAAGGTAGTGGAAGCCAATGGTATATTCCACTTCTCTTTACAAAAAACCTCAGTCACTTCCCTTAAGTGGACTGCATGATATTCTGGGCTGCAGCTCAGAAAGAGCTCAAAGCAAAGGAATTCATGGCCATGTGACGGTTACTCTAGCAATGCCATTTTCATCTTGCTCACAGGCTACAGGTCTGCCTGCATAAGGTGCAGATTTTAGCGAGTGCCTCCTTGGTGAAATTAATAACTACACACATTGTTTTTGTCTGAGGCTGAGGTAAGAGTTTTGTTGCTGAACAGGGTGGATGCAGCTTCCTGCTAAAAGCCCTTCTCGCCCTCTTCACTCCTTGAGCAGCTTGTCCTCCTCTGTGTCACCTCTTCTCATTCTTCCTGTCATGCTGCAGGGAGATGGATTAAAATCTGGGTGTTCACAAGGCCAGAATTATAGGAACACAAATATTGCGGAGGGTTATAGGGCTGGAAAAAATCACAGTGACAGGAAAGAGGGAGGCGATGGAGGAATTTGAAAACATGGATGAGAATTTTGAAATTGAGGTGTAATTTAGGAACCAATGTAAGTCAGCGAACACAAGGGTTAATGGGATTTGGCATGAGTTCCAGGATGCACAGGAGAGTTTTGGGCAACCTTACCTTTACAGATGGAAGAATGTGGGAGACCGTTCAGGAATGCAGTAATTTAGTCAAATCTAGAGGCATGAGAGAGGAATTCAACAGCAGATGAGGTGATCCAGAAGTGGAGTTGAGGGATGTTATGGATAATGATTATGACATAAAACACCATTTGTTTGAACATTTGCATCATTAATAAGAATCTAAATCTTAAAACTTCACCTGTCAAAAATTACCATTGATGTGAACTTTAACAAGATAATATATGTATTCTTTGCAGGAATGCGGCAGGAAATAGATTGAAGAATGAACTGGCATTGATACAACATTTTTTGTATCTATCTATGACTCTGTACCGTACCTTATCACATCATCAGGATATCCCATCCAATGGTGTATTTTAGAAATACGATCACTGTTACAGTGACTAAAGCAGCAGCCAATTAGCTGATAGATGGATGAGCAGTTAATCTGTTTTTGATAGACATGATGTGGAGTTGCCGGCATTGAACTGGGGTGGGCACAGTAAGTAGTCTCACAACACAGGTTAAAGACCAACAGGTTTATTTGGTAGCACGAGCTTTCGGAGCGTTGCCCCTTGCATGATATTCTGAGCTGCAGCCCAGAAAGAGCTCAAAGCAAAGGAATTCAAAATAATACCAAATAAACCTGTTGGACTTTAACCTGGTGTTGTGAGACTACTTATTGTTTTTGATAGAAGTGCTGGTCGTGGGAAAAATATTAGCTACAACATCATCAGAATCCCCTGCTGTTCCTGCAGTAATATTATGGAATATTTTACTGAAAGCAAAGATAGATAAAAATCTGGCATTCACAAGGCCAGAATTATAGGAACACAAATATCATGGAGAGTTATAGGACTGGAAGAAATCACAGTTACAGGAAAGGGGGAGGCAATGAAGGAATTTGAAAATATGGATGAGAATTTTGAAATGGAGGTGCAATTCAGGAACCAATGTAGGTCAGCGATCACAAAGGTGAATGGGATTTGGCATCAGTTTCAGGATGCATAGAGCAGGACACAGACCATTCAAATGTCTATTGACCTTAAGCGGGATTTTCTAGTCTTGGGGCGAGCGAGGCTGGAAAATCCCACCCATAAAAACAGGAGTAAAAATATGCTTGAAACTCATCATCACTGAGTTCGTTCTCTGAGACCACAGGGCACAAACTTTCAGTAAACTATGAACAAAATCTAACTATCATCAAGTAATTGGTTATTGGGGAATATGAAAGCTAAAATGCAACAAGAAGACAATGTAATAAATGTTACAAATTTTATGGTAATAATAGTGGTGAGGCTTTCAGCACTAATTGCCCACTAATTCTGTGCTAAAGACAGTTGAAAAGGTTTGGGCTGGTGCAATCTAGAGTAAACACATTTTTTACAATGTGAGAAGCAATAGCTACTGCTGAACATCCTCTCTGGCCCTGAAAAGCTAATTTTAGAATTGTGGAGTCTCATTCCCACAGCAGAAAATTGGCATTGGAGATTTAAAAAGACTGGATCCTATTTTTTCTGTCTGTTTCTTTTATAATTCTCTCCCTGAATCCTATCACTATTTTTATGTCTTTATTTCATTTTATATATTTCATTGAAATCAAATTTATTTTCTCGCTTTATATTCCCTGATTTGAACTCTCCATTTCTCAATAGATGTTCTTCAATCTGATTGGTTGAATATATTTAGAGCCATAGAGTTTTTACAGCACAGAAAGAGGTCCTTCAGCCCATTATGTCTGTGATGGTTATCAAGCAGCTATCTGTTCTAATCCCATTTTCCAGCACTTGATCTGTAGCCTAGTGTACAGTCACAGAGCTTTACAACACACTTCTGTTTCTGTGACTCACAAACAACACAAGTGCCCTGAGGAGGGTGCCACACTTAAACAGACTACATGTTAGAAGAAGCTGTCAGTGAGGTGGGTTCTTTCTCCACTGGCCACAAAATCTGGACCCAATATTGGAGGGATAAAGATGTGGATATGAGTTGGAAGCTAGTAAGTTTATTTCTTAATTTGACCCAAATTGAAAGTATCTAGTCTCTGACTAGATGACAAGCTGGCTGTTTAGCTTACTGTGATTTAATTCCCTGCATTGAACAGTTGGCCATGAATTATGAATGTTCCTTTACAACTGTGAAAGACAGATAGGGCAGAATGTTCCCTTTCTGCCCACCATGGGAATCATAGCGGGCAGGACACGGACCATGCAAATGTCTATTCACCTTGGGCGGGATTTTCCAGTCTTGTGGCGAGCGAGGCTGGAAAATCCCACCCATAAAAACAAGAGTAAAAATAAGCTTAAAACTCATCATCACTGAGTGAGTTTTTTTAGACCACAAGAGCACAAACTTTCAGAGTGGCTTGGAATTCTGGAATGCTGTTTGAGATCGACGACGATTACGACTATGTCCTATGAATATAATTCTATGCCAAGCTACAGGATGTATGGCAGGCAAATCATAGCAGTATAGCAGGGCCCTTAAGTAGCATAGACAACTATATAAAGTAACCCTTAATGGATGATTAAGTTACAACCTACGAAATTCTATTCACCGCCATTAAAATATAAGAATGTGAGGCTTTGGCAGGAACTACTGTCAGTTGGTTGTCCAATCAGATTTTTAAAAATCTAATAACTACTAATAAATGCATAAATTTGAACTGTCTTCTGCACTCACTCATCTGAATCATTCCCTTCTTTCTGCAATTAAATTAATCAAAGCCACTAAATAATTAATTTTCAATTGTACATTTCAAATAATGATTTTAATAAAATAGATATTTTAATACTTCATATATAAATGTACCCAACTTGCCCATGTTTCCATAACTAATAACATAAAAAATTAATTGTAATGCTTTATAATATGTTGACAAAAGATAGTATGGCTGGCAGTTTGATACTAATTTTATTCTGTTCCATGTAATAGTTGTACATAGTTGTAGAAATAGATGTTCTGTGCACCACAACGATCTGATTTCTGCAGGAGGGGAATATGAAAGCACGATCGTTACCTTAAGTGTCACCCCACCTAACATCATATCACCATTAATCAATTTATTTCAAGCTTCTTCTTTGAAAACTGAGTGCATTTTTCAAACTTAGCCCACATGCAATAATCCCTTGTCTGGAGACGTGATTAAAGATAAGCACCAATGGTGCCAACTGGACCACTTCTGGCCATGCCTGGCAAGGTCTAAGCAGTCCGTCATGCTTGTAAGGGAACTAGCATGGGTGCCAGAAGCATGCAGACTGGGCAGATTGTGAGATAAATATCATCTCATTCAGATTTGGCTCATGATTTTCCATTTTGAACCCTGAAGCCCAGTTACTGCCCTTCTTAAACAATCCCAATGGAACTTATGTTCAGCTGCAAAGGTGTCTCTTACTAATATTATTTAGAGAGATCATCATGGGACTTTACAGCGAGGGGTTTTGATTTTCTCTTGCTGCAGCAGAGTGAATACTGTGTTGTCGGAGGAGTTCTGAAAGTTGTTGAAGTCAGAAAAGAATGGTGCTGGTCTTTTCCAAAGGGCTCAGAGGAGGTTGCAGGCATGTCAACAGAAACTTGCTATCACTAATGAGGACTACTTGTGATCCCTCTCAGGCACAATAACGAGATGAAGCACAGGCAGCAGAGAGGGGAAGCTGTGCACAGTGGAAAGAGGAGGGCTGTCAATAGGAGACTGTACCTACTTACGTATGAAGGGAACCAGTGTCTGAGGCAGTTATGATTCACCAAGGAGGTGGTAAATAAATAGTGAAGTCAATAGGAATCAGAGAGACAATTCTCTCTCTGCTGGTTGGAGTCATATGTAACACAAAGGAAGATGGCTGTGGTTGTTGGAGGTCAATCATTTCAGTCGCAGGACATCACTGCAGGAGCTCCTCAGGCTAATTCCCAGGCCCAACCATCTTCAGCTGCTTCATCAATGACCTTCACGCCATCGTAAGGTCAGAATATGTTTGCTGATGATTGCACAATGTTCAGCACCATTCACACCTCCTCTGAAGTAGTCTGTGTTCATGTGCAACAAGACACTTGTGTGGCAGGAATGCAACCTACCACTTATCAGCCCAAGTTTGAATACTGTCCAGGTCTTTGCCTATGAGAAAATAACAGGTATTTAATTGGCACTTTCATATCTTCTGATGGAATAAAATACTCTGCACTTTGATGGCAGTACAATGTTATCCAGCACTGCACCAATCAGAATCGGAAGTAGGTACAGTCTCCTATTGACAGCCCTCCTCTTTCCACTGTGCACAGCTTCCCCTCTCTGCTGCCTGTGCTTCATCTCGTTATTGTGCCTGAGAGGGATCACAAGTAGTCCTCATTAGTGATAGCAAGTTTTCTGTTGACATGCCTGCAACCTCCTCTGAGCCCTTTGGAAAAGACCAGCACCATTCTTTTCTAAAATTTCTGATATTCCCCAAAACAAATCGTCCCTTTACCAACCAGAAGCCATTTAGAACTCATCCAGAACCCAACGATTGTCCAGTGGTGTCGGGTCACTTTGACACGGCCACGTGGGTTTCCGGTAGAGGTGCCGTAGTTCTTATTGGTAACCGCCACTGAAAGCAAGGCCAAGAGGCAAGGTGACATCAGAAACTTATTCAAGAAAGCCTCCAGCACTTCGACTAGGGCTAAATCTCCTGCATCTTCTACATCTATAGAAACAGTAGTAAAAAATGCTGAGGGCCTGATAGCACTGCCATATCCCAAGCGCTACCTGAAGCTGCAAAGATGGATTAAAAAATAAACAATACTATACTTCTTGAATGATGAGTGCCTGTATATTATTTTATACTTCAACATACTGCAGTTTAATTCTTTGAAAATCTATGCTGCCAGTATTGCAATGTATTCCATTGGTAAATCTAACTCCCCGTTAACCGGCATGTTTGAGTAATTGGCATCGCCCATTCCAGGAACATACTGGATAACCAAAATGTTATTGTATTTTTCAGATTAGCTGCCCAGTGGTATATTGCACCACATTGTAACTCGTCCACGTTCTAATACTGCCTTAACAAAAATAGAAATAAATGATTTAATGCACATGCTGTGTGCTAAAAGCAAATTAAACCCTTTTTGGTGTCACACAAAGTGTTCCATTAAAAAAGTGTTTCATTTAAGATTTGCTACTTTTAGATATATATTGGTATTGAGGAGTAAAAATTGAATGTGAACCAAATGGCTTCTAGTTAATGGACTTCAGTCCCAAACACACATCTGTGTCTAGGTGATTTGGTTTGAAGATTCTATTCAACATATTGTAACGCCCCTCACATTGTTCGGAAAGAGCAGTACTTACTATTTGGTGTCCATTTGCTGAATAGAGAGCATTACTGGATTTCTTTACTGAATATCGACTTTGAATTGAGAACTGTGAATGAAGATGGCCTGAATAAAGCTGTGAATGTCTCCTTATTGAAATATAATAGTGTTAAAAATGCATGAATCAATTATAGTCAAATGTATTGCAAATGGGATAATAAATTGTTAAATAATGCAAAAAAAGTGAAACATTAAAAATCGTTTGCGATTTGCCATGCAAAATAAAGAACAAAAATACTCTTAATCTTTTATTAAGAGGGAGCAAATCTTAGTTATATTTTAAATCAGAAATATCATTGTTAGAAAATTAGCATTGGGAAATATTTAACAAATGGGGGTAAAATTGAGTTGGAGAGGCAATGGGGCAACAATTATCCATTTTACGCACCATCAGGTGAGGTGGATAATGAGCATTTTGTTATAATAATGCAGATTGTTGGGGCTCCGTTGTCTGCGAAGCAATTTGGGATAAGATTAAGTGGATTAGCCATGGTAAATGGAAAGGGTTTTATGGATAGGGCAGAGGGAAGGGCCTGGGTGGGATGCTCTTTCGAGAGTCGGTGCAGACTCGATGGGCCGAATGGCCTCTTTCAGCACTGTAAGGATTCTATGGTTCTAAAGATAAATTTCTGGTGGTGTTACATTTTGTATAACATCACATCTACAGGACATTGGCTTGGGCCTCTGGATTATTATTCCAGTGATATTACTATAATGCCACTGCCCCCCTGCTGATTGAATTGTTTGCCGGGTTTGAAGTAGGGAAGGGTGGGGATTGCAGCCTATGGTGGGGCAGTGAATGACAGACCACAACCTCCAGAGTTCTACTTACTTTCAACCCTAAAATTGCGGTCAGATTTGGAGAAATAATGACAGTGAACACTGAAAGTTCAGCATCAACAGCTCTGCAAATTCTTGACCAATCTAAAATTGACCTCAATCGGGGCTGTACTTCACATGGATTTTTTTTGTAATATGAACAATATTTTGAATCACCTTTAATTGCAAATTTCTACTAGAATTTTGTTTATTAGTTATTGGGTTTTTTTGATGATGCGGAAGAATATTTAAGTGGATTGATAGGTGCAATGGTTGTAGGTTGAAGGCTGAGCACATAACCTCGACTGACTGGCCACTGGGTCACAGGATACGCCCCAAGCACATACACTCTGCTTTGACCGGTGGGTGTAGGGAGAGTATTCGAAACATGAAACTGAGCTCACCTCTTGTAACCACATAAGGCCAGCTCTCCATATTACTTAGACACATTGTGCACACAATGTTGAGGTAAACCAGTAGGAAGGCAACGGGAGTGATTCTCCCAAAAGAATTCTTAGGGGACATTTTGACCATTTTTTTTCTAAGCCCTGGGTGGACTTGAAACTGGAAGTGTTTCAGATCTGTTTTCTGGGCATGTTTTCATGTCTTCCCATAATCACTCTGCCTGCAAAAATATCAACAAGACTGTTGCAGAAGCCTGTGGGCAGGGCTTAGCACGTTCAAAACCCAGCAGGGGGAGACAGTGCGCATGTGCAGGCCTCTGATGCTGCACATGCGCATTATCAGTAGAAGGGGTCTGACAGAAAAGAGAGAGCTGTCAGGCCCCTGCTAGTGCAGGTTGCCTGAAGCAGCTTCCCCCCGCAATCGCGGGGGCCCGCGGCCCAAGCTGAAGCCTCCGTTGAACCCCCCCCCCCGCCGCTGGCAAGACCGATCATGGACCCCCTCCCCCACCGTTTGCGGACCTGTCACATTAGCCCCTCCCCCATTGGCCCTGCCTCCACTGGCCCTGCCCCCACTGGCCCTTCCCCCACTGGTCCCACCCCCCTACTGGCTCCCCACCCCTCATTAGTCCTTTGTTCTGGCACTGCCCAGGTGCCAGGGTGGCACTGCCAGTCTGGCACTGCCCAAGGGGCACCCCCTCTTGCCCTCAGCCTCCCCTGGGACCTTAATGGCCTCCGGTTCCGCTGGCGAGGCCAAGTCAACTGCTCCACATTCACGGGGAGCATCTCTGTTCCTTGCTGGCGCATATCTTACCCGGTGAGGTCATAAAGGGGGGGCAGGCCCGGACGATTGAGTGCTGGGCTCACTAAGCAGATGCAAAGCAGCATTACAATAAATTTCCATATATCAACCTGCCTTCCGCCCATTTCTGGCGAGAGGCTGACCGCACCGAAAATCCGGCGCTCATAAAATGGCGCCGGTCATGAAAACTGGCACCAATCACGCTAAGCGCTTTACATCCAACTTTAGCACCACATTGCACCCACAAACGGGTGCAATGTGATGGTAAAATCGCTCTCTAAGTGTCAAATTCACGTGAAAACTGAAGTAAATTGTGCCGTTTTCTTCAGCAGGAGTTTCAAAATGAATCTCCCACACTCTGTGAACGGCAGAGGACAGTAGCGTGAATCACACTAAAATTCCGGGAGCGGGTCTTATTCCCGCTGGAGAGGCTGAAATCAGTGCGCTGCGCGGGCCTCTGCGCATGCGCACATCTCTGGGAGATCACTAAACAAGTCATCCCAGCATTGAAATCACTGGCCTCAACCCCCCCGCAGACATCGCTGGCCTCATGCTGGCCTCTCACTCCACACGCACCCTCCCCCCCAGCCCACGGACATTACTGGCCTTTCACCCCCCCCCCCCCCCCCCCTCACTCCCCCTTCCCCCCCACAAGAAAATCCCTGGCCTCCTCATCCCACACTGAGCCGGACATCGCTGGCCTCCCTATCCCTCCCCCCCGCCTTTCACACACAGACCGCTGTAGTGCCATGCACACTCCCTGCCTGCAAGCATCCCTCCTCATTGAGTGAGAGCTTTGAGAATTGCACCCCCTGGCCACAGAACCTTGTTGAGTGAGAGCCTTGAGCATTGCACCCCCTCCCCCCCTGGACGCAGTACCATGTTGAGTTCACCCAATCAGCACCTTTGGAGATGGCTCACCCTCTATTGAAACCAGGTTGCCTGTACATTATTCACAATGAAATTTAACTAATGGGCCCATGAGTGGCTCAAACTGACTGCACCTGGACTCCCTTAGCAAGCCAGAGCTGTATATAAGCTGCAATGATGGGCACACAGGCAGCCACGCCAGGAAGATGGCACTGAAGATAAGTGCTCCAAAATTTTCAGAGACTGAGCAGGCACACCTGCTGGACATGGTGGAGGAGAGGTGACATCTGCTGTACCCCACTCAGCGCCACCGCCCAAGGCATCACGCAACAAGCATCATATGGGAGGCAGTGGCATTTGATGTGAATGCTAGGGCACTGACTCCTTGATCTGGAGAGCAGTACCATAAGACGATGAACGACCTTCTTCAGGTTGCAATGGTGAGTGTGCATCCCATTCTGAAAACTGTACATGTGCTCTTCTTACAATGTTAAACCATCCCCAGAAACCTTAAGGGCAGCCACCAACCTGGAGCGGCACGGTGGCACAGTGGTTAGCACTGCTGCCTCACAGTGCCAGGGACGCGGGTTCGATTCCCAGATTGGGTACTGTCTGTGTGGAGTTTGCCTGTTCTCCCTGTGTCTGCGTGAGTTTCCTCCGGATGCTCCGGTTTCCTCCCACACTCCAAAGATGTGACTAACTTGGTTAGGTGCATTGGCTGTGCTAAATTTTCCCTCAGTGTAACCGAACAGGCGCTGGAGTGTGGCGACTAGGGGATTTTCACTGTAACTTCATTGCAGTGTTAATGCAAGCCTACTTCTAACAGTAATAATTAAATAAACAAAAAACCTCTCCCGCAAACCAACCCCCATCCCCACTCCCCCACCCAGTACTGCCTCCAACCCCTATGACACACCCCAATCAGAACCCCCCAGTGGGGACCCATTTCCCCGAAACAGTGAACACAAGCTCCCCAACCCTGGCACACATAGCACCCCTTGCCCTTTCAATCCTCCTTATGTCCCCACAGGAGAAACGCGCACATAACTGTCATGAGAGGGAGAAAACTGATGGTGGAGTACGTGAGCTGCGCCTGCTGACCGGGTCTGAGCGGCCTGGAGCTGGTGGGGGTGGTGGGGGAGAGGGGGGGGGGGTGGAAACGCACCTCGAATGGTCACCGACAGCCAAGTCGACGTCCAGCATGCAAGTGAGCATCAGCTGAACCTTATTCCTCAGCCTTATTTGAAGCAAGTGCCATGCTGTGCAGCATGTTTTTCCTCCCTTCCACTAATATGTGTTGTTTCTTACAGCGCTGGATCCTGATGAACCAGGCCTTTCTGGTGTCACCGCCCCCACTGCTGCTCATGCTGAGATTCCCCAGATCACCTCAGACGACAGCTCGGAGGGAGGCCCTGAGGAATCCTCTGAAGACAGCACCAGCGATTCAGCACAGGCATCAACAACACAACCCATCAACACAGAGACTAGCACCACGGTGGGGCATGTTAGTGCTGAGGCTTCTGGGTCACTTAATGGTGAGCACATCACACTCACAGATGCACATCGGGTGGAGGTGGGCACATCCGAGGGCTCGGGCACACGGAGGTCGGCCGGAGGCGAGGGTTCAGCTGGCCCCAAGCCAGATAAGAAGTTTAACAACACCAGGTTAAAGTCCAACAGGTTTATTTGGTAGCAAAAGCCACACAAGCTTTCGAGGTAACCAAATAAACCTGTTGGACTTTAACCTGGTGTTGTTAAACTTCTTACTGTGTTTACCCCAGTCCAACGCCGGCATCTCCACACCCAAGCCAGATGCCAGACCTCAGGTTTTGTTCGTCCCAAAGCTGGTGGAGATGCATCAGGAAACCCGGGGAGTTGTGGATGGGGTGTCAGCAACCATGCTGCGACTGCAAGGCTGTTTAGAGGAGTCAAACAGAGTGCTGTTGTAGGAGGTGGTGCTGGCACCGCGTGGGAACCAGGCCAACACTGCAAGGGTGGCGACTGCAGTGGAGAGTCTGGCACAAGGATCTGTCCTCATGGGTGACAGGGTCCAGGCCATCCTGGAGACACAGTGGCTCATGGCAAAGACACAGCGGGCCACAGCTAAGGGTGTTGCAGGCACCCTGGAGGCACATCAGTCCATGGCCACGGGTGTCGAGGGCATGTGGGAGACACTGCTGGCCATGACTGGGGATCTCACTGGGATTTTAGAGACACAGCAGGCCGTGTCAGTGGATCTCAACAACTTAGCCCAGGTTCAGAGGGCTCCTGCTGATGGTCTCCGGAACCTGGCTCGGTCACAGAATGCTGTAGCGAAGGGGCTCCAGCACTTGGCCCAGTCTCAGAGGGCCAGGGCTGAGGGATAACAGACCATGGGGCAAGTGCATCAGGGCCTCCAGGGCTGGCAGAGCCAAGTGACGCCAGAGCTTCTGGAGCTCAGCCCAGCTATCCTGGCATTCCATGGGCACCCCGAGGGTGGAGGAAGGGCTAGAGCCCATGCTGGGGAATTCCACCCAGGAGACTCCGGATGTCCCGAGATCTTCCAATTTCCCCCTTCCCCACACCGGGCATCTCAGGGCCAGCTTGATCAACAGGGTAGCACAGAAACATCGGTGTCATCTGTAAGTTGGCAGGTGCCCTCTAGGTCTCGGCCCCCCAGAGGACGGCTGCCAAGGGCATCACAGGCAACAGGGCGCGGATCACAGCTGGACCCCTCCACCTCTGATGTTCATCCTGGGGGAGTACCTAGACGAAGCAGTAGGCCACAAAAGACTACAAAGTTATAGGGTCACTAAGAGGGCATGGGTGAAGGTCACCAGTAGTCAGGTTTAAGTTTTGGTCACTGTTAAGATCACAATTAAAAGTTTTTTGAACATCAGAGCTGTGACTAATCTGTCTCTGATTCTCCCCCCCACAGAGCTGAATGCGCCCCAATCCCATGCATCGAGGTGCAGACTGCTGTGCTGAGCAATACCAGCCCCTCGGCCAAAGGTTATAGACCACCTGCCCTGCCTTCACCAATATCCACCGGACCCTTTGTCAAACACCATCCCCTCGTACCCACTCCCACCCCTCCCACTCATATGGCAATTCTTCCATTTCTGCCTGACGCTCCTCCCACTCCTCCTGCAGCTGGTCTCCCCACTGCTGCGCGATGTTGTGCAGAATGCAGCACGCAATTATGATGCGTGAGGCACGCATAGGGTCATATTGCAGGGCACCTCCAGAGCGGTCCAGGCAGCGGAACCGCCTATGCCTATGCAACGCTCTACTATGGACCGGGTGGCAATGTGGGCCACATTATAATGGGTCTCTGCCTCGGTCTCGGGCCTCCGCACTGGCATCATCAGCCATGACCTCAGTGGATAACCCGGCAGCCTGGGTTGGTCTTCAAAGAGCCCAGGGATGTCCGACTGCCTCAGCACAAAGCTGTCATGGACACTCCCTGGGTGGGATGCACAGACCTGCATGATCGCCATTCGGTGGTCACAGATGATCTGGACGTTCAGGGAATGGAACCCCTTGTGGTTGATGAATGGTTGCCCCTCGCCTCGTGGGGACTGCAGGGCAATCACTGTCCCGTCCACTGCCCCCTGGACATGGGGCATCCCTGCAATGGCGGCGAAGCCTGCTGCCCGGGCCCCCTGCTGAGCCTGCCCAACATCAACATGAATATACTGGCCTGCCCCGGCGAACACATCTGTCACCTGGTGAACACATCTGTGGACTGAGGACTGAGAGATTCCACAAAGGTCGCCACTAGGTGTCTGAAATGAACCTATTGCATAGAAATTAAGTGCTGACGTCACCTTACCATCTATGGCAGCAGGTGGCTGCCCCTCCCCTGAGGTGCCAGATGTTTGAGCACCTCACATAGGTTCCGGACTGTGTCCTTAGATAGGTGGAGCCAGCGACAGCACATAACCTCCGACAGTCCCTCAAATGATGTTCTGGTTCGGTTCCTCATCCTCCTTTTCCTGGCCACCCTTTCGGGAGGCTGCTCTCCCACCTCCTGGCCTTCAGCGGCAGTCCCCTGCCGTCCTTCCTGAGGGCCTGCCAATGGCTTCTCCTGGAGTGGCCTCCCCACGCCTTCCACCTCCTGAGCCGCCTCCTCCTCCTCAGCCGCCACCATGATGGACAGCTCTAAGCCAATGAGACCGATGTCCATTCTGCATGGTGAGGGTTAGAGAGAGCGAGATTGATAGATACACGTCTTTGCTTGCATCTAACCCAGCACCACCCCCGGACCACCCCCCAATCCCTCACTGGGACCAGTGCCCCCTCGTGTGGGTGCTGGCAACACAACACAATCTGGGACGCCATGCATCACCTGATTAGGTTGTCTGCCATTGGCATCATTAACATGGCAGGCAGGGAAAGCATGCAGGTTGGTGTGCGGGTGTGGCCATTGCGCCCCCTTGAGCCATTGCCATGAGTGCAACTGCAGCATTCCCTTCCAGGCATGTGTTGCAGGTCAGGGACACGGGGCAGGGAACGACTCCTAATTATCACAAGATGGGTTCCCATTCACTGCAGAGTACATGCAGTATGAGTGTCTATGTTAACCTGAGCACCCGTGCTTGGAGCACTAGCTGCCTCAACTGATGAGCCCTCAAGCAGCACATGGTGCACTTCCCCCACCCTCCCTAAACCCTCAGCACTCAGTCCAGACCCTCAGCGCATCCCACAGCCAGAACAAAGTCACAGCACAGAGGCTGCAGACAGCAGCCTGATGAGCAGTCAGTAAAAGAGCCCACCCCACTCCACAGAGACTACATGAACACTTCCAGCTCTCCAGGGACCTCCCCCCAGCAAGCAGAAAATTTCCAGGCCCTGCCTCCAACCTCCCCCACATTCCGGGGGCTGCAGCTCTACAACACTTATCTCCTTATTCCTGTTCAATGCTGCCACGCTAGCTCCCGACTTTTATACATCAGTTGTAACCCCACCAGCGTGACATCATGCCAGAGTAGGTGGAGATTCTAGTCGCGGAGCCGCTAATTAGATGTTAAGGTGTGTAAACTGTACACAGTATTCCCAAGTGTGGCCTTACCAATGTCTTGTACAACTTCAGCAAGACATTCCAACTCCTGTAATCAATGTTCTGACCAATGAAACCAAGCATGCTGAATGCCTTCTTCACCACTCTGCCCACCTGTAACTCCACTTTCAAGGAGCTATGAACATGTACCCCTAGATCTCTTTGTTCTGTAACTCTCCCCAGCGCCCTACCATTAACTGAGTAAGTCCTGCCCTGGTTCAATTACCAAAATGCATCACCTCACATTTATCTAAATTAAACTCCATCTGCCATTCGTCAGCCCACTGGCCCAATTGATCAAGATCCCGTTGCAATTGGAGATAACTTTCTTCACTATCTACTATGCCACCAATCTTGGCATCATCTGCAAACTTAACCATGCCTCCTATATTCTCATCCAAATCATTAATATAAATGACAAATAACAGCACTGAACCCTGAGACACACCGCTGGTCACAGGCCTCCAGTTTGAAAAACAACTCTCTACAACCACCCTCTGGCTTCTGTCAAGAAGCCAATTTTGTACCCATTTAGATACCTCACCCTAGATCCTGTGATTGGTGTAAAGGGAGGTTGAATATGTTTGCGAATACTCCCGCCAGCTGGTCCCCACAGGACCGGAGTGCTCATCCGGGCCAGTCGCTTTCCACGAGTTGACTTTTGAGAAGGCTGCTCTGACATCGGCAATGGTGACCTCGGAAACAGGTTTGTCCATAGCTTCCGGGATGGAGGGCGTGCTCTTGCTGACCCCCTGCTCAAAACAGGCATAGAATGCGTTGAGCTCATCGGGGAGGGGTGCATTGGAGCTGGCAATTTTACCTGCCTTCATCGTGTAGCCTGTTATACCTTGCAGACCTTGCCATAGTCGTCAGGAGTCCGTGCGGCTAGCCTGGGATTCTAGCTTGGTCCGGTACTGTCTTTTGGCATCTTTGATGGAGCTCTGTGGATCATATCTGGCTTTCTTGTATAGGTCAGGGTCGCCTGACTTGAACACCTCAGACCTGGACTTCAGCAGGCAGTGGATATCCCTGTTCATCCATGAACTTCATTAGAAACATAATAGCACTTCAGTGTTGTAGATCATCAATGCACAATAAATGGCGAAAGAGCATGCTGTAAGATGCAAAGACTCACGGGTTCTTCGACAGAGTGTGTGAGGGAGGGAGCTCAGTATTAGGAAGGGAGAAAGGGCAGATACAATGACACTCTGCTGACCACATCTTCCAAACTCTCCATCTGCAACACTTCTCCCCTCCCTCTGCAAATAATATCAAAAGCAGCCTCCTCCATTGGCATAAGCACTTCAAGAGACAGACCTCCTACTGGTCTTCCCATCTATATCCTGTTCTGTATCAAAGTATCCTGCAGAAAGAGAATGTGCTCTGCTTTAGAGCTGGGAAAATGTGTGAGGCAGCTGAGGTTAGTGTGCAGGCTTGGAGTGGTGTGGGAGAAAAGGGAAGTGAATGTGAGGGCATTGGCAATTCTTGGGTGTACAGGTGGCGACAAAAGGAGATACAGAATGTGTGCTGTTGTTCTTATATGCAAGGCAGAGGAAGCAATGGAGGAAGAGTCGGTAGTGGTGGGGCTGAAACTGAAACATAGGCAGAAACAGCAGCAGGAATAGGCCACTCGGCCCTTCAAGCCTGTTCCACCATTGCTGATCATCGAATTCAATATCCTGACCTCCTCCTTCCCCGCCCCATATCCCTTGATCCTTTGAGCCCCAAGAGCTATATCTAATTTCCTCTTGAAATCAGACAACATTTTGGCCTCAACTACATTCTGTGGTAGTGAATTCCACACATTCACCACTCTCTGGGTGAAGAAATTTCTCCTCATCTCATTCCTAAAAGTTTTACCTCTTATTCTCAAACTATGACTTCTAGTTCTGGACTCCCCCACTACTGGGAATGTAGAATTTTATAAGTTTCTATGAGATCCCCTCTCATTCTTCCAAACTCCAGTGAATATAATCCTAACCGACTTAGTCTCTCCTCATATGACAGAGTTGCCATCCCAGGAATCAGCCTGGTAAACTTCACTGTTCTCCCTCTATAGCAAAAACTTCCTTCCTCAGATCAGGACACCAAAACTGCACACAACAGCGCCCTATACAATTGCAACAAAACATCCCTATCCCTATACTCAAATACTCTCGCTATGAAGGCCAACATGCGATTTGACTACTTTACTACCTGCTGTACCTGCGCACTTACTTTCAGCAACTGATGTACGAAGACTGCAAGGTCTCGCTGAGTATCTACCTCTCTCAATTTACACCAATTCGAGTAATAATCTGTCTTCCTATTATTGCTCCCAAAGTGGATGACCTCACATTTATCCACATTATACTGCATCTGCCATGCACATGCCCACGCAGTCAGCCTGTCCAAATCACGCTGAAACATCTCTGCATCCTCCTCACAGCTCATCCTCCCACCTGAAATAGACTATTGCAGGGTTATGCAGATAAGGGAGGCGTGAATGGGAGTCTTAGCAGCACTGATCAGTTCACTGAACATCTGGCAGCATTGCTACCAATCCTTGCACAGCTGCTGTGCAATTTCCTGAGTACCCAGTGTGCACCTTGTGGGAAAAAAGGTTCCTCTTTACTACTAATCCCTCCATGACACCATCCACAAATCTGAGGACTCTGGTTTCAGTCACCCAGCTTGAACCATGAACAGACTGTCCCATTTAGCCATTCAAGAAAGTTTTCTTCTTGCTTAAGAGGTGGCAGCAACCCTGCTGGATTTTCCACCCTCCCTGTGGATGAGCTGCCAAAGAATTGCACTGTCAGCTCACCCTTGACATTAAAATGAAGACCAATCACAAAAATGGTTCACCCATCAACGTATTGGAAGTACATTATACCCACCATAGCTACCACCTGCCCAATGCACATGGCAGAGCAAAACCAGCCCCTTTGTGTAAGATTTGGAAATCTGTTTTCTTAGCTTTAACTTAAATTATGACACTGAACAGAACCTCATCAGATACATACAGCAGTGGACACGTTCAAGATTTAAAAAATGAAGCGAGAAATGTGGTTAGCATCTGCTAAAGAGCTTACGCTGTTTTACATCAATTGATTTACCATCATACAATTTATATCATTGAGATCTTTATGTAAGTTATTTATAGAATAATGGAAACCTTGGAATGATTATGTACCAGTTGAGATAAAAAAAACCATGTGATTAAATTTCAAAATATTTAGCATTATCTTCTTCTGCCCATGAATAGTTTAAAAATCTCTCCCAAATTTGACAACATTAGATATCAGCCTTGTCTCAGTGGTGGGACTCTCAGCTTAAAGTCAGGACATTGTGGGATAAATCCCAAGGATGTAAATACTTCAAAGCAGGCACAGTAGCACAATGGTTAGCACTGCTGCCTCACAGCTCCAAGGACATGGGTTCAATTCTGGCCTCAGGTGACTGTCTCTGTGGAGTTTTGCACGTTCTGCCCTGTGTTTGCGTGGGTTTCCTCCAGGTGCTTCAATTTCCTCCCACAATCCAAAAATATGTGGGTTAGGTTGATTGGCCATGCTAAATTGCCCCTTAGTGTCAGGGGGATTAGGACTGTAAACATGTGGGGTTACGGGGATGGGACCTGGGTGGGATTGTTGTCAGTGCAAATGGCCTCCTTTTGCACTGCAGATTCTATGAAATTTCTATGAAATACTGGATATTCAGCAGGTCCGGCAGCATCTGTGGACAGAGAAACAGAATTCTGGTTCCCAATGGAATGAAAGGTCATTGATCTGAAGTGTTAACTCTGTTTGTCTCTCCACAAATTCTGCCAGTCCTTCCTGAACATTTCTAGCATTTCCTATTTTTGTTTCAGATTCCCAGCATCTGTAGTATTTTGTACATGAGCACATGTAGGGTGATGTCGAGGGAGTGGTCCATATTTGGAGTTGGTCTCAGACAATACGATAAGGCCTTGTCTGGCCTCTCAAATAGAGGCAAAAGATTTTATGGTATCCAGGCCAACAACTTAACCTCAACCAACATCAGTATAGAAACAGATGATGCAGTCATTTATCTGCATTAATTGGCTGCCATGTCTACATTTTAACAGTGACTGTATTTTAAAACTAATTAACTGGTTGTGAAATACTTTTGAAAGTCTTGCGCACATGAGAAGTGTTAGATGAATATAATTCCTTTCATTAACACATAAGGATAGACTTTCAGCTGCTGCTTGTCTTTTTAATGCCTGGATCTGTATTGAATCATTTCATAATGGTTCTATTGTGTCTATGAGCCATACCAAAATGTTAAAACTACACATATGTATTTTCCTTTGGTCAATGCAAGCATATTTTATGCAACAGGAAGCCATCTGGGAACTCAAGGATGAATAAAAGTTAGTCTTCCACGTTTGAAGTGAAAAAAAAGAATCCCTGGATACCGGGCCTCGGACCTCATTATTTTGAATTTGATAGTGCAGGACGTGGCCAGAGAGTGATCGGGTTAAGTACCTAGGACTTGAGGAGGCACACATGGGGGCTCAAGTGTGGGCAGTGTTAGGTGGATCGGAAGGTCACAAAGTGGGCTCAGAGGAGCCATGGGAGGCATCAGGGTGTTGGAGAATCATTAGGGGGTCACAGAGAAATTGGGTTTCTTTAGGCTTTGGAATCAAGGATGGGTGAGTGTAGAATTGTGATCGGTGGTGGTGTGGAAGGACATCAGAGATAGCAAGGCCTGATGTGGTCTGAGGGAGCGATAAAAGTGATCAAGGGAATTGGGGCTAAGTATGGCAACAATGGCAATAGTGATTGTACAGTGAGTATTTACCTTTTTTTTTAAGTAGCTGATTATAAGGACTGGTTTCCCCTGAGGGTTGCCAGCATTGGGAAAAGCAATGTTGCAGCAAGCACCTGAATCAGGTGTTAAGCATCGTATATGTATATGCAAAGAGCCCATCACCCAGGAATGGGTCTCCTAATTGGGCTTATTCACTGCAGTAGGCAACTTATTTCCAGTTAGAATTGTGCATGGGCTTCTTGCCTGCAATTTTCAAGCTTCAGGAGGGTGCCTATCATCTATCAAACAAGTGTCATGTGACCTATTTGAACCCCCATGGTGCTTAAATGTATTGCTGACATCAATGAGATGACACAGTGAGACAAAAGAGCTACAAAAGGCAGCGGTGAACTCTACTTCATTTGTAAAGAATGAACTGATCTCGGGGAAGCTAAGAATTTGCCAAGGAATATGAGAATAGGCATGCAAATCTTAAGCTGCCAAGGAAATGGAATTGGAGATGAATAATTGCACTATAATGAAAATATTACATATAGGGAGGCACAGGACGGGACCTCCATGCAGATTTGATTCATAGCTTCCTCAACCACAATGGAGATTAGACAGATTGGACATTTAACCTCCAGTCCACCCAAGAGATCAAATTTACACATTTTAGAAGACATTCCAGGATATTAGACGCATACATCCCACGAGACTCCTTGAAAGATCAAATAGATACATGTAGCACTGAAGAGAGAAAAAAAACAAATGTAACTTATTGAAAGATTCTAGGACAATAAGTAAAATTCCTAGTTAATTTTATTTCTGCTAATTCGCATTGTCCAGTTAAATAAATCTGTAAATTGATACCTCTCAAATCATATGGTACAATGTTACTGCTTATCTTTCATGCAAAGAAGTCTGTTCTTTGTTGCCCACCAACAAGAAACTCCCACCAGCAGGAAAATTGACAAGTAATCAAAATTGAAAAACTGTGTAATCCTTAAATCTGCATCTATTTGTTAAAAGATACACTTCTGTAGTGTGTTGTGAGATAGTAACACATCAGCGGGTTGAGTTGATATTGTAAACAGTTCCAGCTTCATACTTACAGTTAATATATCATCTCAACTCCTTGAAGTGTTACTGCCGCTTAACACATTGCAGACTGTGTGCGCTCTGTACATGTAATCTTTAAAGTATTTATCCATCACTAACTTTCAGATGTCAGCTTGCAAAACCACATGGAGGCACTCTTTTGGCACATCAACTGCCAGCATGAAGTGACACATGAACAGCATGAGACTATACTATTATGGACAAAGAAATAACAAAATGATGCAACATATAGGGACACTTTTTGAGTGAGATGCATTAAAATGTTTATGACTACAGGCTTACATCCAACTAAAGTGGTCAAAAAGGTTGACAATTGAAATTCTTTATGTTGGCACAGGAAAGGGATAATTACATTGGCTTTGATTAAAAAACATGACGTACTTGAAGGAATTGATGAAAGCCGTGTTTATAGCTGAGGAAGTTTAAAGAGAGTGCTCTGAACTTTTTGCATTTTAGTAAAGATTGTAAAACCAAAAAAGACAAAACATTGATCATATTTTCCATCGACAGAGCTCTGGTTTGCATACCTTGATCTCCCATGGCGATGATTTCATTCACCACAGGACTTTTCTTTTGTGAATTATGTTCACTTTTGGAGATGCTCATTTGTATTTGCCACATTTTAAATATGTTCCTTTTCTTTCAGTTTCTATATTGTCACTTTCTATTCCATCTATATTTGGTCATTAGAATTAAATATATATGAAATATAAACTATTTGGCTGGAAACCTGCATAGATCCATGGCATGGTCAGAAGAATTAGGCTATTCTGTCCATCGAAGCCTTCGACAGCACTTTGTAAGGTATGAAGAATTAGGCCATTCTGCCCATCAAAACCTCCTACACCACTCTGTTAGCCAGAACAACTCCTTAATGTTTTTTTTACTCCTATAAAACATTTTCAAGCAGGAGTAAAATTTGCAGTCATGATGATTCTAAAGTACCTACACCAAAATATAATACTAAGGGTTTTTATTGTTACTTTAAAAATAAATAGTAAATCTTGGTATATTTTAGGCCAAATAAATGGCTACCAATATCTACATGGATAATAGTTGCATCAAGACTTTGACTAGTCCCACCTTATTGCTTTCCTGCCTGCTCAAGATCTTCAGTGTTAATAATATACTTCATTATTTACTTTTATTCCACAGGGTCCATCACACTTTGTGATATTATATCAAAAGTTTAGATTTCATATTTTTCCCAAAAGCATTTTGGAATATATTCAATATGATTTGATTTTCTTAGAGAACAAGGCAAAAAAGGGAGGTGGAGTCTTTAGTTAGGATGGCGGCATGGTGGCCCAGTGATTTGCACTGCTGCCTCACAGCAGCAGGAACCTGGGTTTAATTCCCAGCTTGGGTCACTGTCTGCGCAGAGTCTGCATGTTCTCCTTGTGTCTGTGTGGTTTTCCTCCGGGTGCTCTGGTTTCCTCCCACAGTCTGAAAGGTGCATTGGCCATGCTAAATTCCCTCTCAATGTACCAGAACAGGCGTCGGAGTGTGAGGGATTTTCACAGTAACTTCATTGCAGTGTTAATGTAAGCCTACTTGTGACTGATAAATTTAAACAAAGGATAACCTCAGCATTAAAAGTATTTGTTTTTCATGAAAATGCACAAAGAGCCTACAATGCAAATGATCATAATGTGTAACAGAAAGAATGGGAATAAATTGCATTTACTGACCCAACTAAATATATGAGTTGCATAAAATAGAATGGCAAATATTTTCAAAGTAGCTGAACAGAATCATCATCAATTAGCAGATTGAGTAACAAAAAAAGGAAGAAAGAAAGTGAGTGGGATGACGTCGCAGCTGATGCAAGAGGCAGATTTGATTTGGAGAATATGCCTGAAGGAGCAAGTAGAGATTAAAAACAGGGCTAAGGAAGGAACGTTTGGAGCTGTTAAGCCTATGGGAAAAGAAGTGTGAAGTGCATTTGTACATCTAAGAGAAGGTGGGGGAAATAAGGAAATTGGAAACTTTGCATAGTCCATAGATCATTCCCTATGTCTAACACAGAAGGGATTTATTCCTAAATCTAGCCAAAGCATGTGCAGATAGAATTCTTGTGGAAGAAATAAATTTAAGCGTGATCAGATCACATTTTCTCATTGCTAATAGTCAAAAATAAAATCTGTTTTTTTTCTCAAACTACAACCATCACCTAGAGAGCTATGGCCAGGCTCTGGTTATGCGACAAAAAATCTATCCAGTTTATCTCAATTGGTATTAGCAAGATTGGATTTTATTCCTGGAGAAATGTTGGTACAGTACAGTTCAATGTTTAGATTAGGCTAACCAATTTCTAATGGCATAAATGCGTTGTGGCACAATAGCACAGTGGTAAGCCCTGCTGCCTCCCAGCACCAGGGACCCAGGTTTGATTCCCTGCTTGGGTCACTGTCTGTGTGGAGTCTGCACATTCTCCCCGTGTCAGCATGGGTTTCCTCCGGATGCTCCAATTTCCTCCCACAGTCTGGAAGATGTGCTGGTTAGGTGCATTGACCATGCTAAATTCTCCCTCAGTGTAACCAAACAGGTGACGGAGTGTGGTGACTAGGGTATTTTTTACAGGAATTTGATTGCTGTGTTAATGTAAGCCTACTTGTGACACTAATAAATAAATATAGTTGCAGAAGCAGGTATTCAATAAATGGTTCCTGCCTTTTGTTAAGGTACACTTCTAAGTGAATGATGTGACAGTAACACAGCCAAGCAGTTCAAGTAAAGATAATCCAAACATCTTTTTATTATAGACATGTTTTACTTAATCTGTTCATCATCCCCTAACCCTGTCAAGCTTCAGTGGTGTTGGAAGTTTCACTGCTTGTTTTACTGCCTCTGCTGTCCTTATTAAGACAATTATTAGGAGAGAAGAAAGTTCAGACAATACGAGAATACAATGTATGGCTTTTCATGCCAAAGTCTCAATGGCATTATATGCAGATCCCCTTGAGGGAATGAGTTTTAACTATTTAAATGCTTAATTAGTGTTAGATTTTTAAAAAACATCCAATGCTTGTCTTGTGCATATAGCCTTAACCTCACCAGCTGGATATATGAGCAGCGAAGATTGTATCCCCTTTGCTGCCGAATAAGATTGTTCTGGTTCCCAATAGAAATGTTTCTCATTTTAAAAAAATCTTTGAGTTTGACTCTAAAGTTAAGAATACCTCAACACGCGAAAGTACTGCTGCAATGTTCTGACACATCTGTCAAAGAGAATGGTCACTACAGTGCGTAAAGTCGGCCCGATAGACATTAAAATATTTAAATTAATTCAAAACTGCTAGCGAGGGGCAAATTAGGATTGCCTGAGGGAAATCCTGCTCGTGGTGTTCTGTTGGTGCGAATGTCAGACAAATGAGTTTTATTGTGTCAACAGTAACGGTTGGAGAGTAGGATTGAAGGAGCATGTTTCAATTATCTGTTTATCATACTTATCCCTCTATGATTTTTTCGTGTATGTTGCACTGATGTGAAACAATCGTGTTAAATGATGAGAAATCCATACACCTAATGAACTGAAATGGGTGACTATCTCAAAGGAATGGTAATTAATGTAAAAACTAAAATTAGGAAGACAACTATGGTTGTCACTAATTAGCATGTTATCTATTTATCTTTGATTGCTATTTTTAATTTGGTGCAAGAGAACTCATGCAAAAACAGCTGTGAATCAGATTAATATCAGACTGAAGGGCATAAAAGACCTGCAGGATTTTCGATTGGCTGATGAAGTGTGATATTACCAGTCGAATAAAGTTTAGATCCCACAGAAGATTTTGGCGTTGCAGTTCATGCAAAGTTTCATCAGGACGTGAAAGCTCATTTTGTTTTGTACTAAAAGCCCATTTATTGGAAACCTGCTTCTGCCCAACAACTGTATTTATTTATTAGTGTCAAAAGTAGGCTTACATTAACACTGCAATGAAGTTACTGGGGTGGCACAATGGCACGGTGGTTAGCACTGTTGCCTCACAGCGCCAGGGTCCCGGGTTCAATTCCTGGCTTGGGAATGTGGAGTTTGCACATTCTCCCTGTGTCTGTATGGGTTTTCTCTGGATGCTCTGGTTTCCTCCCACAGTCCAAAGATGAGCTGGTTAGGTGCATTGGCCGTGCTAATTCTCCCTCAATGTACCCGAACAGGCGCTGGAGTGTGGCGACTAGGGGATTTTCATAGTAACTTCATTGCAGTGTTAACGTAAGCCAACTTGTGACTAATAAATTAACTTTAAAAACCCGCATGGAAACTATTTTTGATGACCCAAACAGACTGCGACCTCCAAGGGTGCATGGCAAGGTTTCTGTCGATGTGGTCGGGGTGCTAAATTACCAGTCTGACAAACAAGTCTGTGCTTCTCTTCCCTACTGAATGAATAAAATCCATACCAGGTGTTGGTGCCGGACTAAAGGTTCATAAGCCAAAGGCAGATCCAATGTTGCAGCTTCTATATCAGTTTTGAACAACGAAATGTAATTAGGAAGGTCACTGTTTGCAGTGGACAGAATGATGAGGCTGAAACTCTCAATAAATTAGAATTTGCAGCTTAAAAATAGAAATCAGACCTTGAGGTTCAGCCGAAGTATTTTTTCTTTTACGGAAATAGCTGCAGCATGAAATATTCCTTTCTGGTGGTTGGTGAAACCCAAATTATTTCAGTAGCTGTTTAACACCACCTACTGGTATCATTCAAGTATTTGTTGGTGTGTGTTTTTGTAACTGTTTCTTTTTCACCCTGAGAATACTGGAATAATATAACAATAGAAACATTTAAAAAGCAACAATATTTTAGTCAACGTCGAGGCCAACAAATAAATCTTATTGATTAATGATGCAAAGACACAGAATTTCCTTGGGGTAACTACAGAAAGCACGGTGCATGTTTAGACCTGTAAAGAACGTCCTGCATCTATTGGATGAAAACATAATTCCCATCAATACCTCTTAAGTTCAATTTGAAAACCAATCTTGCAAATTTCAGGTAAGGTCAAAATTACATTCCAAACAAAACAGCAACAACATTCCCTCCCCACCTCCATCTCACCCCCACCCCCTCCCAACTTCTAGGTCCTCCATGAGCAGAAGGATTTTCCTTGCCTTTCTGGGGAAAATTAGTTTACAATTCCTTTATACTGTGTAACAGAATATTGGGAATTCACTGCAGGAGACTTTACCATATTTATAAAGCCATTCTTTTTTTTTGCTTTAGTCTGTTTCAAATTTATAGTGATATTGTTTTATTGTGGAATTTTTTACTCAGTGGGCTGAAAAGGATGTCAACACTGGACATATTTCAGGTTATCCTGGATCAACATCAAACATCTCTCTAGATCAGCTTCAGCATGGCCACCTTCAGGATGAAGTACCGAACAATGAATATTAGCCGACCTTCCGTTTAGGGGCAATTTTGTGATATGAACCTGCACCCAGTGGAGTTGGGAAGGGATTGTTCAAACTCACCCCACTACTACAGTGTGAGCTGAATTTAATTCAGCTTTCAAAGATAGAGTCATAGAGTCATAGAGATTTTCAGCACGGAAACAAGCCCTTCGGCCCAACTTGTCCATGCCGCCTTTTTTTTTTAAACCCCTAAGCTAATCCCAATTGCCCGCATTTGGCCCATATCCCTCTATATCCATCTTACCCACGTAACTGTCTAAATGCTTTTTAAAAGACAAAATTGTACCCGCCTCTACTACTACCTCAGGCAGCTTGGTCCAGACACTCACCACCCTCTGTGAGAAGAAATTGCCCTTCTGGACACTTTTGTATCTCTCCACTCTCACCTTAAACCTATGCCCTCTAGTTTTAGACTCCCCTACCATTGGGAAAATAGATTGACTACCTAGCTGATCTATGCCCTTCATTATTTTATAGACCTCTATAAGGTCACCCCTCAGCCTTCTACGCTCCAGAGGAAAAAGTCCCAGTCTATCCAGCCTCTCTTTATAACTCAAACCATCAAGTCCCGGTAGCATCCTAGTAAATCTTTTCTGCATTCTTTCTAGTTTAATGATATCCTTTCTATAATAGGATGACCAGAACTGTACACAGTACTCCAAGTGTGGCCTTACCAATGTCTTGTACAACTTCAACAAGACATCCCAACTCCTGTATTCAATGTTCTGACCAATGAAACCAAGCATGCTGAATGCCTTCTTCACCATTCTGTCCACCTGTGACTCCACTTTCAAGGAGCTATGGACATGTACCCCTAGATCTCTTTGTTCTGTAACTGTCCCCAATGCCCTACCATTAACTGAGTAAGTTCTGCCCTGGTTCAATCTCCCAAAATGCATCACCTCGCATTTATCTAAATTAAACTCCATCTGCCATTCATCAGTCCACTGGCCCAATTGATCAAGATCCCATTACAATCGGAGATAACTTTCTTCACTATCCACTACGCCACCAATCTTGGTGTCATTTGCAAACTTACTAACCATGCCTCCTATATTCTCATTCAAATCATTAATATAAATGACAAATAACAGTGGATGCAGCACTGATCCCTGAGGCACACCGCTGTCACAGGCCTCCAGTTTGCAAAACAATCCTCTACAACCACCCCCTGGCTTCTGTCAAGAAGCCAATTTTGTATCCATTTAAATACCTCACCGTGGATCCCGTGAGATTTAACCTTATGCAACAACCTACCATGCGGTACCTTGTCAAAGGCTGCAGCAACCTACCATGCGGTACCTTGTCAAAGATGAAAGAACATTATACTTAATGATAACTATTTGATTTGATTTTGATTTAATTTGATTTATTATTGTCTCATGTATTGGAATACAGTGAAAAGTATTGTTTCTTGCGCGCTATACAGACAAAGCATACTGTTCATAGACAAGGAAAGGAGAGTGTGCAGAATGTAGTGTTACAGTCATAGCTAGGGTGTAGAGAAAGATCTACTTAGTGCGAGGTAGGTCCATTCAAAAGTCTGAGGGCAGCAGGGAAGAAGCTGTTCTTGAGTCGGCTAGTACGTGACCTCAGACTTTTGTACCTTTCTCCTGATGGGAGAAGGTGGAAGAGAGAATGTTTGGGGTGCGTGGGGTCCTTGATTTTGCTGACTGCTTTTCCGAGGCAGTGGGAATTGCACTTTTTTATTATTTACACTTTTGCAAAACACATTGGAACTTTTTTTACTTTACAGCTTTTGGAATAGGAAAGGAAACTCTACGTCAAAGGACATGCTGGGCATCATAGCAAATAATATCCATGCAAATATAATATTTTCAAGTTGTCATTAAATTGATAAGATATATTTCAGGCCAGAACTGGTAGATTTCTTTACAAGCGAAAAATAATATGGATAAAATACCGCAGATGCTGGAATCTGAAATGAAAACAGAAAATGCTGGAAAATCTCAGCAGATCTGACAGCGTCTGTGGAGAGAGAATAGAGCCAACGTTTCGAGCCTAGATGAACCTTTATCAGATAATATGGAAGCGGAAATCCAAAATAAGTTATTGGTGGTACAAATATTTGAAAACCAAAGGTCAAATTGGCATCTGGGAGGCTTATTTAATACTTACATGGTTCTTTAATCAGCAAAAAGCTTCTATTGTTCTCGAAACATAAAAGATAGAAGCAGGATAGTCCATTTTGCCTTTTGAGCCTGCTCCATCATTCCACATGATCATGGCTGAGCATCCCCTATCTCAACACCATACTCCAGCACTCTCCCCATACGCCTCGACACCTTTAGAGTCTAGAAAACTATCCATTTTCTTCTTATGCATATTTAGTGACTTGGCCTCCACAGCCTTGTGTGGTAGAGAATTCCATAGGTTCACCACCCTCTGAGTGAAGAAATTTCTCATCTCAGTCCTAAATGGCCGACCCCATATCCCGAGATTGTGACCCCCCCCCCCTTGTTCTAGAACGCTCCCAACCAGTTATTGTCCTGTTATTGTTTCGTTGTTTTGCCTGGTTTAGAAAAATAGAGTAAAAAGAAATGTTAAATTAAATAGGGTGAAAGCAGTCATCTGGTATGATGATTTGCAATTTGGATTAGTAATCTGTTTTTACAGTTTACTTTTGAGTTGCACGAGATACTCAAGTTTAATCATTTGTTATGAATTATGTTTTCACATTTGTTATAAATTGTGTTTATGTAATTCCACAGATTATCATAAAAAAGTTCAAAGCACAGCTATAGAAGCATAACATTTCCCTCATTCAACAAAACAAAATAGACTCAGCAGCTTTGCTAACTAAATTCATAAATATCAGAGGGTCCATTTGGCTTGAAAACTAAATTGTCAACTTGAATGTATCAGATTTGCTGTCCAGTAGTGTCTAATTTATTACATGAACTGGTATCTCAGCATTATTTGTCACATTATTGGATGCATATGTGGTGTAATTAGTTAGGCATCAAAGTGATTGAAGACATGAAAAGTCTACAATTGACTCAATCACCCTCCCAGCTGTTTTAAGTCATAGAGGCTATAAAACTTTGATTTCCTATGCAGCAACAAAAACAATAGAAGAGGAAAAGGAAGTGGCGCCAGCTTAAATATTTCCACATTTCCATCAATAAGCCAAACCTCTAAGAAGCAGTACAGAAACCTCTTGTCTGAGGATGAAGGCACTGTGCCACACAGTGGTAGTTTACAAATTTGTGCCCATAATTTCTCCACTTACTGAGGTTATGATTTTGGTCAGGACATCAAGGGGAGGTGCTAAATGGGAGGGAGTATCACATCATCCCCTGCCCCCATGAGGACCAAGAAAATTCAGAGATTGACTCGCCCAATGTTGATCTCATACGCTTCTCAGTGACTCAATCAAAATCAGTACGTTCAGAGTCCGAGAGGCACCGCTTGGCCTCAACTGAGAAATGGGCCAGAATTTTACCATCACAGGAATTGGAGCAGGCGTGCGATAGCCAATGAGAAGGTCTGTTGACCTCAGGCGGGATTTTACGGTTTCGGGATGAGCAAGGCCATAAAATCCCACCCAAGGTATCTGGGGCAGTAAAATGCAGCCCAAGGATAGGGATTAAAGAAAAACAGTGGAGTAGCAAGTTGGAGTAAATAATCAAAAAAGCGATTTGAAATGTCACTCCAATATTTCCACAATTTGAAAGGCATGTTCCTTTTTTTACATGTCTTCAAAATTAGACTAATCATGTTCAATTTTAATAGCGACATCATCTTACACAATATACTGACTTTAACATAATAAAACAAGCTCTTAAGAAGGATAAAAAATACGTTTTTTATTTTAAATTCACACCACAGATGAACACACTGGTACATCAACTAGAGCTTTTCAGAGGCCAACATTTTTCCTTTCGACTGTATTTTTCTATCCCACTTCAATTCATGAAACAACTGCTATTCCAGTTCTTCACTACCACTCTGCCTCACACACACACATTTCAGTCTCTTTATACTTTTTAGTGCAATCTCAAGCTTGTCTTTTGAATATCATTTCAAACTTGCTTCTATACTTCCAAGCTTGATTTATTTTTATTGTTCTTCACTATTACATTCATAACCATCCTATTTTCTGTTTGTACCCAGTATCCTGATTAATTTAGTGATATGCCCCATAGCTTGCTCTCTGAAGTTGTTTCTCCCCTCCCCCTCCTATCTTTTTTCCCCTTTACTTCACCATTGGCAAGGTTTTTACTTTTCTGGATTGTAATCTGTGGAAATTTCTGTTTCAATGTCCAACCTCTCCATCTCAACCCCTTTCTTTAGAAACCTACTGGATTTCATTTTGGCATGGTCGCTTCTGCCAGAGCCTACTAGTGAACCCTCTTGAGAAGGGTGTCCATGCAGGTATCCCCTACATGTGCCAAAGGCTTGTGAATGACCACTCGCCTGATGTCAAACAGCCCAAGTGGCTGATGTGATGCCTGGCTATCTAATTTGGACTGCCCAGCTCCAGGCCATGAATTCATTTATCACTCTAAAATCATAATTGCTACCACTGCACTAGCGTTATTTCAAGAGCCAGACGCCCAAATTTCAGCTAGGATTGTTAAGTGCTTTTGCATTTGCAAAGTGTCTAAAAATACCCTAGAGTGCTATTGGAGGTGATTCTGTGAGTTTGTGGATTTGTCAATGAGTGTTTGCATCTTCTCACAGTGTGGGCAGATTTGCTGACTTGGTCAGACAAAGGCTGGCAATGATAGGTGCAGTGCCTCTGGCAGATCTTCAGCACAACAGCGAAATGGAGCAGAGGCTGTCAAGAGGGCATGTTCTGCCCGACACCGACTCCGCTGTGCTTATTGACAGAGCTGAAAGGCTGTCTGGCAAGCCAGCACCTCAGCATGTATACACTCAATAGCCCTGTACACTGTTCCATCGAGGTACTCATCTGAGTCCCTGTAGCAGAACATGTCTGTGACTTTGCCCTCTGATGAGCTGGTAAGCAAACCAGCTAGGTTGGCTGCAGCCCATCACGGCCAGATGACTCACCATGTGCTGATAGCAATTCTCTACTCATTTTCAAGGTATGTGGAATTCCCCCACCTGAGCTGGCGGTTATGAGTGCCAACTTAACAACAACTTATATTTATATCCATATAGTCACTTTGTGGTATCGAACTTAAGTATTGCTGAGAAGAGACATGCTGCCAAAGCTTTACAAGTTGCACTCATCAAGACAGGATCGCAAGAGTACCAAATCTCAAAGGGAACAACGATTTGTACTGCATGAAAAGAAGGTGCTGATTGGTTAGCAAGTGGAATCTGATTGGTAGAAGTTTTGCCATGGAGAATGCACCAGAGAACAGTTAACAGCCAAGCTTTTTTTAAATTCAAACCAGGCTTGTCAACTCTGATTGGTCAAAGCATTGTCATGGGTAATGAACCTGCGACTGGCTGCCCCCCAAGCTTTTGTTTAGTTGAAAAAAGGTGCAACGTGTGGATATGTTTTTCCTCTTTTCAATGGGCATGCCAAGTGTGTGAATATATGTATCTTCTCATAAGCCACCCTGCACACCTAACTAATAATCTCAAATTTGTTGTTAGTATTTGGTTAGCTTGCTGTTCCTTACGTGTGTTGCCTTCTAGCTCGATGAGTTTTCACTAATTTTTGGAGTGATTTGGAGATAGTCTATATTTAGTTTTCCTTAAAAACTATTTACTTACACTAACTATATTCATGGTAAGGACATTGTTCTCTAGAAATTGTTCTCTGTGTCTTGCTCCCTTGATGTCACTTGGTTATCTGAACCTGCTGTCATGCTTACATCATCATTAATGTCATTGTCTAATTAACATAACCATTGAGCCTTTACTATAAATCGCCCCCTGAGTATAATCTCAAAATTGTTACATTATTTTCTTAAACTATTTACATTCCCACCATCTCCCCTGAAAATCGTTACATCACAGGTTGAGCCTGTCCTGTTTTTACAAGGCTGAGTAGCATTGGTTGAAACATAGAAATATAGAAGATAGGAGCAGGAGCAGAAGGAGGCCATTCGGCCCTTCGAACCTGCTCCGCCATTCATCACAATCATGGCTGATCGTTCAACTCAATTGCCTAATCTTGCTTTCTCCTCATAACCTTTGATCCCGTTCACTCCGAGTGCTATCTCTTGCCACCTTTTGAATATAGTGATAAGGATGCTGGTCCACACTCTGCTCCTGAATGTGAGTGTCACTTCTTGAGGTGCTTGGAGTAAGGTCTGCCTCGTCATTCCCATCATAGTAATCCTGGAATGATTGTCTTCTTATAGATTCTAAGTGTATTAGGGTATTTCTGTTTCTTCAGGGAGCCCCACGTGGTGTTTGTAAGAGGTATGATTGTGGCTATGGTGTTTGATCAATGACTGGACCTTCTCCCTGACGGTCTCTTCTCCACACGTTTTGCCCAGGTGCTAATGTGGATAGTGTTTACACTCTATGATGATACCAGCTGGACTGTTTCTCGTACTTGGTCACCTTGACAGAGTCAAAAACATCTTATTCGGTCATGATCTTGTAAGGTGATGTTGGATCTGGGATATGGTTGCAATGAAGGAAGTTGACCTTTTTAGCCTTTTCCCCATCAGTGGTTCAGTTGGTGAAAAGCCAATACTTAATGGCGTTACCCTGTAATTGATTAAGGCTAATTCTAAGTCATTGTCCTTTCTTATTAACACTTTGATAGTTTTGACACCTCTCTTCCCTTCTTTGTTAGCCTGCAGATGATGTGGTGAACTGGTTATATGGTGAAATCCATATTCTGTTGCAAATGGTTGAAAATGTTCATTCATAAACTGTGGACCGTTATCCATGACTTCTTCTAGAATGCTATACTTAGAGTAAATGTGTTTCAAAACATTTACCACGTCTTCTGCGGTTGTAGCATGCAGTCTGCTGATTTCCAACCAACAAAAGTAATAGTCAATGACTAAGAGGTAGATTTTTCCTCTGAAGTCAAACAGATCTGTTCCTTCCTCTGCTATTGTCTGGACAGAGATGTTGATGGCAGCAATGGTTTTGTTTGTTCTCGGTTGTTGATGGTTCAAGTACGGCACATCAACATACATTCCTCTTCCGTGGCTTTTGAAATTATCTGCCATCATTCTGATTGTTGTGCCCATGCCCTGTAATTGGTAATGCTCAAATGACCACCATGGAATTTTTGGAGAATGTCTTCTCAGATCATTCTCAAGATTAATAGCCTGTCATGGAAGGCTAGAAGGCCATCAACAATCGGCAGATGTTTTGATGTTCATGGTATTGTCATAGCACCAGATTATTAAGACATATTTAGGCCAACTGTCTTGGCAGTATGTTCTGACTTGATTGCATTCTGTGTCCTTCAGCTGAGCTTCTCTAATCTCTTTGAGTTTTTTTTGCAGAGGCTGGTAGGGTACTTTTTATTAATGAAGAACATGCTTCCACTTCTGGGCTGAGTGTTGTGTCTTGCTGTGAAGCCTAGTCAACCAGAACTCTTGGCAGTGTGTTGGCAGTTGTCTGACTTTCCCTGGCACATACTCAGTTGTAGAGTTATAGCACACAAGTCTGAAAACACTGTATCCTTGGCAGCATCTTTTCAATTTCCTTGGAGTTCAGGAGAGTGACCAGAGGTCTATGGTCTGTCTCTATCCTGAATTGTAAGCCTATTAGGTAATCTGAATTTTTTTCTCCAGGCATGTGTCACCGCTAGTGCTTCTTTTTAATCATTGCGTAATATTTTCAGCCTTTGTCAGTGATCTAGAGGCAGAATAAACTGTTCTTGCCGCTCCCATCTTCCGAGAGCTGTAGAAGAATGGCTCCAAGCTCCATTGATGATCCATCAGCTGTCACTATTGATGGTGGTTTGGGGTCATAATGCATAAGCACATCCGAAGAAAAGAGCACTTCCTTGATCCTGTCAAAGGCATTTTTCTGCTCAACTCACCAATATCTGCTTCCTTTCCTCAGCAATTCTTATAAAGGTTCATTGATGGCAGACAGATCTGGGATGAATTACGCCACCTGGTTGAGCATGCCTAAAATATTTTGTATGTCAGCAAGACACTTGGACTATGAAAATTCTTTAATGGCCTTGGTCTTTTGGGGGTCTATTTTGTCCGTTTTTGGTGACACTGATAGTGGTTTTCCCAAACTCAAATATTTAAATCAGAGTGAGGCCTGCTTTGTCAAGCACTTTCAAAACCTGTTGGAATCTATGATCATGTTCTTCTTTGGCAGCACCATGGCAAAGCAGGTCATCCATGTGGCAAATCATTTCTTCTCTGCCTTTGATGATGTTGGAGATCGTGGTAGGAATTTTCCGAGATTTTGTCTAAGTGTGGGCTAGCGTGAAAATAGGACAGTTGCGGATCCATTTTTCGGGTGAGTTTTCACTCCCAATTTTATGCACTTAGTCTTTGAAAATATGGCCTAGACCATTTCTAGCTGCCAGAGGCAGTGGGCGGGGCCTAATTCGCCAGACAACCTGCAGCTCAGATTGGAGCAATAAACTGCGCATGCAGCTCTGCTGACAGAACCCCCATTGGCCAGATACAGCCTCCCCCTGCCTCCCCATGGACATCGGAGACCCCCCCAACTTTGTCGGACCCCCCCTCACCTCCCCACCCCCTTACCAAACCCCCCCCAGACCCTCTGGCACATTGCCCCTCATCCAGCACCTTGGCCCCGATGGCTGGCTGACATGGCCCTCTCTCTTCCTTACCCCCAATCATCACAGAGGCACAAATTCATCCCTCCCCCCACCCCATCAGCACCCCTGCAACTGCTGATTGCCTCCCCCTTCATGGTTACAAGGCAAAGTGCTTTAAACTTGATGGAATGCTTGAACGGGCGCCCGACTCACTGCCTGCAGCTGATCTGCTCTAACAGGGGAAAGCTCCATAAAAACCCCAAGGATGGACAGACAGGCAGGCAATCAGGAAGAAACGGCCTCCAGGAAGACAGCTTCCCGTGTTTCTGATGCTGATCTGGCCAGGTTGCTGGAGGCGTTGGAAGCAAGGCAGGCCACCCTCTTACCCCCAGCAGGACGCCGTCCCAAGGAAGGGATGGAAACACAGTCTGGGACGTGGTGACAGCATGTGCTAGTGCCAGGGCACTGGCCAGGAGAACTGGGAAGCAGTGCCACAAAAAACTGAATGACCTCATCCGGGCAGCAAGTTGAGTGTTTTACCCCATCTAGCATCTTCCCCCTAAATGAGCCCCAGATTCCTCCATCCCCAGCACCCTGCATGCTTTCAGCCGCTGCTCCACAAGCACCTCCCTTCTCCCACCCAAGAGTATCACAACCCTTGCCCTCTGAAGGCCACACTGTGAAAACAGCAGGACTCATGCCATCAGATTTGACATGGCTCCTTCTGTCCCCCCACAGGAGAAGAATGCACAAAATCACTGGGAGAGGGTGAAGACAGAGGGTAGCGTGCCTGAGATCCAGGTTCTCACCTCCTTTGAGGAGTGAGCACAGCAGCTTGTGGGAGAGGATCGCATGCGGACCATTAGCGACAGCATGGTCATACTGGAGCATAGAATTGAGCACCTGCCAATCCTCCACTTGGAGAAATCTCCTGCAGCCCAGATTCCACTCCCTCCTTTGCACTTAACCTTGCGTCCTGTGTTGCAGGAAGGGACCCTGACGCGCCTGGGCCAGCTGTCATCACGGCCCCACTGCTGCTCCCACCCATTCTACCTCTGACAGCTCGGAAGACACCTCGGAGGAAGCGGATGAAGGGACCTCCGAGGCTGGCGCCAGTTTTGCATCAGCTTCCACCTCGCAACTCACCATCCCAGAGACTCTCACATCAGTGGGTCAAGTTAGTGGTGAGGCTCCTGGGTCACTCTCTGGTGCGCACGACACATCTGATAATGTACATCAGGTGGAGGAAGGAACATCCAAGGCCTCTGGCATGCGGGATCCTGCCAGAGGCGAGGACTCGGCTGGCCCCAGGCAACATGCTGGGCCTCTGAGATCACTTCTCCCTCAGCTGCTGGAGATGCAGCAACAGAACCAGGGAATGTAGGAGGGGCTGAAGGCCACACTGGACCAACTGCGAGGCTGTTGGGAGGGGTCACAAAGCTTTCAGATGGACCAGCTATTGCCTGTCTTTTGTAGTTCCCAGGCCAACACTACAGGGGTGGCATCCACATGGAAAGTCTGGGGCAGGGAACCTCACCATTAGTGGTAGGCTCCAAGCGATGGCCGAATCACAGCAGGCCACAGCTGAAATTCTGTGGTCCATGGCTGAGAGCTTCGAGAGTTTGCAGGAGACCCAGTGGAACAGCGCTGAGACGCAGCGGGCTATGGCAGCAGCCCTTAAGAATGTGGCCCAGTCACAGAGGGGTCACAGCTGAGGGGCTGCAGAGCATGGCCCAGTCTCAGAGGGCACTTGCTGCTGCCATTGACAGGTGCTCCCGACTCAGTCAGCCATCACAGAGGGCTCGACCACCATGGCAAGAATGCAGGTGGTCTTCCAGGACTGGCAGGCCCAGGTGATGCCGGAACTTCTGGAGCTCACTGCAGAAGGACCGCCATCCCATGGAGTCACCCAGGGGTCCACAGGAACCCCAAGGAAGGAGGGAGGTCTCAAGCTCATGCCAGGGCCTTCCAGCCAGGAGACTGTGGCTGTGGCTATACCTTCTGACTTCCCCCTTCCTGATACCGGGGCATCTCAGGGGCAGAGGGATGAAGAGGGTGTCATGGAAACCTCCCTGTCACATGAAAGATGTGATGTGGAGATGCCGGCGTTGGACTGGGGTAAACACAGTAAGAGTTTTAACAACACCAGGTTAAAGTCCAACAGGTTTATTTGGGAGCAAATGCCATTAGCTTTCGGAGCCCTGCTCCTTCGTCAGATGGAGTGGATATCTGCTCCCAAACAAGGCACACAGAGACACAAAATCAATTTACAGAATACTGATTAGAATGTGAATCTTTACAGCTAATCAAGTCTTAAAGATACAGACAATGTGAGTGGAGGGAGCATTAGGCACAGGTTAAAGAAATGTGTATTGTCTCTAGACAGGACAGCCAGTGAGATTCTGCAAGTCCAGGAGGCAAACTGTGGGGCTTACCGATAGTGTGACATGAACCCAAGATCCCGGTTTAGGCTGTCCTCATGTGTGCAGAACTTGGCTATCAGTTTCTGCTCAGCGACTCTGCGCTGTCGTGTGTCGTGAAGGCCGCCTTGGAGAACGCTTACCCGAAGATCAGAGACTGAATGCCCATGACCGCTGAAGTGCTCCCACACAGGAAGAGAACAGTCTTGCCTGATGATTGTCGAGCAGTGTTCATTCATCCGTTGTCGTAGCGTCTGCATGGTTTCCCCAATGTACCATGCCTCAGGACATCCTTTCCTGCAGCGTTTCAGGTAGACAACATTGGCCGAGTTGCAAGAGTAGGGACCGTGTACCTGGTAGATGGTGTTCTCATGTGAGATGATGGCCATCCACTCCATCTAACGATATGCACTCCATCTGACGAAGGAGTAGGGCTCCGAAAGCTAATGGCATTTGCTACCAAATAAACCTGTTGGACTTTAACCTGGTGTTGTTAAAACTCTTACAGCATGAAAGATGGCCAGGGCCCTCAAAGTCTAGGCCCTCCAGAGGACGCTTGCCAAGGGCATCACAGGCCATGGGGTGCGGTAGGCAGCTGACCACCTCCACCTCCGATGTACATCCTGGGGTGATACCCGGACGTAGTGATGGAACACATAAGGTTAAAAAGTTGTAGCGGCACTAAGATGGCATAGGTGAAGAGCAACACTAGGTAGAAAGAATATTTAGGCACTTTAAACTCTCATGTTCACATGTTTTTATATTCTCACTTATTTTGAAAGCATTATTATTGGCAACAATAAATGATACTTCACCCCACACCTGTGACTAACTTGTCTCTAGTTAGTCTCTAACAGGGATGTACTTACCCTGATGGTCACCAGAGGGACCCTGCACGTTGATGTCAGTGGGGGAGGCCTCTCAACGCATTGCTTTTGTGAAAATCAAGGCGCTCAAATAATTCCCCAACTTACAGCATCTACAATGGCATCCCCAAAACCCATGAGAGATTCCTTCCCCTCACCCACCCCACCTGCCCTGGGGCCCTGCATAGGAGTTTAGTGCTCCCTTACCCATCACCCAGATGAGGGCCCAGGTGCCAGCGTGGATGCGGAGCTCAGATAGGAGTCAGATTAGTTTGCACCAGGGCATCATCACAATGGCGCATAGCGAGTTGTCATCACCCTCCAACCTGCCACAGAAACTTGCTAACACAGAGTACCCAGGCCCACCACTTTGTGATGACAATGTTGCAGGAGATTGTAGGACTCCAACGTGGGAGTGGGAATGGAACTAGCGGCAACACAGGTCCCTCATGACCAAAGCGTGTGGTGATCAGGACCTTCCTCGCTGCCCTCGCATGCCTGATCCTTGCTGCCGCCAGCCCTCCAGCGCCTGGATGGTGTTGCTTGTTGTTGTCCTCCTCCTCTTCCTCTTCCTGCTCCTCTTCCTCCTCGTCCTCCTGCCTCCTCCCCAGAGATGCCCGGCTGGTCAGACTCCGTGTCCTCCTCCGCCTCCAAAAGGTCTTTTCGCTGTGCACCAGGTTGTGTAGGGCACAGCACACCACCGCATTGCGGGACAATATCAGGGGGCTATATTGGAGGGCCCTGCCAGAGCGGTCCAGGCACCCGAACCATATTTTGAGGAGCCCTATGCACCACTCCTCTATTGAACGGGTGGCAATGTGGACCTCATTATATAGGGTCTCCGCATCAGTCTCAGGCCTCAGCACAGGTGTCATCAGCCAAGTCCAAGGTGGGTACCCCATGTCTCCCACGAGCCATCCCTGCGCCCTGGGCTCCTCCTCAAAGACCTCCGGGGCATCAGAACTTCTCAATATGAAGCTGTCATGCACGCTGCCGGGGTGTCTGGAGCAGATTTGCATGAGAGTCAGCTGATGTTCATACAGCAATTGCAAATTTATTGAATGGAAGCCCTTTCTATTCATGAGTCTTCCTGGATTCTTCACCGGGGCCTTGAGGGCGACGTGGATGCAGTCTATAGCCCCCTGCATTTTTGGCATCCCCGCGATGGCCACGTATCCTGCAGCCCGGGCTTCCTGCTGGTCCAGGTCCAGGTCAAATTTAATATACTGGCCAACCAGGGCATATAGGGCATCCGTGACCTCTTTGACATTTCTGGACAGTTGGTTGGGAAATGCCACGAAGGTCTCCACTGGCGGTCTGGAAGGACTCGGTGGCGTAAAGGTTTAAGGCAGCTGTCACTTTCACAGCCACTGGGAGTGGGTGACCCCTCATGCCCCGAGGTGCCAGGTCCTGCAACAAATGGTAAGGTGTCGCACTGTCTCCTTTTGGAGCCAGAGCTGTCAGTGGCAGCACGTGATATCTGACTGTTGCTCAAAGGACACTCGCGTGCAGAACTGCCAGGGTCTCCGCTCACTGCTTCTCCTGCCCTCTGCCCCCTCAGGGTGAATGGCGGCCACGTCCTGCCTCTGGTGGCTGCCCTCTACTCCCTCTACTCCTGCAAGTGATAAGGCCTGGAGTTCCTCTGCCCACAATTCATCCTCCTGCTCCTCCTCCTCAGCTCCAGCAGCAACCAAAAGAACAGTAACATCAATGGGTTGCATTGCAAAAGCCATCTCGTCAATCTGAAAGGAGGGGGGGGGGTACTTTGGAGAAGGGGAGAGACAGATGGAGACATTAAAGAACTCTGCTCACCCCCAGGCCAGAAACACACTCCCCATGTCCCCCACAGACCCCCAGCAACACACACTCCCCATACTCTCCCCCCACAGACCTCCAGCAACACACATTCCCAGTACCCCCCCACGGATCCAAGGATGGCAACACAGTCCCCCCATTTCCCCCCACTCACAAACACACACCCAGAACCCATGCAGTAGTGGCCCCAGACAATGCTGCTTGACAAGTCCTGAGGCTGCAGCACTGCCACTTCAGAGAGTTTCCAGCCCATCCCCCACCTGCAACAGTTCTTGTTGCTGCTAGCACTAGGACCCAGAGTCAGCGCTAAGACCCGAGGTCAGCGCTCTGAGCCGGGTCCGTGCTGAGAGTCCAAGGTTGGAGCCCGTGAGCAACAACAGCCCCCCACACACCCACACACTTAACGGGCCTCCCAACGACCCAAAACACAACATGGCCGCCACAAAACAACTCCCTCTGAACAGCACAGAGCAGTCTGAACATGGAGACTTATCTCCTCGCTCACCCATTCTGCTCAAGCACCTGAATGTGACTTTTATAAATGAGGTGTTTTCCTGCCCGATCCGGCTGCAGCGAGTGAGGTGGTTCAGACTGGTGAGCTGGGACAATTGGGAGTGAAGCTCGCTAATTACATTGTGATGAATGCAAAAAAATGCAAATTGATGATTTGCACATTTTGGGCAGGTTCCCGATCGTGCAGATTTTGTTTTGGTAAAATGGGAATTAGCACGAAAATGGGCGCCATTCCCGCTGGCCGCATCACGCCTGATTTTACTACATATTTCCGCCACAAACGGGCGTGATGAGGTTGTGATGAGGTGTGCTAAATGTTTTCTGGCACAGAGCATATACTAAAATGAAATGGATTGAAACAAAAGCGGCTGAAGGGAGTGACAGTCTATTGTCAACAATATGATTCTTGGTCAGGGAGGATCTGCAAAAAGCAAATGTTGGCATCCAGCTTTGTAAAAAGAACACTTTTGGACAACTTCACCAGACTGTCATCAATGCAAGATATTGGGTATATCTCTTTTTTAATGCTTTAATTAGTTGTGTCAGATCAACTGCTGCCTCACAGCACCAGGAACCCTGGTTCAATCCGGCCTCGAGTGACTGTCTGTGTGGAGTTTCCATGTTCTCCCCGTGTCGGCGTGGGTTTCATCCAGATGCTCCAGTTTCCTCCCACATTCCAAAGATGTGCGAGTTAGATTGATTGGCCATACTAAATTGACCCTTAATGTCACGGGGATTAGCAGGGTAAGTACATGAGGTTATGGGGATAGGGCCTGCGTGGGATTGTTGTCGGTGTAAGCTCAATGGGCCGAATGGCCTCCTTCTGCACTGTAAGGATTCTTTGACTATTCTAACGCAGCCTGATTTGGCTATTTGATTTGGGGACTGTCACTCCCCTGAGCACCAATTAGCATTGTAACAGGAGAGATCATCCTGTGGTGCAGCATCCTGTCACTTTGCTCTTTGTCTTTCTCACTAAGCGGGTCTGGTACCTTCCTAAGGGTGAATAAGCAGAAGGGTTTGGCATCTCCAAATAGAGTGATGTGATATTCATTTTTGGGCTTTCCCAGTCCCCAGAACATCTCAAGGAAATGTGTTTCCATGTATGGCTCCACCGCCATCCTGTTACCCCATTGACCCTTTGTGGAAGACCAAGTCCTGAACACGCTGCCCTGCTGCACAGAGAAAGCTACTGATTCTGTTGAATATAATGAGTTGCATTTTGTTTAATGGTTGTAGAGATCTGAGCTTTTACTTTAAGGTCTGTGTCTCTTGGCTCCTGGAGCTTTATTTTTGATGGCTGGATCTCAACGTCATAAAGCCAGTCGAATTTGTCTGATAAGACTGTGACCCCAGTCCCAGTATCCAGTTGAAATTCTGTGCTGCATCCTTTGACTTCCAGCTCTAGAGGCCAGAACTGCTTATTGGACCTTCGTTTTCTCCCAGGAAATAGTCAGGTTGAAATGCTGTATTTCCAACTTCTTGGACTTCAAAATACTTGGAAGCTTGTTCCAGCTTTCTTGGAGTCATACGGCCTGATTTTACCATCACTTGTGCCCGTTTTCGGGTGCGCAAACTTGGTAAAGTTGGGCGTGAGGCGAGTAATGTGATCCGTGTCCGCCTCCGCCGCCATTCCCCCTTTACAAATGGCTGAAAATGGCGGCGATCAAGACCGCGCCCGAAATGGGCGTGACGGCAATTTAAATGCACTTGAATGCATTTAAATTGAATTAATGGGCTGGACGCCCAACTTTACCGGCACTTCCCCCTTTACCACCGCGTTCGCCCATCCAGAATCAGCGCAAAACAGATATGCTCCGCAAAAGTCCGATTCGGGTGCTTCAGCTTCTGAGGAGGTAAGTTCAGAACTTCTGGTGGTTCTCCGACTCAGATTGGTGGTGGGCGGGGGGGGGGGGGGCGGAGGTGGGTCAAATTGCTCTGTGGTGAGGGTGGAGGTGGGTCAGATCACTCTCTGGAGGGGGGAGAGGGAAGGAGGTGGGTCAGATCGCTCTCTGGTGGGGGTAGCGGGGGGAGCGGAGGGGCCGGGGGGTCTGCTGCCACTCTGCGTGCGATCGGTGAGGGGGAAGGGGGGTCCACTACCACTCTGCATGCGATCGATGGAGGGTAGGGGGGCAGGGAGCTGCGATTGATCTGGGTAGCAGGGTGGTGGGGGGGTAAGGGGGTCAGTAATGTTATGGGGATGGGGCAATGTCTGTGGGGGCCAGGGGGGAGGCC